>NW_006159542.1:1821327-1846952 GCF_000334495.1 Tupaia belangeri chinensis
AAGAGGGCTGTCCCCAACATTAGAAGGAAGTTCAGGCAAGTCATCCACTCATGTGGACCATATCTTTCTCCTCCAGCCCTGTGAACAAAGGTTCTCAACCTTGGCTCCACTTTAGAGTTACCTGGTGCACCCTCAAAAAGTACCAACATCTGGGGCCAGTAGGTTGTGTGGTAGTTAAGGTGCTGGACTCTCACTTGGCTGACTATAGTTTGAATCCTGGATCTGGCAACTTGAAAACCACACCAGGCGCATGTGCGTGCATCCCCAAAATCTTCAGAGGTGAATAGAAGAGAAGGAATTGTGGCATGGCCATCCCCTTGGAAAGGTGATTTCTGTTTCCCTCTGTCTTTCTCTGACTCTCTCTAGCAAATACAAAAAACCAACACCCACACACCATTTCTGGATCAATTTAGTAAGAACATCTGGAGCATTGTGTTCTTTTGTTGGTTTTTAAACAGGTTATACTAATATGTAGTCATCGGTGAGAACAATTGCTCTAGAATGTCAGATACAAGTTACCCCCTAGGGAATCTATTTTCTCCTGAGCTATGTGAGAAACTCTGCTTGAAGTGGAAGGAGATGAGCATCCTTGAGTGTCCCCTACATCTCTCTAATTCTCCATTAGAAGGAAAGGAGTGGTGAATGCCTGAATACCATAGTATGCATATATGAAAACACACACACCCTCCATATATATTACATACATGTGTGTGAAATACATGTAAAACTAGGAAATGTCAAAAGATAGAAGGAGCAACAGGGAAGCCTAGGGCAGAAGGCAAGAGCTGCTACCCCAAGTGGCTAATGCTGTTCTGTTCCTCACCATGCAGGAGCAATAGGGAGGCCTAGGCTGCTTTGTCTGAGCTCATCAGCAAGGACCATTACCCAGCCTGCTGTGGAAGTGAAGGGGCTGCTCTGGCCTTCAAGGACCTCCACTCAGTTCTGTAATCCCAGAGATAGAAGGAGCAATAGGGAGGCCTAGGCTGCCTACTCGGAGCCCCCCTCCCCCTGGCCCCCAGCCTGCTCACTGTGGGGGGAAGAGGGGCTGCTCCAGCCTTCAAGGACCACCATGTAGTTCTTGCAATCCCCAAGACAGGAGGAGCAACAGGGAGGCCTAGGGTAGAAAGCAGAGCTGCTACTGCATGTGGGCTGATGCCATTCTATCTCTCACCCATCCAGGAATAAAGAGAGACCAAGGCCTGAGTTCATTAGCAGGACCCCCCTCCCAACCAGCTGTGGGGCTTGCGTGCCGCACAAAGTGGACTCCTACCTTACATCCTACCAGTCCAGCTCAACCTCCAGCTACACAAGAAGCACAAAAATTCAGGGTATACAGAAACCAATTACCTGAAGACAGGAGACTTTGGAGGAATTCTTTCCCAAAACCTGCCTAGCAATAAAAGGAGAAAAAACTCACCTCTGAAAACCTGAATCCAAAACTCCTACTGTGAATTCCATACTCTCACCCACAGTGGAGAAGGGAAACTGGCACAGAGTTAACACATATCATAGGGAAGTGTGTGAGCACACAGCTACAGAAAATACTCCAAAGCTGTAGGAAGAAGTAAATATATCACCCATTGACTAAAAATCAAAGCAGAGGGGCCGACAGGTGGTGTGGTGATTAAGTCACTGGACTCCTACATGGCTGACCACAGTTCAAGTTCCAGACCTGGCAACTTGCTTTCTCACTTTCCCTCTCTTGCTCTCTTATTCTGTACTCTGGCCAAAATAAAATATAAGTAAATAAGTAAAGTTAAATAAAATTAATCTTTAAAAAAAAATCAAAGCAGAGCCCTAAGAAATAGGAGAAAATTAGGAAATACCTCCTCCCCATCAAGGAATATAATAATTCCTCACTAACTATAGATAAAATACAAGAAATTACAGAAATGTCAGAAAAAGAGTTCAGAATATTCATTGTAACAGAAGTCAACGAGATGCAAGAGAAAACACAACCAATTGCAGGATACAAGAAAATCTTTCCATGACATAAAGGAGGAACTCCATAAGGAGATAAACACACAAAAAAGGATCAAACCATTTCTGGAGATTAAAAAATATATATAATGCAGGAAATCAAAACTTCCCTCAAAAAGTATCAACCGAAGATTAGACAGTACAGAAGAATCTGTGACCTTGAAGATAAAACCTCTGATTCAGTCCAAGGAACCAAGAATAACTAGTAAAAATCAGGACAACATACAGGAAATCCTAGACACTATTAAACAGCTGAATATTAGCATAATAGATGTTCCAGAGGATGAAGAGTCAGGTAAAGGCCTAGAAAAATCTCTTTTGGACATATTAGCTGAAAACTTGCCAAACTTAAATAATAACATGGAATCCAAATCCAAGAAATACAAAGGACACCAAATAGCTATAACATAAGATATCCTTTCCAAGGCAGTTTATAGCCAAATTGGTAAAAATTAAAGACAAAGACAATATTCTTTTTTAATTTTTTTTAGATAGGTTTTTGCTATAGGGCACATGTGCTCACCAGAAAGAGAGAGAGAGAGAGACACGAGAGACAGAAAGCAAGAAATTACCCCCTGGGGGATGACCACATCCCAATCACTTCTCCTCCATTCTCCTCTCAGATCTTGGGCACACGTGCACACACGCCCAGTGTGAGTTTAAGCCACTGGGTCTGGAACTTGAACTGCGGTTGACTACATGGGAATCCAGCAACATAGTCATTATGCCAACTGCTGGTCCCAAAGACAATATACTAAAAATGGCAAGAAAGAAACACCAAGTTACTTACAAAGGTTACCTCATTAGATTAACATTGGACCTCTCAACTGAAACAATGCAGTCAAGGAAAGATTGGGAATACATATTTAAAACTTTTAAAGAAAAGTAATTTCAGCTGAGAGTATTATATCCAGCATGATTATCCTTCAAATGAGAAGGAAATAAAATTACTCCCAGATAAACCCATGCTAAAAGAATTCACCAAAACTAAAATGGCTCTTCAGGAAGTATTTAGGGAATACTACACCAGGAAAACTAAGGGAGATAAGCAGAAGTAAGAGAACACAAAACAACTAGAAAAAAAGGGTAAGACTACACATATCAATAATAATATTGAATATTGGTATTACATTTCTCAACAAAGTGGCTAAAAATGCAGATTCAACTATTTTATACACACACAGGTAAAAGTACAAACTCACCAATTATTTGATAGTTGTCTTCATGGGTTTCGATTTAGATATTTATTATAACCATTACTCACTGCATAAAACTATTGGGTCATCAGAAAAGTTATGATGTCTTTTTCCATGTTTTTCTGTGCAAAAACACATCATGAAAATTTGCTAATATGACTTACCACAGTAACAGGTTAAATGAGAAATTTAATTTGATCATTTTGATATGTAAACATGACATACATTTAATAAAAAAAAAACAACAACATATATTCTTGCTTTAAAATTTAGATTAGGGTGAGACCAGCAGGTGGTGTGGTGGTTAAGGCGCTAGACACTCCCACATGGTCGACCACGGGTTCCAGTCCTGGACCTGGAGGCTTGCTTTCTCACTTTCCCTTTCTCTCTCTGTGTGTGTCTCTCTCTGGTTGAATTGAAAAAAATAAACAAATGAATAAATCAAAATTAAATAATTATAAAAATGTTTATAAAAAAACTTTAAAAAAAATTTAGATTAGGGTTTTGTGTGTCCTATTGATTGCATTGGTCATTAGGTCCATGCAGCTCTTAGGTCCACGCTTGACCCAGAGAAATGTGAATTAGTATCTATTACATAAATGGGCAGATTGCAGTCCCTTTCAATTTTTTTTCTTTTTTTGTGTTTTTGTTTTGCTTTGTTTTGTTTGAAGCCCCTTTTAATTTTCATCCTCTCTTCTCACTTTCTCCTAATCCAAAATCTAAACACACAACAATGAATTAACAATCAGCTACCCAGTGTTGATATGAAATTGAGAAGTTTGTGTGTAAATGTGTACATAAAGTTGAGAGAAATAGAGAGATTAATTTTGTCCTTTATCTTTGTAAAAAAGAATTCCTACGTTGCATAAAATGAGACAGGAATTTATCAGGAGATGTAAAAGCTATTAATGCAGGCAGAATAAGCAGACTAGTTTTCACGAAAGATGGTTCACTCTGTTTTTGTTTTGTTTTGTTTTGTTTTAATTTGCTAGAGGGTGCATGTACTTTCCAGGGAGAGGGAGAGAAACACCCTTCATGGGGAATAACCACACCACAATTCTTCACAATTTCTCTCTCCTTTGTGGATTTTGGGCATACACACACAAGCACCTGGCATGTTTTTCTAGCTGTCAGTCCAAGACTAGAACCACACAGTGGTCCAAATGAAATCTGGCTGCTTTAACTACCACACTGTAATCTGACCCAGAAGACTCACTTTCTATATGGCTTACCTATTAGAGAGAGCTGTCATATAGTAATGAATGAAGGAGAATTCCACAATTTTAGAGCGTGGAGTGAGGAAGGATATTTATAGGGAAATGTACGAGCTCAAGATCAGCAAGAAAAGACCCAGAACCTTGACCCTCTCATCATCTCAAAGATGTTTTGAACATATAGTATTGGTTTTTGTGGAGAGACCTTGACTCACTGTTTTCTCTCTCCTCACTGGATAACAGGAAATCAAAGTAGTCACTGAAGAAGCAAATGGACTCTTTGGACCCCAGATGCTCCTTTTCAGTTTTCTAGGAGTTAGGCAGGGAAGCCAACTGCCAAGTACGTGGAGACTTTGGAGTTCATGGAAATTAGAGACCATCGTACCAAGGGGAGAAAGATAGCTAGGCTGCCTTTGGGGACACCTCCTCCAAAAAAAAAAGGGAAAGAATCCTTGTGCCCACATAGTTCATCCAGACAACCTGGAATGAAGGCTGGGATCACTTTTGGATGATTTTGCTCACTGCACCATAGTGATTAGAAGGATAAACAATATTTCCTCACAAGCCTATCAAGCCTAACAATTCATTCCCACAAATTAATAAGCTAATTCCTTGTTTGATATTAATTTTTAATTTTATGTATCAGTGAAATCTACTATAATAAATTTGAAAGTCCTTAGACATGAGAAGTTATAGAAAAAATAGAAATAAAGTTTAATGCTATGGTACATAAATAATTAAGTAAATAGTTACTACATAAAGAACAGTGCGTCTCTAATGCAAATATGAGGACACAGATCGATGAAAGAGAATAGAAATTCAAGAAAGAGATACCAGAATAGTTAAGAATTTACTACATGTCAAAGATGTCATTTCACATCAGTAAAAAAGAAATATTATTTAATAAATATGTTAGGTGATTAAGTATGGAAAAATGTAAAATTAGATTTCTGATAGATTTAATAGATAAATATAAAAAAATTAAATCATAAATAAACCAGACTATATAGATGAATATTTATGTGATCTTAGGGTGGAGAAGAATGTTTTTATTTTTTTATTTTTGAAGAGGTTTTTGCTATAGGGTGTGTGCGCTCACCAGACAGACAGAGAGAGACAGAGAGACAGAAAGTGAGAAATCACCACCAACCCCCCCAAGGGGGTATGGTCATGCCGCAATCCCTTCTCCTCCATTCTCCTCCTGGGATCTTGGGCACGCACGCACACATGCCCGGCGTGTTTAAGCCACCGGGTCCAGAACTCGATCCGTGGTCAACTATGTGGGAGTCCAGCGACATAGCCATTACACTAACTGCTGGTCCTGGGTGGAGAAGAATGTTTTAAGCATGCACGTTAAGAAGAAACCACAAAGAACAGTATTAATTTATTTGACCACATAGAAACTAATACTTTCTTCCAACATAAAATGCCATAAACAAAACTGAAATGAAAATAACAAATTAGAAAATGTCAGGAAAATAATTTTATTGTCCTTATATATAAGGTACTCCTAAGTCCCATATTAGCAAGACAATTGAAAACATGTCCAAAGGATAATGGAAAAGTAATTTACAAAAGAATAAAATCAGATGGATACAAAGCATATAAAACCGCCCAACCACATTTATAATTACAGAAATATGCATCAAAACGAAAACAAGAAACTTTTGGGGGGTATTTTATGTTGGCAAAAAATTAATGAATAAATCTTCAGCCTCAGAACTTGCTAGGGTTGGGTTGGCAAATATAAAACATGTGTGTTTCCATGCTTCCATCCTTCATGAAGGTGAAGCAACACTAATTTATCTTAGTATTTCTCAGTACTATACCCATATGTGGTCTGTAGTCCTTTTCAAATAAGAGTATTAGGTCACCACTAGTAATTAATCAATGCAGGTACTCCAGATGGGATCTGATTGGAATTCCTGGGCTAAAGTTTGATGGAGCAGAGCTGTTTTACATGGTTAGCTATTGGCAGCCCAGTTCAATAATATGATTAAAAAAAAAATCTATGCTAACGGCCATATCCTTCAGTTAGGAATCTTTCCTAAGGAAATCATCAGAGGTGAGCACCTATATTTATGTATAAGGCTGGAATGTATTTTACTAATCACAATAGTGATGTTTTTCAAATTCTGGTCTTTAAAAATAATGGCTTCTGATTATCTGTAATGTAAAGTTTGTAATGACTTAAAAAGATAATGTATTATTATCTTTCATTATTCTGTGGGTTGACAGGGATCCACTGAGTGGTTAACATTTGGGATTTCTCCTGTGATTGCAATGAGATAGAAGTTGTGTCTGGAGTTACCTGGAGGCTCAACGGAGCCAGACATCCAGAGGGTTTTTTCACTCACATGAACGAAATTACATGCATCTCCATGTGGGTCTCCCTTGAAGAGAATATTCTGGACTTTAATATAGTGGCCGATGGTTCCAAGGCACAAGAAATGGAAACTACTGTCTCTGTTAGGAGTGATGGCTGGAACTGGCATGACATCACTTCTGCCATATTCTAATGGCCAACACAGGTACAAGGCCAGTCTAAATGCAAAGAAAGAAAACCAGACTCCACCTCTTGATGAGAGGATAGGAATGTCACACTGCAGAAAAGCATGCAGAATTGAAAGTATTACCATGGATCACTTTAGAAAACATATTCTGCCACTCAAAATCAAAAGCAATATTAGAATCTCCTCCCTGCTCTTCAACTCCACACCCAAGAATTCTATTTCTTCAAAGAGCTTGAATATACTCAATGGATTTTTTTTTCTAAATCTAAAGTCTAGAACGTAGGAACTTTTCTTTTATTTGACAACTTGATAAATGACCAGTTTGCAGAAGCTTAATTTATGTCTTACAGAATGTGAGTTGATCCTAGACTTACAATGTTTGCAAACTTGAAACTTAAAATGCAGTAACACACTCCAGTAACTTCTGTTCATCCTGTTAATTTGTGCCTTGTTTTCCTCCAGCCAGATGTTTCTTATACTTCATTTGCCTAACAATATTCAGACTAGAAAACCATTCTAGCATTAAAATGATGCACCAAACATACCCACATTTATTTTCCATACCCTTGGCTCTTCCTAGATCTGTCTTGCAGTTTTCAACATTCTTAATTTCTATTTAACACAGATGGAATCTATGCTTGCCAGGAAAAAGAGAAAAGAAATCAACTGACAATATTTTCTATTCTTCCATGATATAAGGAAAAGGTCTGAAGACATAATAGCTTTTAAAAGTCATGCATACCAGGCATTTGGTTTAAGACAGTGTTACAGGCAACTTCTAAAATGGCCCCGAATTATGCCTCCTCCCGTTTTATACCCTGTGTCATTCCTTCTCCTGAATGTAGATGCACCTTAGTGACTCACTCAACAAATAAAACATGCCAAGTGTTGGGCTATGACTTTCAAGATTAGGTTACAAAGAGATTGTTTTCTGAGGCCTGCAGGTGGCATGGTGGTAAGGGGGCTGGACTCCCACTTGGCTGACCATGGTTCGAGTGCCAGACCTGGCGGTCTGCTTTCTCTCTCTCTCTCTCTCTTTCTCGTGAGTCCATGTGTCCTATAGCACATTTAATAATAATAAATAAAATTAAATATATTTTTAGAATTATTTAACCTTATTTATTTACTTATTTTAATTTGACCAGAGAAGGACAGAGCAAGAGGAAGAGATAGAGGGCGAGAGAGAGAGAAAGTGAGAAAGCAAGCCACCAGGTCTGGGACTCAAACTGCAGTCAGCCATGTGGAGGTCCAGCCCCCTTAACCACCATGCCACCTGCCAGCCCTAAAAACAGATTGCTTTCTATTTTTCTCAGTCTCTTTCATACTCTTCCTCTGTTTCTCTGAATAGAGCCAGTTGCCATGTTGTGGAATGCTCTATGGGGAGGCCCCCATGGCAAGGAACTGATGTCTCTGGCCAGTAGCCAACAAGAACCTATAGCATGTCAGCAGCCAGGTAATGAGCATGGACAAGGAAGCGGAAATTCTCAATCCTGTCATCAGCCATACTTGTAAGCTTGGAAGCAGAGTCTCTCAGCATCAAGCCTTAAAATGACTGCAGCCCCAGCCAACATTGGATCTACAGCCCTGTGAGATTTCTCTAAGCCAAGAAACCATTAAGTGACACTGGAGTCATGAGCCACAGAAAGTGTCAGACACTAAATGCTTGATGTCTGAACCACTAAGTTTTGGAATAATTTGCCATGGCAGCAGCAGTGGGGGCACCTAAAGTCCTGAGAGACTGCCCATCTCTCTGGCTATAAGAACAACAACAAAAAAAGGGTACCTGTAGTGTAGAGGACCGAGGGACTCACCATCGCTTTTTCTCTTTCTCTCTTCTCTTTTGCCATTTTATCTGGAAGGCAGTGGCAGTTTTATAGACTATACACAGAGTCAGGTGTTAGAACTCTGGGACATAGCCTGGTTTTATAGTCGAGAAAAAGGGAGTATGCGTGTGCGTGTGTGTGCACGTGCACGTGCACTCACATTTGCACATGTGTGTATGTGTGCATACATACATGTATGTATGTATCTGTGAGTATCGAGGAAAGGGATTTTCTAATTCTGTGTGTGAACTTACATAAGTCCTCACCCACAACATGGAACAGATACAAATAGCTTTGAAAAATAAGCTATATTATAAACCAACACCTATGTCTTGGAATAACCCAATGACGTACATGTGTGGAGCAGTCTTACACAAAATTGAGAAGGTTTTGAAAATTAGAAATTCCACCAACAGAAGGAGAGATAAGATTTGTGATCTCAGCCTCCTGGGTTGATTTTCTGCTAAGACAAAACAAAATGGAGCAAAAAATATTGAGATCTCCAGAGGATTTAAACAAAATTAAGAATCTCATAACAGTATAGTCATAATTTCCAGGCTATAAACCAAAATTATTTCAAACAGAAAAAAATCTGATCAGTCTCAAGTGAGAAGGCTATGGTACAGATACAAACTTTGAGGTGGTCTAGATATTTGAGTTATCAGCCAAAGTTGTTAAAATGGCTATTATAAACTTGTTCCAAGAGGTAAAAGTAAAGACTGTTAAATTGAAAGGAAGTTTTGAGCAGAAAAACTATAAAAGTAAACCAAATACAAATTTAAAAATGATAAAAAATACATAATTTGAAATTTTAAAAATTACTGTAAGGGCTCAATGGCAGAAGGGAGATAACAGAAGAACTTGAATCTAGATAAATATAATTTATCAAATCTGAAGAATAAAGCATCTGAAGATTTTAAAAAGAGGAATTACCAACCCTCAGCTCTACATCCAGTGAAAATACCCTTCAGAAATGATAGCAAAATAAAGACAACTTAAGGTGATAGCAAGTGAGAAGAATTAGTAGCTAGCAGATATGCTCTAGAACAAATGTTAAAGGAAGCTCTTAGGACGGCAAAAAAAGATACTGAAAGAACATCTAAAAAAAGAAAGCACAATATAAAGGTAAATATAAAGGCAAATACGATAGCTTATTTTTCTCCTTTTATGTTCTTTAAGTACAATTATCAAAAGCAAAAGCAAAAAATTATAACATGGGTGGGGTTCTCAATGTGAGTAAATGAATATAAATTACAAATATAACATGAAAAATAGGGAATAAAGGTACTTGAGTGTTTGCAAGCCTTCTACATTTCTACATGGCCCAATTTTTAAAAAAAGACTGTTGTATTAGATTTTAAAAAAGATAGAACTAATTGCTTATGGCATTTTCACTAAGAGCAAGTGTAGAAATACTCAATATATTGACTATAGGAAACCAACTTTAAATATACATATACAGATTGTTAAAAGTAAAAGGAAGATAAAAGATATATCATAAAAACACCAATCAAAAGAATATTGGAGTAACTATATTAATATCATTCAGAATAGACTTCAGAATAGGAGTATTATCAGGGATAATGAGGGACATAAAATTCTAATTCTCCCAAAAGACATAATAATCCTTAATGACTTAACAATCAATGTGTATGTTTACAGGTTTCAAACTACAAGAAGCAAAAACCGAGTGAACTGAGAGAAGAAATAGACAAATCAACAAATATAGTTGGAAGTACCTACACTCAGTAATAAAACTGGATAAAAACTCAGCAAGACTATAAAAGACTAAAACAACACTAATTAACATTTATAAAACACCCCACACAATAATAGCAGGATAATACTCCATCGTTTCAAACAGCTGTGGCATGTTCATCAACATAGACCATATCCCGGGTAATAAAACAAGCCCTAATCAATTTATGAAAATTGAAATCATGCCAAATACATTTTCTGATCATAGTGAAATTAAACTACAAATCAATGGCAGAAATTCATCCTGAAAAAAATTTCCAAATATTTGGAAATCAATGAATCCATGGACCAAAGGAAAAAAATCCAAAGGCCAATTAGACAATATTTCAAACTGAATGGAAATGAAAATTACAACATATGATAATTTATGGAATACAGCTAAATATAGCTAACATAGTCCTTAGAGAGAAATTTATAGCACTCAATATTCATATTAAAAATAGAAGGTCTTGGCTGATTACCTAACCTCTTGCCTCAAGAAACTAGTAAAAATAACAAGTTAAATCCAAAGCAAGCAGAAGGAAGAAAATAACATATATAAGAGCAGAAATAAGAGCCAGTCAGTGGTGAAGGGTAACACGATGCTCTGTGATGCTGGCCCTGCATGTGAGAGTTCTTTGTTTGTGTCTCAGGGTCTTCCTGTACACACCAGGCACCTGTGCATGTGCCTGCGACCTTGCTGGCTCAGGCTGGGGGTGGATAGTGGCATGAGGGCTCTGGTGGAGGTACCTGTCTTTGTCTTGTTCTCTCTCTTATAGAAGAAATGGATAAAGAGAAAAATAAAATAAAATGAAAAACTGACAAGTAATAGAGAAAATTAATGATCCCAAGGGATGGTTCTCTGATTAAAACTCTAGCCAGACAGATCATTAGAGTGCAGTAGAAGATGCAAATTACTAATATCAGGCCTGAAAGTCATCTACAAACCCCACAGGCATTAAAAGGACAAGAAGAACACTACAAACAACTTTAAACACACAGACTTGACAACTTAAATGAAATGGACCAATTATTGGAAAACTACAAACTACCCAAAGTCAGACAAACTAGACATTGGTGACTAGAGGCTATTATCTCAGGACACTCTCCAGACTTTATTCATCGCCTGCTCCCACCAAAGCTTAATTCAGAATCGTGACTGTTGACTCTTCACTCTAGCCCCTATTCCCATAAATGTCTAATACTATCCCTCCTCTTTTCTCAGACTATACTCTGAGAATCGGTATAACCTTCAGGAACCTTGGATGGTTTAGGATTCTGCAGACACATTTAGAATAGTATCAGACTAAACTCTTTTTCTAGAAACCCCCTTCTCATCACCCTCTACCCAAACGTTCAGCAGCAATGTGTGTACTTTGTACTATGTATGCCAGGTTCAGAAAGATTCAAAGCATTTGCCTGCTACCCTCTACATGGCCAAGACCTCAGTCAACAGCCTCTCTGTATCCAACATTATAAGACAATTTGAGTCTTTGGACCATCTCCCCCTAAGTCTCATTTCTGCCACCACCCCCCAAGGTCTCCTGTGATTTTCTGTCTCTTTTCTGACTCAGAACTTTTCTTTTTTTCTTAAAGAGAGATTTTTGCTATGGGATGCATTAGCTTGCCAGAGAGGCGGAGAGAGACAGAAAGTGAGAAATCACCTGCTGGGGGATGGCCATGCTGCAATCCCTTCTCCATTCTCCTCTTGGGATCTTAGGCACGCATGCACATGTGCCCAGTATGAGTTTTAAATCACAGGGTCAGGACTTGAACCACAGTCAACTATGTGGGAGCCCAGCAATATAACCATTATGCCATCTGGTGGTCCCTCTGACTCAGAACTTAATGACTCTGGAAAATCTTTCTGTGGTATGGCCATAGACACAGCACAGCATTCTCTTCCAATAGGTCTTGCAAAACTATTCCCAAATCAACCAATTTCCAGCATTGTGTGACTTGTCTCTTGAGTTTTCATTTCCAAAGGACCAATAAGATCTCCTCAAAGGAACCAAATTTCTCTTCTAAACAATTGTGGCAAGTTTAGGACACTGAAAGGACATCTGCTATAGCTTTTCTTTCTAATCCAAAGAACTCAATGTGTTTTCTACAGTTCTGGTATATGGATTAACATCTAAGGTCCTTCCTCCCTCCTCAGCTTTCCAGTTGGTTTGTGTTGTTTCTAAGATAGAAAATACATGCGTAATAAAAGTATGGTTTTTATCTTTGTCTGAAAGTGCTTAAGTAGTTTTTATCATTTTTTTATATTAGAGTGATATCCTCAAACTAATACTTGCTAGTAAGGGAAAAATATATATACAGTACTCTTAGGCTGCATCATACTAGAAGCTTAGCAGGCATAAGAAAGGAACATTCTTGGCAGTATTTTGAGAGCACAAGAGCAATGAAGTGTGTGATGGATTCACTGGTTAAGCCCCAAAGTTACAATGTTTGAGCCTTCCAAGAGCCACCCCCACATTTAATATGGATTTCTTCAAACCACCATAGCTGGGCCTCATTCCTCTCCCACACTCCCTAAGAATTCTGACTCCCATCCAAAGTCTTCCCTATGATTTAAGACCAGAAAGACATGGTCTTCATGGTGTCTCCCAAACTGGACTCCTCCTCTTAGTTACATATGACTGCAAATTCCTCATTGAAGTGATCCTCAACTTTCCAGCAACATCTGAAGGCCGCCATCAACGTCTCTCTTAGATTAGACCTTTACCGTATTTTCTTCCTTCACACCCATAATCAGTGGGATAGGCTGAACTTGTTTCTCCAAAGATATGTGGCTCCTCCTCCCTTTTTCCCTACCTTTCTGCAATGAGCAGGGACTGCCTACTATTCCCTTCACATAATTACCTCCTCCTTTATGTTCTACTCCTTCTCAAATTATTTTCCTTTTTGTTCTCTTGTGTTCTCTTCTAAATCCCAGGACTATTAAACTGAGGTCTTGATTTTTTTTATTTGAAAATTTCCCTGCATTTGTGGTACCAATGTCACCAGAGGCTTTACAGTATATAAAGTGAATAATAATAATAGTAAGGTGATGTGAATAAAGAATGAAAGAACTCTCCTGTAACAGCTAAAGCACAAAAGCCAGTCAATGGTTAATTCTGATAAATGTATGGCTGTTCAGTAATTTGTAGTCATCCTGAAAACTGTAACCAGTGGGTTTAGCCAATAAAATAAATTTGCATAGTCTTTCTTTTTTACATGGATTTTTAAACTTGAATGTACATTAGAAATCACCTGGGGCCAGCAGGTGGCATGGTGGTTAAGAGCACTGGACCCCCGCATGGCAGACCAAGGTTCGAGTCCCGGACCTGGTGTGGCGCTTACTTTGGGGGGCCAGCAGGTAGCATGTTGGTTGGGGTGCTGGACACTCCCACATGGTCAACCACGGTTCAAGTCCTGGACCTAGCAGCTTGCTTTCTCACTTTCTCTCTCTCCCTCTCTCGTTCTCTGGTCAAATTAAAATAAAATGAATAAATAAATAAAATTAAATAAATAATGTTAAAAAAATAATAATAAAAAGAAAAAGAAATCACCTGGGGAGAAGGGGTTATACTACACTGACACACCTGGGTCCCACCTAGACTCTTATTTCATTTGTGTCCAGTTGAAACCTGGGCATCAAGATGTTTTAAAGTTCCCTAGGTGACTCTTTTGCGCCACAAAGTGACTCTAGTGTGCAGCATAATTTTTAGCACAATGAGAATCACCAGGATAGTTTGACAAGGCACAGAATTCTAGAGTTGCTGGTTCAATACATTTGGGTGGGAACAGAAACATTTTGTTTCTAGTAAATGCCCAGCTGATGCTGGGGCTATTTTTCTGGAGACGATACTTTGAGTTGCTTTAGAGCATTTTCATGAGCATGCAAAGCACCTGGGGATTCAATTAAACTGTTAAATGGCAGTTCTGGTTTAGGAGGCATGGAATTGGACCTAAGATTCTGCATTTTGAGCAAACTCCTAAGCAGGGTTAATGCTACTGATCCGTAGGCCATAATTTATACAGCAAAAGATTGGAGTACAGAGGTCAGCTAGATAGAGTAGGGAATATATTAAATAAATAAAATCTTGTGAAAGTATTGAGAAATACATTTAGTACCAAGATACTGGCTTGAAGGACATTTTCCACCTTCATTTCAATACTACATGGATACATAATAAATATTCCATGATCCTTGAAAAATTACCAGAAATTTTGGATAATCTTCTATAACGAGAAACTTAAAACTACTCTAAATCTTTTTAGGGTGAAAGTGTACAGTGTTCAAGAATGCTTCACCCTTCCCAAAACAGTAATGATCACATATTTTTCACAGCTTTTATGGAAACCTAATTTACTTACCTTAATCCTTGTCCCTTTAAAGTATACAGTTCAGGGACAGGTGGTGGTCTTGTGGTTAAGGCTTTTGATCCCACAAGGCTGACTGCTCCAGGACCAGGGGGTGTGAAAATCACACAGGGTGCATGTGCGTGAGTGCCAAAGTCCTGAGACGATGGATGAGAAAGGATTAGAGCATGGCCATCCCTTCCGGGGATGATTTCACACTTTCACCTCCCCCCCCCCCCCCCCCCCTCATGCTCCCATGCGAAAACTAAAAATCAAGTGCACAATTCAATGCCTTTAGTATATTTTTATCGTTCCAGAAGAAACCTCCTTAGCAGACACTTCCCGTTTCCTTGCTCTAGGCGTCCTCGGCCATCACTCACATCCTATCCCTATAGCTCGCCTATTGGAGGTATTTCATACACATGGCATCGTACATGATGCAGTCTTTTGTGGCCGTGTTCTTTCATTTAGCATAGTGCTTGCTCTTCCGTGAAATGATCCTGTCAGCGTTACACAGATTTTTTTTTTTTTTCTGGTGATACTTCATTGTAATTTTGAATGCACACACTTTTCTGTTTTTAAACAACATTTGTTTGGCAAAATAGAAGAGGATCCATGTAAAAAGTCCTCTTTTTTTTTTTTTTTTTTTTACTTTGTACCAAGTACTCTGATAAAAAATGTACCTGGCTTAGTTCATTTAATCCAAACAAAATAAGTAGTAGGTAGGTTTTACTAGTGAAAAAGTGGAGACTCAGACTAACTCACAGACTATTGTGTGGCAAGAACAGTTTTGTTACTTCAAGTGAAGAATGTATAGAATACATATTTTTTACAATAAATGATTACAAAAATTTCTTCCACATTCTAGCAGCAGTCTATCCATATGGATTTTCAGTGTTTGCTCTTTTGGGGGTTTATGACAGGGCTCTCATTGATATTTTTTTTTCTTTTGGAGAGTTTTTTGCCTTTTTTTTTTTTTTTTTTTTTTTTTCTATAGGGCCCCTTTTTTTTTTTTGCTATAGGGCACCAGTAAGACAGAGAGAGACAGAGAGATAGAAAGTGAGAAATCATCCCCAGGGAGTGTAGCCATGCTGCAATCCCTTCTCCTCCATTCTCCTCTCAAGATCCTGGACATGCACGCATGTGCGCCCAGCATGAGTTTAAGCTGCCAAGTCTGGGACTTGAACCGTGGTCGACCATATGGAAGTCCAGCGACATAGCCATTATGCTAACTGCTGGTCCCAATATTTTAACAGGAACTCTGGACAGGATAAAGTAGGGACACCTGTCCAGAGAGCACTATAATTCTTTCTCTTCTTTCTTTCTTACCTCTGGGACTAGAATTTCCCTGGTGTTGGTACAACATTGCCATTTAGCTTCTTCATTGTTGTTGACTTTCCCAAAACCTGCGACCTGGATTGTAAACTGAGGCTTACTTTTTGGTCTATGCCTCCATACTTAGTTAACTTTTCCAATCAGCCTGATTTTATGAAAAGTATAAAATTAACTAGTAAACTATCACTTTAAAAATTTCACTGAAAGAACATGGTTTTAGTACAGACTATTTTGTTAAAGAATTATTTAACTTTATTTATTTATTTTAATTTGACCAGAGAGGGACAGAGTGAGAAAGAGAAAGAGAGGAGAAAGTGAGAAAGCAAGCTGCCAGGTCTGAGACTTGGACCACGGTCGGCCATGTGGGAGTCCAGCACCCTTAACCACCATGCCACTTGCTGGCCCCAAGTACAGACTATTTTTAACTGATAGTAAACACTATCAAACCCAAACTTATTTGGCAAATGTCTGTCATTAATGCTAACAGGTATTGAGAACTATTGGCCCTTGTAACCAATCATCTGCTTTTTCTCTTTGGTCTTCCTCTAGGCTTCTGCTTTCTCCCTTTATCAATTAAAGTTTCTCTTTATGGGATTTCTGGGTTTTGTCTCACATATTTTCATACTTCAGGCATTTTCCTTGGGTGACCTCATCCAGTCTCAAATATGCCTACAAAGCAAATCTCCATTTCCAGCCCAGGCCTCCCTCCAAACTCTCGATTTGTTTTATTACTTTCAACATGGATCCATCAACTAGTTTTCCACGGGCATCTTAAACTCAGCATGTTCACAATGAAGATATCATTCCTGACACCCCTTCTATGTCCTGTCCCCTTCATTTCTTTCCTGTCACTTGCCCCTGAAGAATTAGCTTCTGATGTTTCTCAGTACCCCATAATAATCATCTGCATTAATTATCTCATGTGAAATCAAGAGTCACCTGCATTCATTGATCCATATGGTATTTTCACTCATTAATTACCATTCTGCATATGTAAGCAGGAAGAATAACATCCCCTTAAGCCAGCAGGGGTTTTGCAATTATTTTAGACCTTTTCAAATATATATTTTTTATATGATTAAAATGTTGAACATACTTCGAATACATTTAAGTATAAAATGCAAAATACTACAACTTGATAAGGTTTTTTTACTTTTGGCTTTCAAAAATGTTCGTATTTTTACCTAAGTCATCTGACTCTTGAAGATGTGGTGTATTTTTGATAGTTCTGTTTTAAAATTACTTAAGAAATGCTATTTGCTAAATCTGTATTTCCTTTCTATTATATTTTTAGAATATAACAGAGAAAAGACATTACCGCTGTCAAGACATTACAACTAACTTACCATTAACAAGTTTGACAAGACATATGTAAATAGTTTTAAATGAGCATCGTTAATATCAAATGAGCAGACTAAAATATTAACAGTAGATGATTCAACTCTTTTTTTGGAGTTACTGGCTTTTGCTTTGATGTGATTTTCTTCCATCTTTAAAACATCCTTTAGTACCATCTGTTCCTATAATACTTTGGCATGCTTAAAAAATTTCATTTCCAGACTGCAGTTTTGAAATACTTCCATGGAAGTTTCTTTAAGAAAATAAATGGGAAGAATTTCCATTCCTTCCAGCTTGTTTCTTAATAAATAGCAGACAAATTACTCAGGGAACAGAGAGCTGCAGAAACGTCCTGTTATAATCAGACATGTCCCTTCTGACATTCCCTCTGCCACTACAGCTATGTTATGCCTGAAGAAAGTGTTTTATGTGCTACGTGCATGATCTCTGCAATAATTGTCCTTTAAAATATGCAAATCTAGTTTATAAACTGAATTAGAAAATGTGATGAATTTTTATGTAGTATCGCTACATGAGTGGAACTCATTCACGGATAAGTACACATTTAGTAAGTAGATAGATTATTAAAACAAATTATCCAAGGGAAGTTGGTAGACTGAAGAAAATAACGTCAGTAAAAAGTGCATCCTCCCTATATAAAACTGAACTTGACTTTTCCAATTTTTGACAGCAGAATAGATTAATTGGCTCACTTTTTCAATGTGTACAACTCCAAGTCATTGATATTGATTCAGAAACATTCATGGCAATAAGATAGTGATATTGAAATTATGATAGGAAAAATAGCAATAGGCCAATGATCTCCTAATGAAAGTCCAAACGTGAGTGTTAAAATATGAGCAAATGGTGCTTATTTCTTTAGCACTTACTTCACGCATCTCAAATGCCTGCTATGTCTAGATTCTATATTTGTTTCTATAATGAATCAATAATTTTCGTCATGTTATTTAACTGCCCGAGGGCACAAGTGCTCCCTAGAGAAAGATAAAGAAACAAAGGGGGGGGAGCACCTCCCAATGTAATATGATCGCATCACAATAACGTCTCCTCCATTTCTCCATCCCGTTGGGGTTTTGTGCACACATGCACATGTACCTTGGGTGTTTTTCAAGCCTCTAGGATCAGGATTTGAACCATTGACCACGAGGGTTCTCATTTCCTTAACCACCAGTCTATGGAGCCAGCCCCATTTTCAAATAAAATGTATCCATCATCTTACAGATGCAAATAGACTTCCTTCCTCTCTCTAATATTTTTTATTCTACTCCATTTTTTTATACATTAGCCACAGTTCACTTTGTAAAGCTGAAATCGTATTACATGATGAAATTCAGATTCCTTAATGTGATTAAAATGCCCTTGATGGTCTCATTTTTATTTACTCTTGGGCCTCACTCTAGCCATATTTAACTATCTAACTTTCATCTAAAAAATTGGGCCTCTACAATTCACTTCCCTCTGCCTAAACTGCTGTCTCCTCTCCTTGCCTGACTCGTTCTCATTCTCATTTAGTGTTTGGCCTCCACATCTTCTCAGCGAAACCTTCCCTAAGGAACAATGTGTGATCAGATGACCTTCTTAGGAACCCCCTAACGCCCTGCGCTTTCCCCTTTGTAATACCTAACAAGTATTGTCCAGCCTCTCCCACTACACCATAGACTCCCTGAGGACAGAGAATACACCAGTTAACTCTAGAAACCTCGCTGTGAAATAAGGCTTTGGCACATCTTACTGATTATTGGCTGAATGAGTGTTAGCGTAAACCGTGCATTCCCCCTGTCTATTTTGGTGAGTTCGTTTACAGTGGGAAGTGTGTGAGGTCAACAGTAGTATACTTTAGCCTCACTTCTTGACTATTTGTATTGAAAGATATGATGGTAAAAGCAAATACTTAATCACACTCCCCCCTCCCCACACACAAGAGTTTAATTCTAAATTACTATTAAAATATTTCAGACTGAAATAAGTAATGTCTTAACCTCTCTTTTGGAGAAAATTATGTGGCTTATTCTTACTTTGATACTTTACGATGAATCAAAACACAAGGCAACTACAACATCAGCTTAAATCTTACTTGGTTTTGTTTAGAAAACAAAGCAAGAGGTAAAAATTTCCTACTCTAGAGAAATAAATAAGCTCATAGAAAAATGAGAATTGTGTTTGTATGGCTAGATTTGATTTGCAGAGTATAACATAAAAAATGGTAGTGTACTTCGGAGTTCTGAGTGGCCCCATTCAGGGATTAGGACCACTGAAGACTTTATGCTCAGATTTCACCCTCCTGGCCCCCCAGATCTAGGCAGGAGCCAGGACAAGCCAATCAGCAGCCATCTATATCTGAGTTCTGAACTGCCCCATTCAGGGCTTAGGACCACCAAAGATCTTACACCCAGACTTCACCCTCCTGCCACCCCAATCTAGCCAGGAGTCAGGTTAGAATACCCCATTTATTCTCTCTGTCTCTCTCTATCTCTTTATATATATGTTTTTAGTTTTTATTTTAATATTTAAACTTTTTAGCTCTCTGCTGCTCTTTTGTCTTGTTAATTCTTACCTTTTCCCCTGCCCCCATAGGACAAGCCAATCAGCAACCATCTATATCTGAGTTCTGAGCAGCCCCTTTCGCACTGTGCACTAACTAACCGCAGGTTTTTATTTTTTGCTTAAAATTTTTTTCTTTTTTTTTTTCTTGTTTCTGTCTCCCCCCCCCTTTTTAATTTTTTTCTTTTTACCTTTCTCACTTTTCTGTTCATCCTACACACTAACTTTTTAGACAGGCCTATGTGCTCGGTAGCCAAATATCTGAATACTTTTAGGGTCAGATTAATTCTCAATTTCCATTGACTCAGCTGTGCAAAGGGAGAAAAGCAGTACTGTTTAGAGACTGCAGGTCACCTCTTCCTGCATTCTTCTGAATGCTGAGATTTAACTCCAAAAACTGGGAAAAAATGTATAATCCATCCGATGACCAGAAACCACCACAGAGGCATGAAAAATATGAGGAACCAAGAAAATATCTCTCCCCTACAGGAAAAGAATAATTCTTTATCCTCCACAGATAATATAAGGGAACTCATGAAAATGTCAGATAAAGAATTTAGAGTATTCATAGCAACAAAGTTAACAGAGATGCAAGAGAAGAGAGACAATAATCTCCAGAGAATGCAGAGGGAAAAAGACAACAAGTACCAGGAGGTGAGGAACTTCTTGCACGATCTGAAAGAGGAAACGCATGTCATAAAAAAAGAATCAAATGGAATTGCTAGAGATGAAGGCTATAATACAGGAAATCAAAACTTCCCTTAAAAATATCAAAAGCAGATTAGATCATGCAGAAGATCAAATCTCAGATGTAGAAGATAGAACTTCTGACCTAGAAAAATTCACCAAAAAGATTAAGAAAAGAACCCAAACAAATGAGAATAACATACGAGTTATACTAGATACCATTAAACACCCAAACAAATGGATCATTGGTATCCCTGAAAGTGAAGAAACTAAGGGCATTGATCATCTATTCCATGATATCCTGGAAGAAAACTTTCCAAACCTAGAGAGGCACTCAAATATCCAGACCCAAGAAATACAAAAGACTCCACATAGGATCAACCCAAGAGGATCTTCCCCAAGGCACAAAATAGCCAGATTGGCCACAACCACAGAGACAAGATACTAAATTTGACAAGAGAGAAACATCAAGTTACTTTCAAAGGATATCCCATCAGGCTAACAGTCTTCTCATCAGAAGCAATGAAAGCAAGGAAAGAATGGGAAGATATATTCAGTGTTAATGAAAAACAATTTAAACCAAGAATACTATACCCAGCAAGACTATTTTTCAGTATGGGAAAAAAAAAAAAAAAAAAAGACAAAAATATTCTCAGATAAACAAAACCTAAAAGAATTTACCAGCACCAGACTCACTCTCCAAGAAATGCTGAAGGGGGTGCTATATCAGGAAAACTAAAGTCAGACACACAGAAATAAGAGTACAAGAAACAACTAAGAGAATGGCCAGCCTAATGGTAGGGACAAGTCTGGAGTTGAATGTTAACTTCTAGATCACCAAAAATCAGACCACAGTAACACTGCAAATTCCATAGAGGAGAGATGAATTACATGAGACTGAACTAGTAAAATGGAATTTTTTTACTTTAAACTAAAACACTACTGATTCTTTTCAATGCTTTGATTTCCATATTTAAGGATTTTTGTCTTCTCTTGAACTATTGATAGGTTCATCTACCTACTATTTGAACTGAATCCTAACCTTTTTCCTGGCTTTAAATTTTAAGCAAATTTCTCTTAACATTTTTTCATTTTGGTCTATTAAAACTAAAACTGTTTCTCTTGAAGTTAAAAAATGCATTAAAAATACTTATTAATACCCATTTAATGACTGCAGTAAGCTATATAGCCTCAGCTAGGTGCTAGTTTACTGTATGCTCCCTTTACTCACTCAGGTTTACACCTAAAGTCAGGCATGTGTTCGTAGATATGTATATATTAGCATTGAAAGTTTTTAAATGAATTAAGATCAATAAAATGTGAAAATAAAAAGGCATGGAAAACAACTGTAGATACCAGAGACAGTGTGCAAGGCAAGTGAGAAATACCAGAGGGTGAGAGGTAGGGAATTGGTGGGGGTGTGGAGGGGTGGGAGGGGAGGAGAAGCAAAACATATAAGAAACAAGAAGTGGAAAATCACTGTTTGATGATAACATGTATGGTAGTATCCTTGATTGATCCAATATACAATGTATTCTGGATAGAAAATCTCATTTTGTATACTGTATTGGTACAGTGAATTATAGTAAATAAAATAAATTTAATGATTTTTAGAAATGGTATTGTACTTATAAAAAATTAACCCTAAGTAATATCTTCAAATATTTATCAATATGGATATGATACTATGGTATGATTGCATAATTTTAAGGTCTATCTGTAGATTTGAGAGTCAAATCTATAAACTAAATAAACATACATATATGCATATTTGACTTGGAAGAACTGTATCAAAATGCTAACAAGAATACTCTATGGTTGAATTTTATTTTCATTTAAAAATTTTTTATGCTTTTCTAAACTTTGAAAATGAATAGATCCAAAAGAAAACCAATAAACATTTTTATATATGAGGAAGTAGAACAGTTATTAACATTATTCAAGCAGGAGATTAGTAGAGATGGGTCTAAGCTTCTTGCTAGCTTAAAGTTTGATGCTAGTAGTTGTCAATTGCACTGTGCCAAAATATACAGATTTTCGTTCATATTAGGCACAGCAGGGATTCAAATAAAAATATCCATCCAATGTTCTTTCTCAACAGATACTTAATGAAAAAATTTACAGAATGATTTTGGTCATATAAAATATGGACATCTTGTCCTTGTAGCCATGTATTCCATGTTAAATGAACGAATCCACCAATTGGTCAGCGAATATTGAAGTTTACACATTAATATCCTGTCTCTGCTGCCCTCCAGTGGCTCATGGGCTCAACTCCAAAGGATTTCAAAAGAAAACCAAGTCTTCGTTCTCAGATGCTGATTTGAGGGGTGTGTGAAGCTCAGATTTGTGGACTTGGTACTTTTCTTGGACAGAGTTTTGTTATTTGTCATCTTAGAGTGGTATATAAAGTCAAGATCCTCAAGATCAAATGGATTATCCACCTCCTCTCACCCACAAAAGATTACATTGGAGCAGTAGTAATAGATGGTGTCAATAAATGCTAACATTTATTCATTCACAGTTAATGAACATTTTTCATTTGTGTCATATAAAACTCCTAGTACGAAAAGTGGTGAGAATAATTCCAATTCTTATTATAAGCTGCTCTGGCCTCTTGTTGATATACAAAGTTACCAATGGCGTTGAGGTTATCATATGCTATTAGGCATGAGAATTTACTTACATGATACACCCTATGAGCAACTTGGCATTCTAAATTAGTCTTAATGCAATGCTGCAGAAAGAAGTTAATTTGCCAGCAAGTATCATCAATTATTTCTGTAATTTAGTAAACATTAGAATATTTTCTGCATTGCCTTGGTCTATGAGAATTACATCTTGAATTCATTCAGTCCCTAATGTGGGCACGAAAGGAAACTTTTTGGTGGCAGGAAATGAGGTTTGTGACATTGACTACAATGTACTCCCAGGCCTCCTGTAATTCAGAACTCATCCCAGGGTTCTAGATAGTCATCTCTAATTGAGTTCTAGATGAGGTCTTAAAATTGTTCACCTTCCTCTGTTATCGTAGTTCTTCTGGAATATTCTTTTGGCTTTAGCAGAGAGATTCTCTCATTTTCTTTCTAGTCCACCACTATACTTCTAGGTTACAGTAAGATTATTTCCATCATTTTACTCATCTCTAGTTGGTCTTTCTAGATGTACAGCCACTGATTAAACAATTTCTTCCTTTTCTGTATTATGTCCCATTTATCCTTCATAATAGTAAATACTTGTGTTTTTCTTACTCTACATTCAACTATTGGAATTTAGTGTATTTTAATGATGTTCTCATAAACTCTTAGGGTTATTCTACTTTTTACATCATAGTAATTTTGCAATTTGTTTTATAATTAATAATATATTGAGAATATTGAAAAGTTACTTTACTACTAATCCTAAGAGAATAATAGTCTCACAGAGCATTTTTGTAACAGTGAAGTGTAAGAAAAAAAATGTTAATTAAAAATATGTGTCCAAGAAAACATGTATTATATACATTTAGTACCATCTTAAAATGTAATATTATTCAGCAATTAAAATTTTGGTTTATTTTTATATGCCAAAGGGTGCATGTGCACCCATTAGAGAGAAAGTAAGAGAACACACCCCTCTCTGATTCTCCTGAAGCTGGTCCTCCTGCAATCCCCTTTCTTCCAGTTCTCCATCCTTCCTGGATCCTGTGCAAATGCACATGTCTTGTATTTTTCAAGCCATCAGTGCCGGAACTTGAACCCTGGTCAATCAGAGATCTGGCTTCCTCTGCACAGAAACGCTTGTGTGCTGCACTACAGGGTCAGCCCTAAACTTACATTTTATTTGAGTATTATTTGCCTGTGACAGGTCTCTAAAATATCAAATTAAAGTTAAAATTGAGAGACATTTTGTAAATAAAAAAAGAAGGTAAGAAGTATATACAATGTGTTTTCCAGTTTTAGAAATGAACATGGATCCAGGGGACCAGCAGTTAGTGTAATGGAAAAAAAAAAAAAAAAAAAAAAAAACCCTCTCCAAAAAAAAAAAAAAAAAAAAAGAAATGAACATGGATCCATAGTGTGTGTTACATACATGCACACATAAATGCCTGAAAGAATATGCTCAAAACTACTGATAGTGGTGTTTACTTGTGGTATGGTTATCGGTATCTAAATCTAAGATTGAAAATATTTGAACTTTCATAATCCTTTGTGAGGCCCATAAGCTGTGCCTTCAACTTCAATATATACTTTGATACAATTTCTTATTGGAAGAATAAATGTGAAATTAGAATGTTAAGATAATTTCATTGACCAATGGGTATTATTGAACCTGGGGAAATTCAGAAGTGGAAATGCACTGTGTAATACATTTGTTTACTATAGACGCTGCCTTGGCATCTATGCTTAGGTCTGATATAAGTTATTTAAACTTCAGTCAAACCCCTTCATCTCTGGTTTAGTTAAAATTTCCCCTCTTGGGGCCAGCAGATGGCATAATGGGTATGTCACTGGACTCCTACATGATTGACCGCAGTTCAAGTCCTGAAAACTCATTCCAGGCATGTGTGCATGTGTGCCCAAGATCTCAGGAGGAGAGTAGAGGAGAAGGGATTGTGGCATGGCCATCCATACTGGGGAGTGATTTCTCACCTTCCCTGTCACTGTTCCTCTCTCTTTCTGGGGAGTACATGTGCCTTAAGGCAAAAATCTCTTTAAAAGAATAAAGTTCCCCTCCTTGTGATTGCCTGTGATAGAGGCGACATGTTTCTCAGCTCACAGACCCAACACCCAACACATGCCATAGCTGTCGACCATAATAAAGCTCAGTGACCTACGCCAGAGTCATGGAAAGAAGTTCCTCTCGTGTGTGTGTGTGTGTATGTGTGTGTGCTTTAGCCACTCTACAACCTAC
>NW_006159542.1:1846977-1862546 GCF_000334495.1 Tupaia belangeri chinensis
CCTTCACACTTTCCCACAGGAAAGCCTATGAAAGAACGTCCACAACCTTAGTAAAGGTGTGTACCAAAGGTCCATTCATTTCTTACCCATCTGCTGAGCTTACTGACACATCCAGAATTTTTATAGGCTACTGGTTGAAACTCCTAGCCTCTCCAAGGTCTGTGAGTAATACATTTCTCAATGCAGCATTGAGATTTCTGTTCATATTTTTTTTCATCTTTGGTCTTGAGATTCCTCTCTGCAGCATTGAGATTTCTGTTCATATTTTTTTCATCTTTGGTCTTGAGATTCTTTTTTTGAGCATAAGCATGTCAAGACAATCAGTCCCTAGGAGAACCCCAATGGGGGAAAAGTTTTCTTTAGGTGTGTTGGTCAGATGAGATGTAAAGAGGAAATAAAACTTAAATAAATATAACAGAAGAAATGTTTTTTTATGTCAATCTGATAGATGAAAAATGACTTCTCAGTGCAGTTTTAATTTGTGCTTCTCTTATAAGCAAAGCTGAACATCTCATTTGTTAGTTTTTGTTCCATTTATTAGTATATATGTATGTACATAAATGTGTGAATTGTTGCACATATTCTCTCTCAAATTGTTTTTCTTCAACTTTTTTGGTTTTTTTGTCATACAAAAGTTATTCTTTTTTTTAATTTAATTTTATTAATTTTTTAATAGAAGGCACATGTATGCATATATATGTGAGAGAGAAAGCACCCTTGACAGAGTATTGTCATGCTATAACCCTCTTTCTACAGGCCACCAGCTCCTCAGGATCTTGGAAGCACGTGCTTGGTATGTTTTCAGGTTGACCCAAGATCTGAACTGCAGTTGCCATATGGCTTCCAGTCTTGCAGGGCACTTAAGTTACTGTTGTGCCATAGCTGCTAAACCTATTGTATTTTGATAAATTAGGTTGAATTACACCATCTCAACTTTGAGTCCTACTTCGAGTATCTTCCTCATAGTATTTGTTATAGTTACTATACATATCATAATTGAGTTTTTCGATACATGTCTTTTCTTAGCTCTTTTGTAATTTCTTTTGCTATTTAGACAGTTCTAGTAATTATCTTTATCTTTAGATCTTTCTAAAAAATTGACAGATAACATTATATATACTTATCTGCATGACATGTTTCAAAATATTCACTTAAGGCAAAAACTTCTGAAAAAATATATATGCATTACCTCACAAAGTTACCATTTAAATATTCTTTTGGAATTTTTCAAGAATATAGTATATCATTATTATTTACTATAGTAACAATACCGAGTGACTTCACTCCTATGTGGCATCTATTCTTACACCTTTTCAAATATCCTAATCACCTGTTTTGATATTTAGTCTTTTACTTACCACCCTGTTGAAATTTTCTGATACTCGTTAACTCTCAATTATTCTCTCTATAAAAAATTAATAAACTTATTCTACTTTGCTATTTCTCCGTTTTTAGTTGCATTATTTATGTTTTTCAAATATATGACATACAGTATAGTTTATAACACATTATTTGATCACCCTTGACCTACTTTTTGTTTTAGTCTTACTTAGATTTACAGTTGAATTTATTAAATGCCCACCATTAGTCTTTTTTCCTTCAGTTTCACCAGTCATCTTTTAGTTGAAAGAAGCTCATTCTCCAGTGTGTTCCTAAAAAGGGATGATGACAACAGAATTGCTAATCTCTTGCATTTTTAAGGCATTGATATTTTAAAGATAACTTGGCTTTATAACATTTTGGTTTACATGTCCTTTCCTTGAATCTTCTGAAAATACCATTCCATTGATGCCTTGTTTTATATGTTTGGATTTTAATTTTTTTTCCCCCAGAAAAATTTGTAGCTAATCTTGGTCTTGTGACTTTTTTTTCTCCCCAGCAGATTTGAGAAATCTGTTTTTCAACTTTGAAGTCTAACAGCTTTACTTGGATATGTCACAGAGTTGATCATTGTGTGTCAGTTCTCACCAGTACCTACCTGGTAGGTCCTTTCAATATGTAAATACAGGTTTATTTTATTTCTAGAAAGTTTACTTAAATTTATATTAGCTATTCGTTCTATTTTTAATTTTTTCCACTAAATTTCTAATTATATATAAGCTGCCTCTTCTTTGCCTGAATACCATTTCCCCCATGTTTCTTTGCCCACCTTCTTCTCTTCCCCCTTTTTCTTTATTTCAACTTTTAAATGATCTTGTTTTTTTCTCCTCACTTTTATCCAACACCCTCTATTTAATTTTTATTTATTTAATTTTTATTTCTTGGGTACCCTGTAATTTATTTTTTAATTTCTTACACACTCCCCCCACTCCCAAATTCAATTAACTCTCATTTTATTTCTTCCTCTTTTTAAACTATTAAATTTGGAATGCAAGGAGGTTTCTGTTTGTTTTATTTTACCAAAGGCTTGTTTATGAATATTTAACTCACTTCAAAATACTGGTGTTATATAGTATTTCCTATTGCTTTACTTTTCTTCTGCTTGGAACAAAGTTTTCTCAGACATGCTGCTTTCACTTAAATTTCTGTTTCCCAATGATAGTAATTCTATACAAAAGCTGTTTGTGTCTCTGTTTGTGGTAGTTTATATGATCTCTGATTCAAAAGTGCCTCCCTCTGTCAGTAAAGCAAAGTGTCACATCTTTCCGGCTGGCTTTTATTTTCCTACAGGGGGAGGAGAGAATGTGTGTCTTTTGATATTTTTACTTTCCTTTGCCTTACTAGGATTTTAAATTTCCCTCTCTTGGTTCTTTTTATCATTCACTGTCAATTTTCCAAGAGGTACTTCTTCCATCTTTTTAACCTCTATCTTTACCCAAGGATTTATTTTACAACTGCTTCCTCACATCCATGTGCACTTTAAAAAATATTTATTTAATTTTATTTGTTATTATTATTAGTTTTTTAAATTTGACCAGAGAAACAGAGAAAGAGAGAGAAAGGGAAAGTGAGAAAGCAAGCCGCAGAGTTTGGGACTCGAACTGCGGTCAGCCATATGGGAAGTCCAACACCTTAACTACCATGCCACCTGCTGGCCCCTCCATGTGCATTTTTAAGTCTCTTCTCTGAAGTCAATAGTTTTTTTCAGTATTCTCCCATATGAGGTTATTTTCTTTTTCTATAAGTGAATTTTAGGCAATCTTCAGCCACTTCTAGGTGCCCTCTCCTCTCTCTCATTTAGTTTTTACTGCATTGCTCTTGCTCTCCACGAACATTTCCCTTGTGAATGTGAGAAAGAGTGCAGTGGTATTTTGTTTTTATTTTTCTGTTTTATAGGTAATGTGAAGTTTGAACATTCTCCACTAATAAAAATTATTAGATTGATGACATTTTATATTGTATTTGTTCTACTTGTAATTCTGATTTTTTTCTTCAGAGAATAGGCTGAGAGATTTGAATTTTCATCACTGCCATTGCTTTGGCTTCCCTAAATTCCCCTGATTTTATTTTAATATAATATCAACTTAATTAAAAGAACTGAAAATAATGTGTACTTTCTAAAAGAAACAGTCCCAAGGAGCTGCAGAAGATTTTTTTTTTTTTTCAGTAAATTCAGGCTATAGCACAGAGACCTGAACTAGCCCTTTGTTTGATTGCACAAAGAAATATTAATGAATGAGGGGGAGAAGGGCAGAGCTACTCTGATTAAGTTTACTTTTGCCTTTACTGGAAAGGAAATAAATATTCAGTTGAAAACTCTAGAAAAAAACATATTTAGAAAGTGATTGGAGTCTTAGATGGGCAATGACATAGGAAGAACACTGAGATAAATTAAGCCTCTTAAACACATCAGGACTGTGAGCAAGAGACTTTGCTACTGAGATACCAGAAGCACTGATGGTGATCTTCAGAAAAATCAAGAAAATGTGAGGGAGCAGCAAGAAGATTGCTAGAAGGCAGATATTCCTGAAACTTTCATGAAGAGAAAGATGAATCATATAAGACAATTATAGAAAATTTGATTCTGAGTCTGGATAGGATTTTAGGATAACTATTGAAAAAGTAATTTGGGGCCAGATGGTGGCAGAGCAGTAAAACACAATACTCTACAAAGTAATACTACATGGAAAGGTTCTTGGATCCAGTCCAGAGTCTTCCCTGATGACACCAGGCATACGTATGCTCATGACCTAGGATTGAGGGTTTCGAGACCTCTCAGAGATGTTGTCTCTCTCTTCCTCTCTCTGTCTCTCTCACTCATGGAAGAATTCAGAGGCCTAGCTGCCGTAGCACAGAGGTGCAGTATAGAAAGGACCCAGGTTTGGTTTGTGTGAGGGTCAGTCTGAACAAGCTAGTCATACCTGCATGTCCCTGTGATCCTGGCTAGGTGGAAGGTTGGAAGAATCATGGCATAGCAACAGCCCGTTTGGGGGTCTCTGTCCTAGAAGTGGCTAAGATGAAGCACTAGTTGACCATGGGTTCATTGTGAAGAAGCACCACTATGTTAGACTACTCTCTTTGATAAGACGAATAGAATTTGAAATTATTGTAAATACACTGTATCTGGAGTTGAGAAGACATATGACAAATCTTCTCTACATCCTTTTAGACAAAATGGAAAACACAAGTTATCTTATAATATCATCTTTTTTATATATATAATTTCCTCTAAGCAATTAGACACATTTTTTGGTGTCACTCGCCGCACCATATAAAAGGTCCACTAGCACATTCTTGCCCACTCCCCTCTTCTATGCAACATTCCTCATTTGTTACCCCAACTTCTGACCTGATTTAGTTTCTATTTATTATTTAGTAAAGTATTTCACTTTAGCTTGAGCCCTGGAGCTATTCTTCACTATAGTCTGCTGGCAGGGATTTTTATTTGATATTCTCTCTTTGGTCATTTCTATGAAAAGAATGACTATAAATTGAAGATGACAAAACTATAATGTACAATAAAGGGATTAAAAAATGGTAGGGTCCTTTTCACATTTTGAAAACTATTTGATTAGTATTTTACATAATAGTTAAACTAAGCTTCACACCATTTCTTCCTATGTATTTCACTTTTCTTTAAAAATATGTTATAATGTTTAATTTTGAAAATTCTGACTTATCTAAATTCTGGGGTTTTTTGGTTGTTCTGAGGAAATACTCCCAAGATGATCAGCAGATGGCACTGCTAACTTGAAGAACCAATTATTGCATGTATTAAAAATTGGAGACAATGATTTTTAAAAAACTCTTAACAGTATTTTTTTTCACTGCACATGTATATTGCAGACTAATGAGAAAACAAAGTTAACAGGTGGAAGAAATCTAAAATTACCCTAAATTGCAGACTAAATATCTAGCAATATTTTAGCACAAATCCAAGTTTTACATGCTAAACAAATATGAACTATATTCTCGGAGATTACTAATCAAGTTTTTAAACTGACCAATATCTTATAAACAATTTACCATGGCATTAAATCTTTCTCAGTAGCATGATTTTTATGGCTGTAGAAACATACTGTAATTTAATTAACCAATGACCTATTGTCAGAAATTTAGGTTATTTCCAATTTCTGATTCTCATAAATAACACTGTCATGAACATCCTTCTGCCTAATTCCTTTGTTACTGTCCTCAGATGTTTTGATCACTTGATTTCTTTTTTTTTTTCCTTTATTTTCTTTTTTCAGAGAGGTTTTTGCTATAGGGCACATGCGCTCGCCAGACAGAGAGAGACAGAGAGACAGAAAGTGAGAAATCACCCCCCCCCAGGGGTGATGGTCATGCCGCAATCCCTTCTCTTCCATTCTCCTCTTGGGATCTTGGGCATGCATGCACACGCACCCGGTGTGAGTTTAAGCCACCAGGTCCGGGACTCGAACTGCAGTTGACTACGTGGGAGTCCAACGACATAGCCTTTATGCTAACTGCTGGTCCCAATGACCACTTGATTTCTCATGGAGATGGGATGCTAAAATCTCCCAAAATTGCATTTCTTTTCATTTACATATGCATTTTAAATATATTTTATCATTATGTTATTCAATGCACTAAAGCTTATAATTAATATTTTAGTCGGTTTTTGCATTTTGATTTAGAAATCCTCTTTGCTCCATTTTATTGGTTTCTATATTTTTAAAACTCAAGTTACAATGTAATATACTTCCTAATAGTGTCTAGCATATCTATTAATATATTCACTAATAGATGCTTCTAACTAGTTAAACAGTTTGACCTTTCTAGCAGCTTTAAACATTTTCCCAGTCACAGGTCCATATCATTACATAGTGTGGATTTATGGAATCTGAATTCCATAATCTAAGTACTAGAAAGCGGAATGCTGACGGCCTGCTGATGGAGTGGTAGTTAAGGTGGCTGGATCTCACCTGACCAAATGCAAGGTTCAAGTCTCAGACATCGTGGCTTGAAAAACACACCAGGTGCCAAGTGTCTGCATGTGCATGCCCCAAATCCTGAGCAGATAATGGAGGAGAAAGGACTGTGGTGAGACCATACTCCATGGGAGGTGTTTTGTCGCTCTCCTTTTCTCTGTCTCTTTCCAGCAAGTGTACTCACCCTATGGCAAATATTAGAAAAAAGAAAGGAAGAGAGAGAGAGAAAAACTGTCGAGTGTCTCTTATGTGCCCAATGTCTAGAAAGCTGTCTAAATGGAATAGAATATTTTCCATTTTACTTAGTGGACTTTTAAAAATAATGACCATTCACTTCATGACAGAGTTTCTACAAATAATATAAATTCTTCAAGAAACTTACTTACTCCTTAAACCCACATGAGTAGGTATTTTATTATTATTATTATTATTATTATTATTACTACACATTTTTAGAAAGGAAGAAACAGAGTAAGTTACTTGCCTAAGGTGAAACACTTAGGATTCAAATCCACACAACAAAAATATCTAAGTATATGGTTTTATTTTCACAATTACTGCAGTGAGAGAGAGAGAGAGGTCTGCAAATAAAAACTTAAACTCTTTGGGGCCAGCAGGTGGCATGGTGGTTGAGGCGTTGGACTTCCCACATGGCCAACCATGGTTCAAGTCCCAGACCTGGTGGCTTGCTCTCCCACTTTCCTTCTCTCTCTCTCTCTCTCTCTCTGTCTCTATCTGGTGAACTCTTGTGGGGAAAAAAATAATGATAATAAATAAAGTAATTTTTAAAAAAATGTAAACTGCTGATCTTATTTAAAATTCTGTGCCTGTTGTGACACAGCATTGTGGCTGGAGTGACCAGGGACAGCACCTAGGCAACTGGAGAGGAGACTGTTTGACAGCTTTGGGAGTATTGGAAGATGGTCCCTTGAGAGGACTGGTGACCTCATTGCAGGGAGTACTAGAAGCGGTGCAGGGAGGAGGGACGCTTACAGCTGAGGGGTGGCAGGATGCCTCAGTGCAGAGATTGGTTAGTGCAAGAAAGCAAGAGAACAGCAGAGATGGGGTAGTAAAAGAGACGCAGCTGTGGATTCAAGCATAATCCCCAGCCTACTCATTCACTCAGGGGATTTCCAATGAATATGAGAGAGTCTGCAAAAGGCCTGATGCTATATGAGGTTATGGAGTGAAAGCAGAAAGTTTTAGACATTCCTTGACAAAGGGTCCTACTTTTGTCCCTCTACTGGTATGCCCTAGAGGAAATACAGGATTCCCCTACTAAGAAGGAGAAGCTGTATCAAAAAGGCAAAAATCACAGTAATCTGTCTGGCAAGAATTACATTCCTAATATCCAGGGATTGTGTCCCACAGCCGTAATTCGTACCTGGTCTGCAAGGCTCGATGGCAGCTGGAATCCAGTTATCCTCATTTGGATTGGTTGATCCTTTGAGTAAAGCATTCTGCAAATGAAAAGACATAGATTGAAGGAAATCTCACACATGATTTAGAAAGATGCATTCATTCATGCATCATAGTTTTGAATGGATGATTGCAAAACAAGCCAGAGCAAATAGCTATAATTTTGCCTATGCAGTTGCAGCCCTAGTTGCGCCAACTGCCCTGAGCTCTGTGTAAATACAGCCTTGGTACAGCCACCAGGGGGACCACAAAATTCCCATAATCCGATGACACTTATCTTCAAATTAAAACAAGCCTCTGGGGTCAGGCAGTGGCACAGTGGTATCAAAACTGGAGCCACGTGGGAAGGACTCTGTGACCTTCGACCTTCCTGAGCATGCTATAAGCAAATGTGCTTGCCTCTGAGCTGGGCTGGCAGAGACTGGGGTGAATCATGGTGTGAAGACCCTGTCGGAGATGCTGTGTCTTTCTTTCTTTGTGTCTCTCTTATGGTATTAACTAAAAGCCTCTGTTTTGTGGGTAAAGTGAGTGACAAATGTTGGGATTTAAACGATAATGAAACACTGTAATAGTAACTAGGTAAAACCAAAATAAAAGAAGCATCTAGCAGAAAGTTTTAGACATTCCTTGACAAAGGGTCCTACTTTTGTCCCTCTACTGGTATGCCCTAGAGGAAATACAGGATTCCCCTACTAAGAAGGAGAAGCTGTATCAAAAAGGCAAAAATCACAGTAATCTGTCTGGCAAGAATTACATTCCTAATATCCAGGGATTGTGTCCCACAGCCGTAATTCGTACCTGGTCTGCAAGGCTCGATGGCAGCTGGAATCCAGTTATCCTCATTTGGATTGGTTGATCCTTTGAGTAAAGCATTCTGCAAATGAAAAAACGTAGATTGAAGGAAATCTAACACATGATTTAGAAAGATGCATTCATTCATGCACCATAGTTTTGAATGGATGATTGCAAAACAAGCCAGAGCAAATAGCTATAATTTTGCCTATGCAGTTGCAGCCCTAGTTGCGCCAACTGCCCTGAGCTCTGTGTAAATACAGCCTTGGTACAGCCACCAGGGGGACCACAAAATTCCCATAATCCGATGACACTTATCTTCAAATTAAAACAAGCCTCTGGGGTCAGGCAGTGGCACAGTGGTATCAAAACTGGAGCCACGTGGGAAGGACTCTGTGACCTTCGACCTTCCTGAGCATGCTATAAGCAAATGTGCTTGCCTCTGAGCTGGGCTGGCAGAGACTGGGGTGAATCATGGTGTGAAGACCCTGTCGGAGATGCTGTGTCTTTCTTTCTTTGTGTCTCTCTTATGGTATTAACTAAAAGCCTCTGTTTTATGGGTAAAGTGAGTGACAATGTTGGGATTTAAACGATAATGAAACACTGTAATAGTAACTAGGTAAAACCAAAATAAAAGAAGCATCTAAACAAAAATCAGATTTGCCTCAAACTTATGTAATATTAAATGTTGGATAACAGTGAAAAAAAAGTCTAGACTTAATCCACTGCTTTTTATCCATCTATTTATTTTTTTTTAAATAGTTGAACAACAAAGCTTTATACCAGAGCAAAGCAAAAGGCCAAAGTGAGAAAAAACGAAAGCAAAACCACACTCCTGAGAGGTGGGAATGGACTGGCTCCAAAGTTAGACGACGGCCCTCCATTCATGGCCACTTCTTTGGAATTTTCAGTCGACATCTTGTGATAGACAAGTCTCAGCAAACATACCTACTATATACCCTTGTTGAAAAAGAAAAATTTTTTTTTACTCAATAGAGAAACAAACTGCAATTCACAAGTCTAGATAATTTTGTGACACATAAAACTAAGAAGCATATGCATAATTAATAATGTGTAGAGTTGTCGAGTGTTGTAAACCTAACTACAAAATTGTGCGTACTTGTGAAAATTACATATAAATGTTTATTTCTAAACTACATACGTGTATTTTAAAGTAAGACATAATCATAGTAGATCATCTAGAGGATCAAAATATATAAAGACAAATGCCTTTGTAATTCTACCGCTGAGAGGAAATGTTCAACATTTCGGTATTTTTCCTCCTGCTATATCTATGTTTGTGTACAAGCCATAAAATAGAAGCAAATTTTATTCTTGTATTTTAAAAACGTACTAATAGGATAGGAATGGGGGTAGAATCTGGGCCTATGTAGCCTAGCACCCTCATCAAGTTTTTCCCAGTTTGAGAACGAACGTCCCCTGAGTGAGACAAGACGAACTAGTTCGGTTCTGTTCTTTTCTACTGTAAAGTTTGACAGAGCCAGCCCTGGCTGCCTGTGAGTAAATGAATTTATCTGCCTAGTTGAAAGGTTTCATAATCAGTAAACTTACCTGTCCTCTACTTTTCAACAACATTCTCTGATGTTAGTTTAAGCAGAATGAAAGTGATATTTTTGCCTCCATTCTATCGACTCATCTATTTTTTTTCCCAATTGGCACACACTTGGGCAGAATAGAGCAACCCTTCGGTTCTGACAATTTGTTGTTTGCCTCTTAATTTTTTAAAGGTTTTTGTTTTTTTTTTTTTGGTTTTTGTCATAGGATGTGTGCACCCACCAGAGAGAGACAGAAACAGGGAAAGTGAGAAATCACCCCCAGGATGGCCACACTGCAAACCCTTCTTTATTCTCCTCCTGGGATTTTGGGCAGGCACACTGATATGCCAGGCATGATTTTTAAGTCACTGGATCTGGGGCTTAAAGCAGGATCGGTCAGGTGGGAGTCCAGTGCCTTAAACACCATGCCATCTACTGGCTTCTTGGTTCTTTATTTTATTTCTTACATTGGTTTTATCCTTTAAAAATATCTTCCCAAGGGCAAAGCAGTGACATGGTGGTTAAGGCAGCTGGATCCCACGTGGCTGATAGAGCAGTTTGAGTCCCAGACTGGGCAATTTAAAAAATGCACCAGGTCCATGTCTGTGCACGCCCAAAATCCAGAGAGGAGAATGGAGGAGAAAGAACTGCAACGTGGCCACCCCCCCTCAAGGGGTAATTTATCACTTTCTCTCTCTTTCTCTTTTTCCAGTGAGCACATGTGCCCTATAGCAAATCAGGAAAAAAATATTTCCATGCTGATTATTCACATTTGTTTATATTTTCATCTAGATAGTGCATATTTTTGTTTTTAAATTTATTTTTTAGATTTTCACCATAGGGCGCAAAGCAGTTCCTATTCTACCCTAGTACTCCCTGTTGCTTCTTCTAACTCTTGCTACCCACACTTTTTTTTTCTTTTTTTTTTGGAGAGGTTTTTGCTATAGGGCACGTGTGCTCGCCAGACAGAGAGAGAGAGAGACAGAGAGATAGAAAGTAAGAAATCACCCCCTAGAGGGGATAACCACACTGCAATCCCTTCTCCTCTATTCTCCTCTCGGGATCTTGGGCATGCATGCACACGCGCCTGGCGTGAGTTTAAGCCACCGGGTCCGGGACTCGAACCGTGGTTGACTATGTGGGAGTCCAGCGACATAGCCATTATGCTAACTGCTAGTCCCACACTTTTTTTTTTTAAATCAGGTAAAGAAAGCTCTACTTTGTAAGATCTGATCATGTGAATCTATGTCATGAGAAAACATGATTTTCAGTGATTAAGTTTGTAAGCAAATATTTAATTTTCTACAATAACCTTTTATTATTTTATATAAATGTCTATTTAAATATCACCTACTTGTGAGAGCAGTGAGAAGCCTTTTGCCTGTGAGTTTGGCCATGCGACCGTACTGTGGATTATGCCACCAGCTGGTCTTTTGCATTACAGAAATGGTCTCCACCAGTCACAATTACATCTGTTTATACCTCTATTGGTTAGACAAGCTGGCACCAGGAACAGCTGAGATGAGAGATTTGAAAACAGCTCACTTGATTGATGTGCCTTGAGTTATCTCTAAATCCAGATAAAATGTTAAGTGCTATCAAGAAAACATAAATCAGGCATGTCTCTCTTTGAGCCATGAAACAGTCCTGCTAAAGTTTTCATTACACCCATTTGTGAGAGATACAATTGGCTTGCATTCAACAATAAAATGTAGACCTATTTGTATCACACAAATAACAAATTTTTAACTTGATTCAGCTCTGAGGTACAACACAGGGCATAGCATTTAAGTCATGATGAGGGAAAAAGTTTGAACGAGTATTTTCAATGAGGTAAGATGACTATAGCAACAATTAAAAATGCAAAAGGTGGTTGATACGAAGCAATGCGTGGTTGCAGAGCAGCTGTTATTAATGAGCCTATTCATGGGTAGCAAGACCAATCAGGACTGGCATAAATAACATGGGGCATCCCAGCACAAAAACCAGTAGGATATCATTTTGGGGAGACCCCAGCATTTCATGGGTTGTGACAAAAATTTTTCACTTGTTTATATCTGTGAAAACTCTAAATGCCCATTAATAGTGCTTCATCAGGCAAAGCATTTTTAAAAGTCCTTATCTGTATATTAGATGTAACCGATTAATATTATCTTTGCTCAACATAGCTAGAAAAGGAATTACTAAAAGAAAATTGTGATGCTCACACACTCAATAGGAAGGCTAGATACTCAAACTCAAAAAAATGGGTTAAAAAAAAGAAAGAGAGAAAGCACTACAGTCAAAGTCATGTCCTTGGAGCATTCAGTTTCGTCTCCTGGATCAAGAAGTTGGAGACCAGACTTTTTTATGATGACCCAAGCAAAATGTAAAGGATCCTAAGGGGAACCTAAGAGTCCCTAAGGGGACTCTGATGACATCAGCAGCACTACTGCCCCAAACTCTGGTCACACATCCATGTGGTTTTGGCCACAATGGGAGGAAAATCTGGAATCTTGTTTCTTTGATATAAGAAAGGGCCTTGACTTCTTTTCTCCTGTAATTGGGAGAAGGTAGGGTCTAGGTGTAAAGTAGCAAAAAACACAGACACACACACATAAACACACACCACACATATATTTCTTTCTTTTTTTTTTTTTTTTGGAGAGGTTTTTTCACTATAGGACATGTGTGCTCGCCAGCTCAGCCAGAGAGAGACATAGAGACAGAAAGCAAGAAATCACCCCCCAGGGGGGATGGTCACGCCACAATCCCTTCTCCTCCATTCTCCTCTCGGGATCTTGGGCACGCACGCACACACGCCTGGTGTGAGTTTTAAGCCACCGGGTCCGGGACGTGAACTGTGGTCAACTATGTGGGAGTCCAGTGACATAGCCGTTACACTAACTGCTGGTTCCCACACCACACATATATTCTATACTTAACATTTCTTTTGATTTTAAATAGCTATTACTTATATAATAAAAATTGTTTCTATTTTTTACAATAATTTGTTCTTAAAGTATGTTTCTTAAGGTCCATTTTTTTTTCTACTTTTGGCAAAAGACTCTCTTCTGTTAATTCATTCTTTTGATTATTTTTTTTTGGGGGGGGGAAGATTTTTTTCTGTAGGGCATCTGCACTCACCAGAGAGACAGAGAGAAAGAAAGCGAGCTATTACTCCCCCCCACCAAAAAAAGAAAAAGGGACGGCCATGCCACAATCCCTTCTCCTTCATTCTCCTCTCAGGATTTTGGGCATGCACATACACATGCACATACACCTGGCATGAGTTTTAAGCCTCTGGATCCAGGACTTGAACCGTGGTCTACTACATGGGAGTCTGGTGATGTAATCATTATGCCATCTGCTGATCCCTACTCATTCTTTTCATAATGCTTGGAGTATCTCCTTAGAAATAGGATGCTTGGGGTCCCCTTAAGATTCCTGGTCTACAACTTCTTGATCCAGGAAACCAACCTGAGTGCAGAGTGTTCTGGGGAAGTGGGTGGTCCTGATAGACAAATTTCATTTCTGGAGAATTTCTTTGTCCCTTGAAATGCATATACCAGGTGTCATATCGTATACAACTGGACTCCATTCCCAGTGTGGCATAGGCAAAACCATGGGAAGCTAAGGTGAGTGTGTATCTGCAGGAGACCATTCCTCACCTCCACCTACCCCCATTTGTAGCACCCTGATCAGTTAATGGCCTAGGCATTGATAAAGTTTTCCAATGTCACCTTGACAAAGTCATCTATTCCTGAGGCTTTTCAGATTGCTATTCTCAAATTCTTTTAGATTCTCCCTATGCACCTACCCCCATTGACATCTGGTGAGCAGTGGCTGCCACAGACTCTCAAGGAAGAGGGTTTTTCCATAATCAGATGGCTCATTTCTAACTCAAGCCCTAGAGCCTGTGAACTCATGGCATTTATGATGTTCAGCATTTCCTCATAACTGTTGAAAGGTTCTGCTTTCTAAGGCAAGTAGTTTGCAAGTCAGTCCTGGTCAACCATTTTTTAGCAGGTCCCATATGCCCTGTAAATACAAATTCTAGCAGTTGAATGGTTCTCTAGTTTCCTACATGAACATAGTTGTTGCACTATTCTGGATGTTTCACTAGTTACTGGGGAAGAAAATGCTCCATTATCTGTTGCAAAGTAGCTGTTGTACTTTCCTCTGAAGGCAAAGTGACCCCCTAGCTGTTCTTTTTATATTTTATTTTGCCTCTTTCTTTGAATTCTTGTCTCGTTACTTTCTCTTGGCATTCATGGACTTGGAAGAGACAAAAATGAATTAGGCAAGCAGAAAGATCCATGTCACACATTTTCTCTGACACCTCCAGGTCTTGTACTAGCTGTTTTCTGTGATTTCTACTCCTCTCTTTGTCCACTCCCTAGTTAACAACTGCTCAGTGAATGCTAGCCTGTCTGAGGAGGTATCTCTGAATTCCTTCACTACTACTGCCGGACTCCTCTAATGCCTGAGTGCTGTACACATGCCTCTAGAAGACTATACTTTCTTATAATTATAGCCCACCTCCCTGGCCACACTATATGTTCCCTGATAGAGATCTATCTGTCACTATATTCCCAAGATCAAGTTCAATCTGTTTAATGAACAAACAGATTTGAGAAAGATCTGGGAAAGACAAGAAAAAAAAAAAAAGCTTTTCTTAGAACCTCCAGATTTTTTTCTAAACTGGTAACATATAAGATTACTCACTTTATATGACCCACTTGGCAGGACAAAAGTGAATAATAACAAAGGGAACTGAATTACAGAGCTTATAACCATTTTTTGTTTCTGCTCTGTTAAAAGCACAGTGCAATCACTAAGTGATTGTAAATACTAATAAAAGTAATGATATAAACGTATCTTTTGATAATAGTTCCAATATAATACCCATTTCTTTATAAGTTCACTGTTCTGCACTGGTAGAAAAACTAATTGTTCACAGTGAAAATGCTACCCATTAGCATGACTGTTCCTAAACAATACACAGTCTTGTCTTTTATGACTCTCAGCTGTACACTGCCTGGAAGATACTTTAGACATGACCCAGCTTTTTACATTTAACAAATGCCCAGTAAAAGACACTTGGAATTCTAGTTGGACTGAACTTGTCCCTTCTCCAGAGGGCACATAAATGAATAAATAGAAGGAAATCCCCTCCCTTCATGCACACACATATGCACGCACACAACCCTCCAAGCAGCTGTGTTATATTATAAGTTGGAGGTCTTTTGTTAGTTCAGATGTTTCAGGTTCTGCAAAGGCACTCTGGAGAAGAAATAAATATTATGAGTAAGTCTCGTTTCCATGCTTGTAGTGGGGAAACACTTACCAGCACAGTTTACTCCAGTTTTATACTAAAACAATCTCGTAAAAGAATCCCCGCATTACTCACTCAGCACATGACAGCTAAGACAAGATGGTGTCTGTTGTGTTCCCTAAATATTCAGAACATGATTTCATTCAGACGCTC
>NW_006159542.1:1862719-1867533 GCF_000334495.1 Tupaia belangeri chinensis
TCCAGATGGACCTTCTTTTCAGTAAAGCCATCAGAACAATCATGGATTGTGTGCTCACTAAATCTCTCCTTTTGAAAAAAGTTATTCATCTCTTTTTTTTTTCACTTTACCAAATATTGCATTTTCATACAATTTCACCAATGAGAGTTTAGACATAAGCCTTCGAACTCTCAAAGGAAAGGCAGGTTAAAGCTAGGTAGGAACTCAACGTGAAACTTAGGTCATCGCATTTGAGGATCTGGTCTTCTGTTTTGAGGGTTCAGGATCTGAGTTTGACAAATTTGGTCACGAGAAGAGAATGTATCAGAGGGTGATATAAATGTGAATTTATTAATTTACAAGGGGAAAGGACTCGCAATAACCAAAATAATAAAAGCCTGCAAAGTGAGTGAATACTTTTCTTATTGCCATACCACATGTAAAGCCAGTTTATAAGAAGATTTTAGTGAATATGAAGTCAGAACAAGAGGATGCAGGAATATTTATTCATTTATTTTTAATTAATATTATTATTATTTTTTGGAGAGGTTTTTGCTATAGGCTGCATGTACTCGCCAGAAAGACAAAGACAGACAGAGAGACAGAAAGCGAGAAATCAACCCCCAGGGAGGCCAGCCATGCCGCAATCCCTTCTTCTCCATCCTCCTCTCGGGATCTTGGGCACGCATGCACACGCGCCTGGCATGAATTTAAGCCACCGGGTCTGGGACTCAAACCTCAGTCAACTACATGGGAGTCCAGCAACATAGCCATGACATCGTCTGCTGGTCCCTATTTGTTTTTAATTGTCAGAGGGCATGGGTGCTCACCAAAAATACAAAGAGGGAGAAAACACTCCTCAGTAGAGCATGGTCATGTTGTAATCCCTTCTCCTCCATTTCTTCATCCTCTTGGGATTTGGGACATGTGCACAACATGTTCCCTATGTGTTTTTCAAGTCACTGGGATTCAGCTTCTTTAACTGCTAAGCTCTGAGGCCAGCCCCAGAGAAATTTAATTTTAATGACACTGGCCTAAGATAGATATATCCATCTCTCTATGACATCTTGTCAAAGGGATTAGAAACACTTTGCTATGCTCTTCCCAAAGCCTAGTACATTCTTCCCCCCCGTTCTTCCACTAACTTTCACTAATCCATTTAATCTTAGCTTAATTATCACTTTCTTAGATAGATCTTTTCTGGTTTTCTTATCTCAGAAAGGACCCCCCCACTGTACACTCCAGAGTGACCTACAATTTTCTGTTACAGCACTTCCCTTAAGTTATAGTTCTATAGTTATTGTCAATTTAAGTTTGTATACCTCTAGACTGTAAGTTCCAGAACAGCAGACATCATGTTTGTTGTGAGTGTCACTAAGCTAAGTGTTCTCATCACCTAGCACAGTGCCTGGCACATCTACTGGCATTAAACACACCTGTATTGAGTGAATAAATGAATGCAGAGGATAGTGGCTAAGAGGACAGATGGTCAGTTCAGGTTTGGCTCCTGAAATTCTGGCTCTGCTTTTTTTTTTTTACACTTGAAATAATTTATTCGAGGCATTTTTCCATAATCTTGCAATCAGAGTATAAACATACAATGAAAGAATATGAAAATGCAGAGAAGAATATAAAGCCAGAGTCTAGGCATTTAAAATAAGAACTCTTTGGGGACCAGCAGTTGGTGTAATGGCTATGTCACTGGACTCCCATGTAGTTGATCATGGTTCAAGTCCCAGACTCGGTGGCTTAAACTCATGACAGGCACATGTGCGTGCGTGCCCAAGATCTCAAGAGGAGAATGGAGGAGAACAGATTACGGCGTGGCCATACCCCCTGGGGGGTGATTTCTCGCTTTCTGTCTTTCTGTTGATTGTGCGTGCTCTATAGCAAAAACCTCTCCAAAAAAAAAAAAAGAACTCTTTGAAAAAGTTACATTTTTTTTCTACAAGTAGGATTACTTGAAAAAATTGGGAGAAGCTAAAACTTGGTGGCTCTGCCTTTCAATAACTATAGGAGTTTCCAAATTACGAACTTTAACTCGCACATCTGTAAAATAAGGACAAAGATGCTTCACGGCATTCTAACGAGATGAAATATGTTAATGGATGTAAAATACTTGAAATAGTTACTGGCTCAGAGTAAGCAAGCACTCAAGCACAGTTAGCTGTTAATGTGATTTTACAAAGGATAATTCTAAGAAAAATGGAAAGACTAATTGCTAAAATTCAATTTCCCTGGAACATTACTGGGATGGATACTATTGATGTTCTCCTCAGAACATATGTACATGTCCATAGCTTTAGCAAAACCACCTTTTGATTATAAATTTTTAAATTAAATACATAAATATATATTTAACATGTTGGGTCATTATGAAAGTTGTGATGTATTTTTGTATAGAAATATCAGAAAAATATGTCACGACTTTCCCAATAACCTAATTTAATAAAATAGGTTATACCCAAGCCTTTCCAGATAGGAATCTATTATCTTCTTTTCATGATGTTTTGTGTCTATGTAATAATTCGTTCTGCATAAACGTCATAATTTAACTCAGATGGCAAATATATTATCCTTATTTCCAAGTTCTTGGGAGGTCATCTTTGTAAGAATGTATTACAACAATACTTAAGGTGGAAATCTTATAATATCTGGAAAGGAAAAAGTAAGAACATGACAACTACATATAATTTTGCAATGGCAAAGCTAGTCATTGTAGTATTTATTTGTTTTATATTGGTTTAAAGGTTTTACTATGAGGCAAAACACCATATCTACCACTTATATGTTACAATGCTTTAATGCATAAAGTTCATGCTTGTAAAGAGTTGTGGTTCAATTATTCAACATCGTTTTAAAGGCTTTCCCCCCAGTGTCCTTATAATTCAGCCCAATTTTTTTAAGTGTATTTTTTTCCATGACAAACAGATAAAGAGAGAGAGATGGGGACAGGTACCCACAGATACCCAGAACAGGGTCTTCATTCTATGATCTACCCTCCAGCTGGGCATGCCCACATAACCCCAGCCTGCACAGACGACTCCAGGACATGAACCCAGGGCCTCCCATATTCCAGCATAGCAGAATGTTGTGGTACTGCTGTGTCACCAGCGAACACTCATTTGAAATTTCTTGAATGCCCAATATATTCCAGGGATTATACTAGAACTTGTTTATTATGCTTTGGGTTTGAATTGAACAATGATACTAATAGAATTCTGTTATTTTGTGAATGAATGTTTTAGTCATCAAAAATTTTATAAGTCATGTTTTATACATTGCTGTTATTTTCAATGATAATGTGAGAAAATGCATTGCTAAACCAACCACAATGGGGGTAACCACTTTTCCTTTCCCTTATCCAATGTATACGTGGAGATACCTTATATTCATGCATGATTGAAAAGTGCAAAACATCTTTCAGTTTTTTTAATTTGAAATTGAAGTACATTATGGTAAAGACTATTCCTTCCTTATGTTTAGGACCACTCTAGATCTAAAGCCCAAATTGGAACATTTTATTTGCCTTTTTATATTTGAACCTTAAATTCATTCACCCCTGTTTGAAATCTCTATCTTCTTAAACATAGGAGTTCTGTTTTCAGTCCAGAAGACAAGATTTTAGCCTGTGTCCATACAAATTTCCCAACTAAATTAGAATACTAAATCTCAGAATTGAACCAAAGTCAAATATCTTAAACAATTACTCATCTGTTGCTCAATTTCTTGCTATCAAAAGCAAAACAAACCAAAGCTATGATTCTTACACTTCAGTTATCAATTATAGAGAAGCCTGTTAAAAATCTTCTACAATCGGGACCAACAGATGACATAATGGTTACATTGCTGGACTCCCACGTAGTGGATCATACTTTGAGCCCCAGACCTGGTAGCTTAAAAACTCATGCTGGGTGCATGTGTGTGAGTGCCCAAAATCCTAAGAGGAGACTGAAGGAGCAGAGATTGCAACATGGCCATTTCTCACTTTCTATCTCTCTGTCTCTGTCTCTCTGGCAAGTTACATGCTCCCTGTAGCAAAAAACTGTAGGGGGAAAAAAAAAAAGGAAAGAAAAAAAAAGAAAGAAAAACTTCCACAATGGTTGTGTATTTATTACTTTGCCTTAGAAGTTCTATAACTTTAGTGACCAGCAGTTAGCGTAATGGCTATGTTGCTGGACTCCCATGTGGTCGACCACAGTTCACGTCCCAGACCTGGTGGCTTAAAACTCACACAGGGCATGTGTGCGTGCATGCCCAAGATCCCAAGAGGAGACGGGATTGTGGTGTGGCTATCCCCCTGGGTGGTGATTTCTCGCTTTTTGTCTCTCTGTCTTTCTGGCAAGCGCACGTGCTCTATAGCATAAAACCTCTCCCCAAAAAAAGAAGTTCTATAACTTTATGATTTATATTAATTGGAACTATATTATTAGGTAAATATGGCTACAGAATATGACAGTATGTCTAGCAATAAATAGACATTAATGAAACACAATGTATAATTATCAAACACATTTACTACTTCTCTTTCACTTAGGGACACATGGGCAGCAGAAGTAATCAACCATGGGATTACATTTTGGAAGAGAGTGTGGCAGGGAGATAGAGAGAAGTTGTTTAATAGATACAAAACCACAGTTAGATGTGGGAAAGAAGTCCTAGTATTCTATAGCACAATATGGTAACTGTAGATAACAGTAATTAACTATATTCTTCAAAACAGTAAAAGAGAGGATTTTGAATGTTCCCAATGCAAAGTAATGATAAATATTTGAGATGATGAATATATTAATTAGTCCAAATTATCATTATATATATGTGTGTGTGTGTGTGTG
>NW_006159542.1:1867546-1896992 GCF_000334495.1 Tupaia belangeri chinensis
AAAAGGGAAGAAAAGGGGTTGGTGGGTGGCCATTCCCCTGGGGGGGGGGATGTGATTTCTCGCTTTCTGTCTCTCTATCTCTCTCTGGCGAGCGCATGCGCCCTATAGCAAAAAAAACCCAAAAACTCTCAAACAAAAAAAAAAATTAAAAATTAAAAAAAATGATTTTTTAAAATTGGCATATATGTTCTGTATATGTAATATGAAAGAAGATAATAAGTGTACAGAAATGGTTAATAATAATATTTTCCAAGTCTTGGCATAATTAAGTGATTGTTTTTTATAGTTTTCAATGATTTATGGTTGCTTATTATCATTATTTTTTACAATGAACAGCTATAATCAGAAAAAAAAATTAGAAAACAAAAGGTGGGAGAACAAAGAGTGCCTAAAAATCACACTGGTTTATCACAGTCCCCAGTTATTTCCTAAGGCAGAGAGATACAACCAACTATTTCATCAGACTATTGCCAAAGAAACATGTCCAAGTTACTTCACTCATGGACAGAAAAACATAGAAAATGTCTTCTTGGGTACATACTGTAACAATACATAAAAGCCTGTACAAATCACAGCTCAAAATCTCCCAGACCTCTCTTAGTCAACCCAGTTCAGTCTGGCTCCTGCCCAGAGCTAACCTAACTCCACTTTTAGTCTGGTCCATAGTCCACAGACCCAGGCTTTGAAAGAAGACCAGGTCATGGTTGGTCTGACTACTTTAATCCTTGTAATTACCAGGACATTACAAAACTAATTTTTATCTGTGGGTTTATATTTTTATTAAATTAAATCTCCTGAGAGCGTCAGAGCTATACATAGACCATATTTACTAATCCTTACATCAGCACAAAGAGATTTTGCAAAAATAGAATATGAATAAATTGACCACATCATACTGATGCAGTTGTGCACTGTAATTTTCCCAGTGTTATTTTGTACTGCTGAGCTGTTGAGGGGCTAAACTGAAGTGGGCATATTTTTTAAAACTAGAAAATTTACAGGTAGCCTTGATATTACACACTTCTGAGCTTTTATTTATCCAGCATAGTCACTATACGTGTATTGAACTATTTCTAGACAATGCTACAAGATGCCATTATTAAATTCAATATATAAAAAGCATTTTCATAATCTCTGTGTGCATATAGCAATTTTTGCTAAGTAAGGAGGAGAGAGAGAGAACTGATTATATTTGTTTTGTTTTTATTTTATTATTTTCTAAGTCCCTTTATTTATTTCTTCTAAGAGAGAAGGAGAGAGAGAGTCTTCATGCCATGATCTACTCCGAGCCTCAGCATGGGCATGGTACACCCAGAGAGACCTTGGGACATGAACCAGGGACTTTGCAATGTGGGTCTGGAATCATAAATGGTTGTATTACAGTTGCACCACTGCCTCGTGGCTATATTTGTTTTTTGATTTTTCAATTACCTGGAAAGAAACAGGGCTAGGAATTTTGGTAAGCAATTTGCAAAGCTGCTTAATTATGGTGTTAATTGTTCATATGCATATATATTATGCTTTCAGTTTTTAAAATGAGAATCCCATAAATATATTTAAATCAAATTGACATTAATAGACATAGAGCTCTCCTAAAGTCTTATTACATAAAATGTTTATAATGCTGTTTTCTTTTTCTGCTAGTATTAACCCTTGAATCTGCAGATATGATTTCCTGTCAAGATCACCAACTAGCCAAATCAGACGCACACTGCCCATTTTTTAACTCCTTCATTTTCTCAGCAGCATTTGACCAAGGTGACATACCCGCCTTCTTAAGGAACTTCCTTCCCTTTCTTCCCACAGAAATGCACACATGTAGATTTCTTCCAGCTTCCCTGGAAATTGCTTTTCACCTTCTTTTGATTTATTAATTCGCTTTTTTCCCCAACAGAGTTTCTAAAAGTAGATGTAACTAAGGGCTCAGTCCTCAGTCCTCATTTTTGCTCCATCTGTATTCTCCTATGATGATCTCTGTTGCTCATAGCTAAAAAAAAATCAGTCTGCTGAAAATCCCCAAATTCATATTAATACTTGAGCCCAAACTCTTTCTGAGTTCCCAGCCTACATCGAACATGCTTGCCAGATATTTTGACCTGTATGTCACATAGACATCTCAAACTCAAGGTCTAAATCAAGTCATAACTAAGATATTTTTCATCCTAAAACTTTTTTTTTCTTACCCAATCTTTTGCCTCTTGCTAAAGCATACCACACCTATCAAGTTATTCAATCCAAAAATCTGGACATCATTTTTGATTTCTCCTTCTGCCTCACCAAGTCCTGTTGTTCTGTCATCTCAGATGGGAACAGAGGACTTTTTATAACCTAATCTTGGAGGTGACACAACTCTACCTTTTTTGTGTTCTATTCATTAGAAGTGAGTTATTAAGTCCAGCCCACACTCAAGGAAAGGAGATTACACAAAGGGATTCCTCACTGGGGCCATCACAGAGGCTGCCTACCACACTCCACTAATATTAGGTAGGCTTGGCGAGGATTGCACTTGTCCTTCTTCAGTGCTCCAAGCCTTGCCAAGAACTTCTCTCCTCACATGGCCACATGGCCTAGTGGATACAATACTCAATGTTTCTTTTGGATTCCAGTGCCTGGCAGAGGGCCTAGCAATAATCCACTAAACTGAATTGAATTGTATGATTCTAAGCCTGGTCAGAACATATAAACATACTGATGGCTGGGACTAAACTGAGAAATGGAGCTTAGAAGATGGAATGTTTCCTCTGGAGGTAATCTAGTTTAGTATTTTACCATTTTTTTTCCACAGTGTCTTAAAAACATATCTAATATTCTTGAGGAATGTGTGGTAGGAGTGTGGAACACTCTGATTGTTATAATAAACAAAGAGGAAGGAAACAGGCAGAGAGAAATAGGAATGAGTTTGTCATCCTGGTAGAAGTTCAGATGATGCTTCTAAGCATACTCTGTGTCTCTCCATTAAAAACTTTAAGAAATTCTTGGTGAATGAGGCAGAAAAGATGACAGTATAAAATGAAAGCTTGTAGGGCACTCAGCTACCAGTAGAATCAAGGAAGGACGTTGTTGACTACCACCCTCAGGATCCCAAATGATAAAGGGCAGAGAAGGCCCAAATCGGATTTACTCTTTTCCTGTACACAGCATATGCCCAGAATTCATGCTGTCATTTTTTTCTCTAAAAAGCTGATAAATAACACAGACAATCTTCCTTCCCTACCAGATGCATAGACTTCAGGTATCCAGCACTTTGTGGCTTCAGTTCTTTCTCTCTAGTGTCTCTCCAAATGACCATTTTCCCAAGCTACTAAGTGCAATTCTGTATGACTTCACTAGTGTGAGAGGAAAAGAAAAAATAAGACTTAAGAGAGTGAGCCAAGTAAATCCGTTGTAATAAATGTAGGGATAAAGGAGATATGGTTTCATTTATTCACTCTTTCATCATAAAAATACTTATGTAGTACAATGATACACCACAAACTCTGCTAGGCATAGGAAACAGAGGAAAAAGACATAAAAATCAGCCTTCTGATATTCTTGTAGAGAGGGAAAGATGCACAAACAGGAAAGGATCGTATTGTTGAATGTGTTAAGAGAGCTGAGTACAGAGGGGAACCTCCTCATGAAAGCAGAGAGGAAGACATCTTATTGGGACTGATGCATCAAGTGAGACTTCTCATGGAAGTTGAGAACAAAGCAGAACCTTGAAGGATAGAAGTGGTTGGCTAGAAATAAAGAGGAAAAGGGGAGTGGTGAAGAAAGAACAAATTGAGAAAGAGAAAGGAAGAAGAACCAGAGGAGAAGAATCCAGAGAGTATGGTTTGGGGAGAGTTTTTAAAATTTAGAGAAGGGAAGCTAATAGTTTTTCAAAATTCCTTTTCGTGGGAACCAGCAGTTAGCGTAATGGCTATGTCGCTGGACTCCTATGTAGGCGACCACAGTTCGTGTCCCTGACCCTGTGGCTTAAAATTCACACCAGGCGCATGTGCGTGCATGTCCAAGATCCCGAGAGGAGAATGGAGGAGAAGGGATTGCAGCATGGCCATCCCCTCTGGGGGGTGATTTCTCACTTTCTGTCTCTATGTCTCTCTCTGTCTGTCTGGCGAGCGCACATGCCCTATAGCGAAAATCTCTCCAAAAAGAAAAAAAAAATTCCTTTTCATGAAAAAGACTCTAACAACATTCATGAATATGGGTTTCTGACAACTTTATGATCATTATAGTACTCAGCCTGAGAGTCAAGCCTTCCTAATTGTTCAAATGTGGTCAAAGCGGATATGGGTATCCTTGCTCCCCACAGCCTTGATAAGGGTCAGAATTTCTTCAAAAGGAAAAATCAAAATAAGCCCTAATGAACATTAGTATGGGAGGCCAGTTCCAGTGTGAGGAGGCAGCTAAGAAGCTCTGAGAATAGAGGAAGTAAGAACACTTCAAGTTTATGAGAACAGGAGTTACTATCCCCTTCTGACCTAACCTTCTACCCATGTTTACCAGGAAACTGAGTTTATCTCAGGATCTGGAAGGAAGGGAGGTCTACAGTACCAACTAAGACCCAAGTGTAAGGGACTCCACTTAGTGACTTTTCACTACTAACTCTGCTTTCAAGTTACAAGGAATCTTTCCTTGGATACACCACATCAGAGTGAAGAGAGCAGAACCCCTCATTGAAAAAACACTCCCACCAAGTCTGAATCTCTCTCAGATCTGAAATCGGTATTCAAGAACCAGAGATAAGTGACTGTATCTCTTACTTAACATGAGGAATTATGTCCTATGACTCTTCTGGGGACAATTATATCTTATGCTGTATTGGCTTATGCTTTCTTGTGCTCTAGCTGTGGGCTAAACTGACATGAATTGCCACTGAGAGTCACGGAAGATCCCAGAGCAAGTGAAGTGGACATGTGGTTACAACACTGAGTCCTCTGCTAATCAAATTCAAAATATTACAGAGAATGCCATACCAAACCCTCTTTCTTGCCTCTTCTAGATCTACTAGGTAGGGACCATATTGCTTTTGGTCCATGCATTCTTAACTGGATAGTAAAATCTCTAACCCAGAGACTAAAACCTATAAACCACAAATCAATCCCATCCAGGGGTATGAAAGGCTAAACTTCCAACCAGGTGACAATCAGACATATTTAAGGCCAGCATGAGGAAAGGTTTCACTCGTCTACCAGGGCACCAAATAACGTTCACATGTAGCTAGAAGATTATGGAAGATGAAAATAAAAAGGGGGGGTGAAACCAGCAGTTAGCGTAATGGCTATGTTGCTGGACTCCTATGTAGTTGACCGCAGTTCGAGTCCCAGACCCGGTGGCTTAAACTCACACCAGGCATGTATGCATGCATGCCCAAGATCCCAAGAGGAGAATGGAGGAGAAGGGATTGCAGCATGATCATCCCTTCTGAGGGGCGACTTCTCGCTTTCTGTCTCTTTGTCTCTGTCTTTCTGGCGAGTGCACGTGCCCTATAGCAAAAACCTCTCTGAAAAAAAAAAAAAAAAGAAGTTACAGAAGATTAATCTTTAGCCTTCAGCACCCCTCAAGAATGAGAAATGATTATAAATGAGAAATGAAAGGTGGGTTTTCCCACCTCCCCATATAGCTAGAGCTCATCCATACCCCACCCCCACTTTAAATGTTTAAAATAACAGGATGAATGCCTTTGGGGAAAATAATGCTCTCCCTCTAAGAACCAGGACCAGTGGGATCCAAGATGGCTACCATTATGACCTCTTGAAGACCCCCAAACTCATCATAATGCCATGTACATGCTAAATGACACACTTACAAGTACCAAGACAGTTTAAACCACTAAGGAAACCTGTCAGAAGAATCCCTACAAGAGGAAAAAGGAGGCAGGTTTTAGAATTCTGGGAAGCCTCCACCTCTTCCAGGAGAAGTTTTGAATATTCCTTCCCTGCGTTACCCCTTTCTCATTACCCCATTTGCTATATCTGAAACTCCCCAGTGTTTAAGACAAGTGAGAAGTTGAGTTGGATCTCATTTCCTACTTCTCCATTCATTGGCCTCTGAATAAAGCTTGTACATTGAAGAAAAAAAAGAGAGGAGAGGAGTGTTCCAGCAAAAAAAGAAAAAAGAAAGAAAGAGAGAAAGAAAAATTAAAGTAATCGAGGCCAAGAACAGCATGATGATTGTACGAAACTATAGTTATGCCTAAAGTAAATAAAATGAGGGTGGGAAGATGATAGGAAAGGTGGAAAGGTGAACAGAGACTTGTCATTCTAGCAAGTGTGCAGTTCATCCAAAAAATAGGGGAATCATAAAACATTTTAAGGACAACAATGTGCCCAAATTTATATATTAGAAAGAGCTCTTTGACATTAAAATAGAGCAATGATTGGCAGGGAGACCTTAGGGAGCTGCTGTAATAAACAGACAATTAATAAAAGCTTAAACGTATACCTTAATTTATAGAAATTTGAAACTGGGTCCAGTAACTGGAATCATGTTGTTTTACAGAAGTATTTTAGCTCAGAGAGGAGTTCAAAGAAAGTCTTTATAGGAGATAAGGCCTGTAAATAGCATTTTATCTTAAAGAGTCCTGAGCAGTGATGGAGAGGGAAAGTAAAGTCTGAAAGTTTTCTCTAATCTCACTGTTAATTCTTATTTATTTATTTGAGAGAGACTTTTGCTATAGGGCATGCTATAGGGTGCTCGCCGAAGAGACAGAGAGAGGGACAGAGAGACAGAAAGTGAGAAATCACCCCCCAGGTGGGTTGGCCATGCTGTAATCCCTTCTCCATTCTCCTCTCCTCTTGGAATCTTGGGCACACACACACACACACACACACACACACACACACACACACATGCACAGTGGGAGATTTAAGCTGCTGGGCCCAGAACTCAAACCGTGTTCGGCCTCAGGGGAGTCCAGCAACATAGCCATTATGCCATCGGCTGGTCCTTCTCACTGTTAATTCAAATCAAACATTAAATCTTTTAAAAACTGACTTAATCTCTCAGCGGTTGAGTTTCAGTTACCTGTGAGACAGCCAAGCAGGTGACCAAATATACAGATGTTTCTTTTTCTTAATTTTTTAAAATTTTTATATACATTCAATCACATTATTTAGCTTACAAAGTGAACATTTCAGTCAGATTTAATTCAGAGATAAAGGTGGGAGAATCATACACATATGGGTATGGGTATTAACTACTGTTGTAATATAGTTACAACACTCTTAGAGTGTAGTGTGTGTGCAGTAAAAATAGCAATGCCAATGACTTAACTTTGGGAAAAACTAACATTTAAATTCTGCATGGGGGAAGAACAACTTTATAGCGATAACAAAAAGTAGAAAGGAAAACAGGAAAGCACTACCAAAGAAGCCAAGTGAGAAAGAGTTTCAAGTAAAAAGAATTAGCTAATATTGTTATATTGGGCTGTCAGAAAAGACATAACATATTTTCTATGCAAAAATGCGTTATGACTTTTCCAATGACCCAATATGGTGAGGAGAACTGGTGGACGATTCATACTGAAATATTTATTATCTTAGCAAGTTTTTCTTGGTTTTTTTTTTTTTGGCTTTTGTCAAATATATTTCCCTGGCAGATTTAAAACTGCACATTGTCAAGTGTAATCATCTTTATATGACTTCCAGCTTTTGTTATATGAAAAGCTTTCTCCACAAAATTGTATACATACACAAAATAATTCTTTCTCTCGCGTTCTCTTCTAGTAATTTGGACTCATCTGGAATTTTACTTTGATGAAATAATAGGGTATCACTGTATTTAATATTTTAGGTCTCTACCCAATTATCTTTCCCACTTATTTGAATGTCATCTTTATTATTTATTCAATCTCCTTGAGCTATCTATAGACTGTATTACACTATTTTAACTATTTAATTATTGCCACCTTATAATATACTTTAATATTTGGAAGTAAATTATTCCATATTGCTTTTTTTAAAGAACGATTTTGTGTGTGTGCTCACCAGAGTGACAGAGAGAGAGACAGAGAAATAGAATGAGAGAAATCACCTCCCAGGGGGGATGGCTATGCAATAATTTCTTCTCCTCCATTCTCCTCTCAGGATTTTGGGCATGCATGCACACATGCTCAGTGTAAGTTTTAAGCTGCCGGGACTGAGACTTGAACCATTTTTGACTGTGTGGGAGCCCAGCAACATAACCATTACACATCTGCTGGTTCCCAATATTGCTTTTAAAAAAAATCCCTGCTTATTTTTGGGTAGTTTATGTTCTAAAATCAGCTTTTCTAGTTCCAAAAATACTACTGGGATATTATTGGGTTTACCTTAAGTGTATTGACTACACTATCTCAAGGAATAATAGTTCTGATAAAACTACGGCTTATTTTTCTTCCTCACAAACTACACAGAGAGCTTGCTGGGAAAACTAAAGTATAAATGAAACACTACCACAAATAGCTCTTCTTAAATATCTAGATCTCCAGGCTAACAAAGATTGCATGAACTAAGGCTAAAAGAGCAGTGTTGATACAAAACTGAGATGCAAGTGGAATGGAAATCCAAGTGGAAAATGACTCTTTCATCTGTAAAGAAAAGAACGGATTCCAAACCTTTACATAGATTGCATACTTTCCTAACATTTTAGTTACTGATACACCAAGACAGCTAGGCACCCCTAAAGTTTATCGTTGACGATGATAGCAGGCTAAGTAGATAAAAGTCAGTAATGCCATCTCTCATCCACAATCCTGTGGGTGGTAAAAGCAATGTGTGAACACAAATGAGAGTAATTCAGTGGTGAAATCCTCAAGTTTCTGGGGTCAATAATTCTGATGCTTTCCTTCCCTGCTCTTGCAAGAAAGTCATCACTTCCTTGATCTCCAGTGACAACTGACATTTTCTTGGAGATGAGATCAAATACTGCAGTAGGTCCTGAGGGGTTTCTTTTACTCATCACCCAGGAAGTAGAAGAGGGCAGTGGTTTGCATAAAAACTCTGTGCAAATTCTCTAGTTTCCTAGAAGTTCAGGAATCCTAAGCTATGTCTGCTGGAAAGTACTCCTGGTGCCAGAGACAAGGTATACTTATCTGCCTCCTCAAATTTATTAGGCAAAGCCCCACCAGTACCATAACTGACCTCATCAGTAGACAAGTGTACACATTGGGTCACTGTCTAAGTTTCACTGTTTGATAAGATTGTTCACAAACACATTATATATGGTAGGTCATGTCCAATGTTATCTTTGGATAACATTTGCTATCCCATTCTTGTTCCAAAAATCACTAGATAACCATATTTGCTACTTGCTTGATTTTTCAGTTGAAATTAGAGAAGAGGATAAAATTACCACATGCCTTGACTAGTTTAACTCTTAATCTCTGTAGGCTCTTACATACACACACACACACACACACATCACCTATATCATGAATCATGTATTTGCAATGCAGATGCAGTGGGGTTTAGAGGGAAAAGTTATACTCGGAATTCAGACCAGCATGAGAAATCTATCTCCGTCATTTGCTAGTTATAAAACTTAGGGTGCAGAGCCTTTATTTTCTTGACTTCAAAATAGGTATTTATTTTCACAACAAATAGAGAATGATTCTGGTTAACTTAAGAGAAAAGGAATATATTGCAAGGATACTGGTTAGCTTACAGGTTCCTTGGAAATGTTAGGGACCAGGCAGGAATGAAAGGTGGTCATGAGTCTAGAACATGGCTGAGATCGCAGCAGAAGTAAAGCCTGGACAGGGTGACACAGCTCTGCCACTGAGCACAGACACAGGCACTGCCTCACCAGAGACTGGATATTACCAGAGCCAACTGCCACGACTACATGCCACTCTTAGCACTACTGCCACTGAACACTAGATGCCACCACCACTGGAGTAAACCCTACCTATTCCTTTCTATGTGTCACATGTTTCAAAATCCCAGCAAAGACACCTGATGTCTAAGCTTAGGTCACATCCATACCCAGCCATCAGGGTTCAGAAGCGTGTTTTCTTTCTGGCATTTGTTTAGAACAAGGACTTGACTTATATCAAAACTCACACAAACAACTATTCGGTCATCAGAAAAGTCATGATGCAGTTTGCATAGAAATAGAAAAATAAGTCATGACTTTTCTGACATCGCAGCAGAAGTAAAGCCTGGACAGGGTGACACAGCTCTGCCACTGAGCACAGACACAGGCACTGCCTCACCAGAGACTGGATATTACCAGAGCCAACTGCCACGACTACATGCCACTCTTAGCACTACTGCCACTGAACACTAGATGCCACCACCACTGGAGTAAACCCTACCTATTCCTTTCTATGTGTCACATGTTTCAAAATCCCAGCAAAGACACCTGATGTCTAAGCTTAGGTCACATCCATACCCAGCCATCAGGGTTCAGAAGCGTGTTTTCTTTCTGGCATTTGTTTAGAACAAGGACTTGACTTATATCAAAACTCACACAAACAACTATTCGGTCATCAGAAAAGTCATGATGCAGTTTGCATAGAAATAGAAAAATAAGTCATGACTTTTCTGACAAGCCAATACATTTAAGCGAAATGGCCCTAGATCATGGGTCATGCTCCCAAGGTTAACTCCTACACTGCCTTAAACCTGCTCACATTTTTTAACCATTCCATTTATAGTCCTTGTTCTCATTCTCCATTTTCCTACCTTCTTTCTCTTTCCAGTGACATCACCTGTTTATTGACTGTCTCTACTCTCAATACATCCACTTTGCTCCCCAGCATCACATTTCATTGGTTTTATTTTTTTTATTTTTATTTTTCTGCAGCACTGCTTCCTGGGATGAATATATCACTAACAGATACCCTTTCCTCCTAACACTATTCAGCATCTATCATTTGGGAAGTTGACAAGTGCTGGAGAGAAAAATATCCCAACAAAGTATATGGGTATCAGTTTAACTTATTGTCAACAACCTCAACTGGGTGCTCTTTACTCTCTGGGATGGCTATTTTAAATCTTCTTAGATCTTGCTTCCTACTTTATAGAGATAATAGAAGACGAGGGCTCAATAGACTCTTTGCCATCCTGCCTACAAATTTCTTTACTCATCCATCCCTTGTAATCTTCTTTTACAAGATACTGTGCTTAAGACACCAGCTCCTTCTGCCTTCGAGACATTGAACTGTCTTCTCTTCTTGTTCTTGTGTCTTTAACTTCTTTTTTCTACAGGATCCTACATGGCACACCCTTCCTCCCCCAATTCTTTTTGTAAATTGTTTCCATCCAACTTCTTCCTCCAGTGCTGCCTCGCACTCTCCTCCCCTTCATAGTCACTCTTCCTAATATTCTTAGGTGGTCTCCATTTCTTTAGTCACTATTCATTCAATCAAAGTCACACTGGTTTCTGACTTCTTTCTCCACCATTTCTTGAGACTTCCCTTGACCAAGGTCATCAATGGCTACATGTTGCTAAATTCAATGAAAAGTTTTCAGTTCCTTCTTGTTTGACCTCTTGAATTGTTGAGTATGTAGTAACCAACACACTCCTGCAAAGTACTCTCTTCAGGAAATGCTCCCTTCCTTTCCCTTAACTTTTGTAATATTTCATTTTTTTCTTATTTATTTTTTTTCTATTTCACTAGCTCCTCCTTATCAAACTCTTTTCCAGCTCCTTATTTTTTGCTAACTTCCAAAGTTTGGAATGTTTCATGGCTCATTCCTAGGGCCTCCTCTCCTTTTACACTGTTCTCTGAGGTTATGTAATTCACCTATACAACTTCAATTGCAATCTACATTCCCATAGCTTTTCCTTCCTCTTGAAATGAAGTTCTTACTGAGATATGCAAGATACTGAGTGGCCTCCTCTACCTTCCTCTGTAGTTTTTACCCTCACTTTCTGTACTTCGGTCTCACTGGCAGACTTTTATTTCCATCACAGCATCGTGTTCCAATCATGGGTCCCTGGGCATTCCCATATTATTTTCTCACTACCTGTCATGGTCCACTCCCAGCCCTCCCCCATTCTGCTATCTGACTCTTAGTCATGCTATAGGACTCAGCTTCAGTGGCATTTCCACAGAAAAGTAGCTCTTAAGACTGGATCAGGTTTACTTTAAAAAAAAAAATGCACACACACACACATATTTACTATTTACATTTAATCACCATACATCTTTACAGTGTACAAAACTTGTTTTTCCCCCAGGTTAACTTTTTATATAAATTCTCAGTACAGTATTTTCTCCAGAGTAAAACATAGTTACTTATCTGTGTTTTTTTTTTTTTAATATTTACTCCCTTACAGACATCAAGATCCAATGGTTTATGTTGCTTATTGCTGAATGTCCAGCAAATAGTAGGTATTCAATATAATGAATTCATTGACTCATTGAACACACAATTTCTTTTACGAGCCCCTTCACAGTCTTATAAATGTAGGCCACTGAGATTGTGGTGACATTCTCTAGTCGCTATACTAATGTGTCATGAGAGATTCTATCCCATTCTCCTCTACCCTCCATTTCCAATTTGCTAGAAATGTTTGTTTGGATCACGAACAGGTGTTAGATTTTGCCAAATGCTTTTTCTGTGTTTATTGATATGATCATATGATTGTTCTTTTATAGCCTGCTGATGTGATGAATTATATTAATTGACTTTCAAATGTTGAACCAGCTTTGGTCATGTGGAATAAATTCCATTTAGTCATAGTGTATAGTTATTTTGAATTTTTAGGTACAACTTCAGGACATCTGGCATCCCAAGTTTTCAGTAATGGACAATCAATGTGGTACTTCTGACTCACTGACTGATGACCAATGAGGCAGAAAATTAGGTCGTTGTCCTTTCAATAATTAGGAAGAACTCTTTGTCAAGCTGACTAGACACATGGGAATATGGTGGGACCCAAGATCACTAGCCGGGTGGTATGCTAATGCCAGCAGGAAAGGTACTGGTCTCATCAGCTGCCGTGCAGCTGAATTCCAGTGTCAAATTCAATGTGGCACCAATGGTGTTACTTGCCCTACAAGCCTACTTCTCAGGAGTCTTGGGAGCATATGAGATGAGAAAGCAGAGAAACCAGAGGTGGGAAGGCAAGCGTAAATGGGAGATGAGTGTATTTAATTACAGAAAGATTGACCATCCTCCTCCATGTGCGCTCAACATGTCCAGAAAACAAAACAAAACAGAGCCGGCTGGCACACAGCTTCTACGCTCTGTGGCTGAGTCAGCCTGCAATCGTAAGGAATATATTTGCTTGTAATGTAAATGGAGAACCATTTTGTATCTGGATTCCAAGAACTTGCTGCAAGAAGTGTAATTGGCTAACAACCTCCAGCTGTCAAACATTAGGGTATGCTGCAGTGTTCATGCCAAAACCATACTCTTTCTTGGCGTCTAGCCAATAACGGATTTGTTTTTTAAATTAGAGTAAAAAACACATAAAGTTTCACATCTTAAACATTTTTAAGTGTGCAGCACGGCAACGTTAACTATATGCACATTGTTGTACAACAGATCTCTAGAACCCTTTCATCTTGCAAAATTGAAACTATTACATGAGACAACTCCCCATTTGCCCTCCCCACTTTCAGCTCTGGTAACTACATTCTACTTTCTGTAACTATGAGTTAGAGTCCTTTAGATTCCTCATACAAGGGGAGCCATGTGGTATTCATCTTTTAGCATAATTAGCATAATTTTCTCAAGGTCCATCCATGTCATATCATTGGGTCATCAGGAAAGTCATGACACATTTTTGCATAGAAAAATACATCATGGCATTCCCAACAACCTAATATATGACAGGACTTTCTTTTTAAAGACTTAAATATATATACATACATATACATATATACATATATATATATATTATTTAGACATTCAATCACTGTATATATCATTACAGCTTGTAAAATGAATTTCTCAGCATGGATACAGTGCATTTTAGTCCATTTAAAGACATTGTCTTTGGGAACCAGCAGTTGGTGTAAAGGCTATGTTGCTAGACTCCTACGTGGTCGACCGGGGTTCGTGTCCCAGACCCGGTGACTTAAAACTCACGCCGGGCGCGTGTGCGTGCGTGTCCAAGATCCCGAGAGGAGAATGGAGGAGAAGGGATTGCGGTGTGACCATCCCCCCCGGGGGGTGATTTCTCGCTTTCTGTCTCTATGTCTCTCTCTGTCTGTCTGGTGAGCGCATGCGCCCTATAGCAAAAACAAACAAACAAACAAACAAACAAACAAAAACCCTCTCCAAAAGACATTATCGTTCACATTGTCATCAACAGATAATTTTCCATTTTTGTGTTTCTTAAATGTTTTGCCTCTTTCATTTTTTCCTTGATTTCTTTCCTTTTAATTCATCTGACGGCTGATTCATTTTGATCTAGCACTCTCCTTCAAATTCCAGCCTGATTCTTCTCTTGGAACAGTTGGTTTTTCCTTTAGATCTATACTCTCAGATTCAGATCATGGTGGAATTTGATGTACAGGTTAGTTTTCTGGGTCACTGGTCTAGAGGGTATACTTCTTGTTGGGTTCAAAGTGGGGACCATCACTATCCTGTATTTGGAGGAAAGGAAGGGTGGAGAGTACTCACAAATTCACTATCTAGAGGATTGAATATAGGGATCTCTTCAGTGATCACTGGTAGTGATCCTGTGCTAGACTTCAGTTCATACATGTCTCATCACTTGGACTCCCAGAACTCTATGTGTTACCTAGTGCTACTCATGGGAAAGACAAGTAGCTACATGCTCATCTTCCTAACAGCTACACTTCTCATAAAATCTGTCATTCACAGGGTAGTCTCAGAGAAGAAACCTATGTCTAGATCCCTTCTATTAAAATATTAGGAGTATTTTTATTTTAATTTTGAAAATCAAGCTCAAACCATCCAAGCCAAACAAAGGAACTCATTAATTTAAATAAGAAGGAAAAGCAGTGGCTAGATCTAACTTTGGATAAAGCAGAATTAGATGATTACACATTATTTCTCATTTATAAAGAATGAAAGTCTCCAAAGCCCTGGCTTGCCACGTCTTCAGAGTAGTTGATCTCAGAAGAAAAAGGAGTTCTTTTTAATTAATTCTAGTAAAAGACCAGGAAGGCTCCAGAGCCATGAATCTCATCTCTATAAACTAATCCTATGGCTGAGTAGTAGGGGTGTTCTACCTAGAAAAGATTGTAAAATACTTAACACATAAATGACAAATGATCTATGTCTAGTGTATTAACAACTCCAACAAACCAATAATAAGAAAAATGACCTAAGAGAAAAATAAACAAAAACCACAAGAGAAGAAGATAAATAATAATAAATACATGAAATACTCTCATTGCAAAGAGGATTCAGTGAAAAGTGTGACTTGCAATGGTGCAATGTCATTCTTAGTCTATTCAATGTAAAAATTCAAAGATAATAAATATTGATGAGAGCTGGGGAGTTTTCTCCCACATTGCTGCTGAGAATGGTGCAATGTAACAATTTAGCTATACATTTTACAACTTAAAATTTGCCAGCCCTTCAATCCATTAGTTCCATTTGTCAGTGTTTCCCTGAGAGAAACTTTTATAGAAGAACCAAAAGAAGCAGTTATAGGAATTTTCATTGCAACAGTCTGTAATAGCAGAAAACTGAAAGCAATTGCTATTTTCCTGAAAGCATGCTAAATGGCCTTCAATAGGTGAATAGTTAACTATATCATTATACATGAATTACTTAGAATGCTCTGTAACCAATAGAAATAATGAGACCATACTGTATGTATATATAATACCAGAGAGTCTCCAAGATAGATTCTTCAGGGGAAAAGGCAATTTGCAGTTTGGATTACCTTTGTGACAGCCATAAAGGTGAGGCTCCATGGTGCGACTCATGAGAACCTGTTGCAAGAAGTGTAATTGATTAAGAGACCCCAGCTGATTAGTATTCATACCAAAGGTCTTCTCTCCCAGGGCTTTTTCGAGCCAGTGACTGAGCCAGCAGAAGCTATGAGAGCCCCACTGTTGCTGCCCATCGCAGGATTCCCCTAACAGGTCATTTTTGCTTGGTGACTCTCCCCAGGCATGGATAAAACTTTCTCAGTGCTAGACTGAAGTCCTAATCTTCCTGCCCAGTTCCAATTCCATCCTTCTTCCTTTCCAAAGAATCGGACCTGTTTTGGAGCCTAACATTCTTACCTCCTACCTATGCCCTCTCTCTCTTTATCCTCTACAGTTCTTTCTCTAAAAATCTCCAGCTTCTCTAGTTCTATTAGGTCATTGGGAAAGTCAAGATGTGCTTTTCTATGCAAACATGTGTCATGGCTTTCCAGATAACCCAATATCTTGGTCTATGCATCTTGAGGATGCAAATGGACACTTCCTGGAAGAAGATATCCATAAATACCTTGAAGCAAAAGGACATTGCATATATATGTATAATATGTGTGCATTTTTAGCATAGTAGACTGTGCTGTCAATAAATATTATAAAATACTGAAAAAAAAGAACACTGCATGTAAGAGGACATCAGCAAGTTCATGGAAAATGGAATTAAAAGACAAGTTTATTTTGGTGCAAAAAAAATTGAAATCTGTGTGCAGGTTTTGCACAATATACATTTTTCATTAGCTTTTTGAAGACATAAAAATTTTAAACCGTGCTACCTCTGGGTAGGAAATTTTATTTGGTAATTGTGTGGTAATTTGAGTATATATGAGTTAATTATTCATCTACTTATTTGTATAAGAATAAATTTCTTGGGACCATGGTTTAAGTCCCAGACCTGGTGGCTTGAAACTCATGCAGGGTGTGTGTGTGTGTGTGTGTGTGTGTGTGTGTGTGTGTGTGTGTAAGCCCAAAATACCGAGAGGAGAATGGAAGAGAAAGGACTGTGGCATAGCCATCCCCCCAGGGGTTGATTTTTTTTCCCCGGGGGTTGATTTTTTTTCCCTGTCTGTCTCTCTGTCTCCCTTTGTCTCTCTGGTGAGTGCACACACCCTATAGCAAAAAAAAAAAAAACTCTTAAAAAAATAAATTTCTTCCAGAAGGTTAAGCAACATTACAACAAAAATGAGCAATTGCTGTCATAGGAGAAGCTGAGTGCATAGGGCCAGCCTTGAGCTCTCCATGGAGAGACTAGAGGGGGCAAGTGAGAAAGCGCTCCTCCCATGGGGAATGGTCACACCACAATATTTTCTCCTCCAAATCTCCCCCTTTTGCGATTTTTGGGCATGCACACACATGTGCCTAGCACATGTTTCTTAAGCCACAGGTTTAAGACTTGAACCACACAGTCAGCCATGTTGGATCCAGCTGCCCCAACCCATTACACCACAGGCTGGCCCAACATTAAATTTTTACTACATACCTTCTTGTGTTCACTTTTTTTTTTAATATCATGTAAAATATCATGTGAATGAATTACCTTTTTTTTTTTAATGACAGGATCTTGCTGTCAGGATCCTCCTACTTTAGCACTCTCAGCTGAGACTACAAGTGCATGTCATCATTTTTATTCGAATGAGGAGCCACCAGAGGCTCTTGAGCAGGAAAGGCTACCTGCAAAAAATTAAAGAATGGTAGGACACAAGGTGAAATACAAGAGGCCATTACTGTTACTCAGAGAACAGGAGGGACTAAGGAGGCTGGAGAACATGACACTCACTTGAATAAAAGGAGGGGAAGAATTCAGGGTTAGTTGGCAAAATGTGTGGGAATTGAAATGGGTTGGTTGGTGACAGGTTAGGGTGAGAGCCAAGGGAGGGGTGAAAATTAGCTAGACCCTGGTTTCTGGTGTGAATGCAGAAGATGTGGTGGGCTGAATCAGAATCCACACCTCAGGGAATATAGTGATGGTTGCAAAAGGCATGTGGTATTGTCCTTCTGCCACTGTCTTAAAAGGGATTCTAAAAGGATTTTCTTTCCCTTGTTCCTCCAGCCCTACGCTTGCATTACTGGCCTAAGTGGATACTCACCAGCTGGCCGTGTCCATCATTACAGCCAAGTCTGAGAATTCCTGATTATACTTAGAGCCTGTGGAGCTGCTGACACAAACAGTCATTAGCACACGGACCCTATTGTAACAAACTATGCTTTAAAATGTAAACTGTGGGGGGGGCGGCATTTTCCTTGTGTTGTCCAGAAAGAACCTTCTCCTGCCTGAGCCTGGATTAATCATGAGAGAGCTGGTCAACATTCCACTGGTACATATTCTTACTCTGGTTACCTTCAGCGGGACTGAGAAACTTCCAAAAGGTTTGTCTTCTTGTTGTCTTGTCATAGTTTTAAAGTGTGTGTGTGTGTGTGTGTGTTGTGTGTGTGTGTGTGCATGTGGGTGCACATGTGTGGGTGTGAGTGTTTGCTCTCAGGATGACGGATTCATAGAATGGTAGGCATGGGATTTACTTGGTGAAGCAGGGGGAGAATGTATGAAGAGGAAGGAAACTAAATAGATAAGCAATTAATTGATGGACTCCTTCTAACTAATGATTCTAAGTCTGCAGTAAAAAGATTTAGCCATACAGTAGGTGCAGAGCCTCACTTCAGAAAGAAACATTAGCAGGTAGCCTGCAAGTTATCAAGGTCTGTTTTATTTATGTCTATGTCAAACTTCAGGGTGGTCTAAATGGATGGTGAAGACCTTTTCACTTCAGGTTCATCAGGAATATAATCAGCTTCACTCCCAGACATCTAGAGTGTTTGCTTAGAAATAAAAGTAATTTTCAGTTTTCAACTGTAGTTTTACCAAACTCCTAATGAGTATTTTAGTTGTTAAAGTCAGATGTAGAAAGATGTATACAATTTACCTCATTATAAAAGCCTAAAGACAATGAGTTCTCAATAAGTTTGTAGTTGGAGTCATGATTTGGTTTGGCAAGAGACTGCAAAAGTTTTTTTCAGAGCCTTTGGAATGTACCGGAAATAACACCACCTCAGGGGAGAGGGAAGCAACTTAAGAAACTGACAAACACCTGTTGTAGTAGCAAGAATGTCCACAGTGTATTACGAAACTGAGGCTAGTGTATTTCAAATCAGGAAGACTAGAAAATACGTGATTTGCAAAATGACTGAGGGCTTCATTGAAATATTAAAAAAAAAAAAGGCGTGAGAAAGCAGATTGAATGGTATCATTTAGAAGTAAAGAGTTTTTTCAATGAAATGTATTACAATAGAATAAAATAAAAAGCTCTGCCTTCTAGGACACATTTTAATGAATTATTGTCCCTTTGTATTCCTTTATCAAAGCGCTAAAAAAGTTTGTGTAGTATGGATAACTGAAGTTAATACCTGTATGTAGATGGGAAATAAATGTTTAGATTTTTGAGGCTCACTAAAAGTTCTAGAGCCATGGGTCAAGGCTCATACACAAAAAAGATACAGCTTTTATCCCATATATTCTAATTTCATAGATCGACTTTGTTTTGTCACTTTCCTTTTCCATTTAACTTGAGCAGAAAGGTGTCTGCAGATGTATTTAAATGTTTAATTGCCAATTAATACTTCAAGGTATCTTCAGATAAAAGAGAATCTAGATCTTTTTGAAGAGCTAATAATAGCCAGAGAGACTTAACATTGGCTTCAGATTATTTTAATACTTCCTGATCATACAACGGATGTCCGGTAAGGCAGCACCTAGATGTCTGGACTTATGGATTGTCATAAGTCTTATTTTTGTTATTCTAAATCATGCACTTACATAAAAGTGATGTGATTAAATAGTAACATTTACTAAAATCTCATTTTATAAGCAGCAGAATGGATTTTGATGGTCCAAATTGGAACTCAGAGCACAAAATATAAAACAAAACTTCCCTGTATGAGTAACTCCTAACTTATACTCTAGAAATAAGTGGTTTTCAGTTTTCAAACTTTACATGATTCGAATGTGCACTATATCTGTTCTGGAAACTTCAAAATATAGTGGCATAAAGATAATAAAGCCAAACTCCCTCAATTTTAAAATAATCAGATTGGTAATCTAACTTTTTATAAAGTAATTTATTTACTACTATAACTAGATGTTAAAGTTTAAAAAACCATTTTCTTAGTCTATTGTGTTTATTATAAAATCTAAATTACTGTGGGTTTAGCATCAACCTTGGTCAAAAACCACTACTCCCAAGAAAGTAAACATTCATTTATAATACATATTAGTTCTGAAAATAAACAATATCATGAAAACATAGCCCTTAAAATTTCTAATGTGGAAATATGAGGAATACATTGGTAGAAAGAACCACAATAATATGGAATTAAAAAAATATTATTGAAAGTAATAAAATGTTTCACCCAAACTATCTCAGAGTTGTTTTCTCCATTCTTGGCAGCAGGTAGTAACAAAAGTTTTTAGGTGGCATACTTTTTCCTAAGCCCTTTATTTTAAATAAATGAAGGAAACTGCACAATACCATATTACAGTATAAACTGACATATTTAAAATAGTGCAGGAGTATTCAGGAGAGTCTTTTAAAATTCTCTACACCATTTCCTCAATAAAACTAATATCCAGCATGATAGAAGTAAGAGTTTTCATTTCAGTTTAATGGAGACTCCTAATGAGCAAAGATAAAAGGGAAAGTCATTGTGTTCCTGAATCATTTCAACTACTGATACTTTCAATGAGTTCAATTCATAACCCCAAGTAGGAGAATCTTACAAGCAGTCATTAAAATAGCCAACATTTCATTGAATACTTGCCTTAATCACATACTTCAATAACAATTAATACTTTATTGGGGAGAATTAAGTATGTGGTGGGACGTTAAGTTCTGCAAGAGTATAGGAGTTCATGCCAGGAGTACTGGAATTGTTCAATATGCACAAAGAACTCCTGCCAAAACCCCACTTTTTCAAAGTTACCCCATTACTACCATATCTGGAAGTGTTTGAGTCTAAGTGATTTATCTATATTTGACTAACCTGTTCATTTAACTTGCATGTATACAGGGGCAGAAGTCACAGATTCCACATATGACTAAGTCAGTACCAGGCACAGCTGTCATTGAAATCCAGGACACTGAGTCCCAGATAAATGTCTTACGCTGACGTGCATTGAAAGAGTCACTCACTGCATGTTTGGGACACAGCTGTTTTAAACTTTATGGGCTATAATGAACACAAAATTTTTTTCGCCACTACATTATTTGTACAACGTGAAGTAGGCAGCTTTTCAATGACATGGGTCATCGGAGGAGAGTGACAAGTGCAGAGTGGGAGCTGACCTAAGAGGGGACTGGCCCCATCAAGGAAGATGAGAGAAGGATTGGGGAGAGAGTGACAAGTGAGGAGTGGGAGATGACCTAAGAGAGGACTCACACCATCAAGGAAGATGAGAGAAGGATTACATGGGTCATACAGAAGACCCAGCTGTGGCTGGGAACTGCTGCTTTTTGGTGGCCCTGGCCTAAGCAGTTGTTTCACTTTGCCCTGCAGTGCTACTTAACATAAGGGTTGCAAGGGCAGATGGCTGGATTAAGTCAGCATTGGTGCATTCCAGGGTCAGTGCAGCTAATGAAATAGAGCAGAAGAGGAGCTGCGGGTACATGGCAACACACCAGGGGGAACAGGTCAGATGATGAAACAATGATGCTCAAGGATTGAAAGAGAAGGTTGAGATCAAGTTTCCTTTTCTTAATCCCCAGTGTCTCTCTTTATGTCTTTAGGGAAAGCATGTAGACTCTGAGCCTCAGTTACTTCATTAAGATGACATGTCTAGGGGGACCAGCAGTTAGCGTAATGGCTATGTCGCTAGACCCCCCATGTAGTTGACTGTGGTTCGAGTCCCGGACCCTGTGGCTTAAACTCACGCTGGGTGCGTGTGCATGCGTGCCCAAGATCCCGAGAGGAGAATGGAGGAGAAGGGACTGTGGCATGGCCATCTGTCTTTCTGGTGAGTGCATGCGCCCTATAGCAAAAACCTCTCCAAAAAAAAAAAAGACATGTCTACCAGTGCCAAACACAGAAGTTTACATACTTTGCTAAGGATGCCAATGACTGGTATAATAATTGTTCTCAAATGTTTTAAATGGGTCCCTATGAAATCATGTCTTAACCCAAGGACACAATGATTAAAAAAAGTTTACTTTATTATATCTCCAGTTAAATACATGTGCTAGTTCCTAAGCTATGTCTTCTGGTGAGCAATACTGACTATTCTTTTTAGGGATCTGAAAATTTTCCAATACCAAAGTGTTTTCTCAGACTGAAAAAATCAAACAATATTGCACTCACGATATTAAGATAACATGAGTATTTTCCAGCTCAGAGTCCCAACTTTACTAAAACAGAAGGAAGCAAATACACTTGGCTTCTTTGTGTATGAATCATTTGGTCATGTCAATCAGCAACTATTCAATCAGAAGTTAATATATCAACAGCCATGTGCTAGAGGGCATAAAATACAAAGGGAAGGTATTATCAGATCCTTCTCATCAAACAGTTAGTATCCAAGGTACAAATCTTTGGGTCTAGAAAAGTGTTTGTTTTCATGTATTTGTAATTCATGTAGTCTTTGGATTGAAAGAAGAAACAGTGCCCTAGTTTACATGGGCCCTGGCTGAGTTGAAAGCTGGGTAGTAGGAAGAAAGCAAATAAGAGCCAGTCTGCTGGGTCAACAAATATCGTTAAATACCACTCTGTGATTGTGTCATTAAACATTTAAAAACAGATTGGTATAACTTTGGAATATGAGCTAAGTGGACTTAGCTTACCATATTCTGCATATAGAAATTGGTAATGATGTACATCTTGTTTTTTTTTTCTCCCAGGCTGTGCATAAACTAGCACTATCCTGAAGATGCATTGTATCTTAGAGCTAAAAGTTAGGAACATTAGACTAACCTAAACTCTAAAACTCAGCTCTATCACTTCCTAATCTTGTGATGTTTAGAAAAGTTATCTAACTCCTCTTAGCATCCATTCTTCATGGGCAAATGGAAATATTAATATCCACCTTCATGTTTACTGCGATACTTAAATGAAATAGTGAATGACAATTTTAACACATGGCATACAGTGGGTTCTTCGTCAATTTTAGATGCTAACATGATTTAAAACAGAATCAGATTTCACATAAGACAATGTCATCAAGTGATAAAGGAAGGTGTTTTCTTATTAAAGTTCTTAGATAGACCTCACGTACTTCTCCATGTCTAAGTTTTTTACAAGCAATTCAGTGACTAAACCTTAATAGATTTCAACAGGGCTTAGGCCACCTCATTGGAAAGATAAGAAAATAGTTTTTCCTACACTAATTATAGACTAAAATTTTTATCTAGATTCAATGACATTTATACCTAGCTCATTTTTGTTAGAATGTCCCTTGTCTGTACTCAGGCACATAATGATTTGGAACCCACTTGCCTCATATGCTGCTGTTTCTTGTAACTCACCCTTTTTCAGGGGAAACAAGTTATTTCTCACTGAGTTATACTTTAGGAACTATGAGTGGTAAACACTTTTCAATATCTGCTTGCTAATTTCTTAGTTTTCTTAGTCTTCTTTAAAACTATTATCTAAGTCAACCAGCAGATGGCATAATGGTTACATCACTGCACACCCACATAGTTGACCACAGTTCAAGTCCCAGACCCAAAGGCTTAAAACTCACACAGCACACGTGTGTATGCATGTCCAAAATCCTGAGAGAAGAATGAAGGAAGAGGGATTGTGGTATGGCTATCTTCTCTGGGGTGTGATTTCTTGCTATCTATCTGACTCTTTTGCAAGTGCATGTGCCCTATAGCAAAAATTTCTTTCTAGAAAAAAAAAATATTATCTAAGCTTGCTATACAATTCCAGCTAATAGTAACATTTTTACTCAGCCCTGTAAAGATCTTAGTTAATTACCTTCTTGCAATTGTTGTTGAATAATTTCCTGTCAGTCTGAAGGGCCTTCCTATTAAAATAACTGGATTCTTTCCTTCTAGTGAGGTTTAAAATTTTAAGTTTAATTTTTCTATAATTTTAATTCAACATATCAAGGGATGAATTTCTTTTTTCTATCTGTCTTGGCACTTGGTGGGTACTTTCAACCTGAATATTCTTTTTTTTTTTCAATTTGAAAGTGATCTGCTATTTATATATGGCTTTTTCTATATTTATGGAATTTGTATGACAAATATATTGGTGCCTGTTACTCTATACTTTGTTTCCTAACTATTCTTCAACGATGTTTAGTATTTTTAAAAATTTCTGTGTAGTACATTCTGAATAATTTAATGATTAACTCATCAGAAAGTTAGGAAAAGGGGGGCCCTGGTGCCCGTGCCTAAGGTGTCACTTTATTTAAAAATTCTTCTTCTATTTGGACTACTCATTTTCAACCTTTATACTTATTCCTATTGTAAAGGCCGGAGAAATATAGTTTAGTTCACTGAAACGTTACATGACTCACTGCTCTAACTCAGGTCAACGCCATTATCCTCAACCCCAAACTCAAAGTTTTCATAATTAAGTGTGGAACAAATTATAAATAGGTCATTTTAATACTGTCTATAGGACAAGTGCTACCTGGGGTAATCTAAGATAGAGGAAAGGGCTTTCAGCTCTGACTACTAAGTCAGGGACACTAAGGAAAACAATGATACTTAAACTAGATCTTGAAAGGAGAATAACATTAGTGAGGAAGAAATGGACTAAAATAGTCCCACCCCTTTTCTCTCACTCTTAGCAGCTGAGGTGACTTTTGGCTTTACTGAAAAAATAAATTTTGTTCTGATAGTCGACGTGTCTTTCATGGCCAAACAATGAGCCACTCTGTTCCAGGTGTTTCATGAGTCTGTCACCAACTATGTCAAAATATTGGTCAGACTATTTACTCAGCCTTGCATTTTAACTGAAACGACCATGTACTCTGTTGTCCTAACACAGGTATTTTGGGAGCCTATGGGACACTGTGGATAATTAGGCCACACTTGCAGGCATAACCGATTATTACAGCTGATCATTTTATGTATCTCTCCTACATCATCATCATCTTGTGGGGGCCTCAGAAGGCAGAAATGCACTTTATACATCTTTTCTTCTAATCCAAACTGCACCTGCTGCATGAGAAACTGCAAACAAATTTTTGCTGAATAATGATGATAACACAGCAGTGATTACGGAGTTATTTTAGAACAGGTTATGTAATAGGGTGGACTTCCAGGCTTCCCTTGGTGCTTTTGTTTTTCACAGTCCTTGAGATGAACAGGTTGCCAGTACTTTATTTTGGTAGAATATATAGGTTTCCAGAAGCACTGAAGAGGAGTATCCTTTTACAAACCCATTTTCATTCATCTTAACCTCTTTTACCTCCCCTAATTTTTTGAACTACACATTTCACATGGTGGTATGAGTAGAGATGAGACCATGTTTACAGTTTTTCCTCCTGTTGGCTTTTTTGGGGGCTTGGGGAGAGCTTTTGTCAAAGGAGCGCGTACTTGCTGGAAAGGAGAGAGAGAGAGAGAGAAGGAAAGTGAGAAATCACCCCTCTCCCCCTTATGGCCACACCATAGTCTCTTCTCTTCCCTTATCCTCTCGGGATTTGGGGCACACACGCACAAGTACCCAGCATGGTTTCCGAGCTGCTGGGTCTGGGACTCGAACTACAGTCAGTCATGTAGGAGTCTAGAGCCTTAACCACCATGCCACCTGCTGACCCTGGCTTGCTTTTTATAAAAATAAAATGAGAAAGCTTTATGGAGAAGGAATTTACATACCACACACTTTATTTATTAAAATTTATACCTCATGGAGGTAAGCATTCATAACCACAATCAATTTTAGAACATTTCTATTACACTTAGAAGGAACACAGCGTTTCTTAGCCATTGCTCCCTAATCCCTCCATCTCTTCCCTTCCTCCCCCAGTCCTAAGCCACCACTAATGTATTTTGTGTCTCTATAGACTTGTCTAGACATTTAAATGATACAAATATGGCCCACTGTGACTGGCTTCTCTCACTTCAGCTTATTGTTTTTAAGGTTCATCCATGTGAGAGCACATGATAGTATTTCACTTACTATTAGTGTCAAATAATATTTCACTGTATGGATATACCACGTTTTGTTCAGCCATTCATCTGTTGGACACTAGGGTTGCTTCCATCTTTTGATTATTATAATACCGCTGTGAATATGGGTGTACAAATAGCTTTCTGAGCCCCTACTTTCAATTCTTTTGAATACATACCCAAAAGTGGTACTGTTGGATCAAGTCATTCAATTTAATTTTTTAAGAAACTGCCTAACTCTTTTCCACTTTACCTTCCCACCAGCAATGCACAAGTGTCCCAATCTCTCCACGTCCTCACCAACACTTATCATTATTTTTTTTTTATTATATCCATCCTAGGGTGTATAAAGTGGTATTGTATAGTTTTGTTTGCATTTTCTTAATGACTAATGATTTTGAAAATCTTTTCATGTGCTTTTAACCATTCATGTACATACCTTCTATGGAGAAATGCCTATTCAGATCCTTTGCTCAATTTTTATTTGCGTAACTGTCAGTTTATTATAGTCTCTTTCTATTCTACTCACATGCAGAAGTGAATCCTCCATTGATCTGATGAAGCCCAAGCTTCACAGTCTCTCATTTGCAGGAGCCTCTTCTAAGAACTCAGTGTATTCTAGCTGTGTATTGGTATGAATATGAATTGTTATAGAATTTGGGATAAAATAGTTGTAAACAACAGTGGTTAAGACTGCCTCATTTACCTTTCCACCCTGACATTCTTTCAGACTCATTTCCCTTCATATTGATTGGCCATAGAAATTTGGTATTTACAACTTTACATCTTTTTCTTTACAAAGGGTGCCTAGAAGCCAGCAGACAGTGTAGTTGTTACGTTGGTGGATTTCCACATGGCCAACTGGGTTTGAGTCCTGGACCCAGTAGCTTGAAAAAAAAACAACAAATAAATAGGTAAATAAATAAATGTCTAAAAAGATAAATAAAATTAAAATGGCATCTAAATTATATTATATATTATATTTGGGCCCTACAAAACTGGATCTGCCTCTACTCCTATGTAATAAATTATGAAGCCTAACTCTCTTGAAAGCCTTCTCTTTGATTCTCAAATGCCCAGTTTGGAAGTAGAAACAACGCTTTCTACATCAACTGTCTTTCTTTTGGAAAATTTATGCTCTGGGGAAATACAATTCTTCTTCAGTATACAATGGCATCTTATTGCTTAAGGAAGCATTAGTAGACAACATTTGAGAATGTGCTCATTTGATGTCTTCTGTTCTCTCAGCACCTGTTATCACCACTCCTCTTGAGACAGTGGATGCCTTAGTTGAAGAAGTAGCTACTTTTATGTGTGCGGTGGAATCTTATCCCCAGCCTGAGATCTCCTGGACTAGAAATAAAATTCTTATTAAGTAAGTATTCTGCCTTTTTGTTGTTGTTGTTGTCATTGTTGTTGTTGAGTATGGCCTCTGCTACCTTGCAGTTTATCTCTGACATAAATGCAACCACAGATCTTAACAGTACTAAAGTTTACCTTCTAGAAAATATAAAAAGCAGATTTCCTTATTTTGTAAATGTAGAATCTGAAGTTCTGTAAACTTAAGAAAATTTCCCAAACCAAAACAGTGATTTCACATACTTATATTGATATGAGAAAGTTAGGGAAGCCCCCAGATCAGAACCTAGAAGAATCTTTTTTTTTTTGGAGAAGTTTTCGCTATAGGGTGCGTGCGCTCGCCAGACAGACAGAGAGACAGAAAGCGAGAAATCACCCCCGAGGGGGGATGGTCACATTGCAATCCCTTCTCCTCCATTCTCCTCTCGGGATCTTGGGCATGCACGCACATGCGCCCGGCGTGAGTTTTAAGCCACCGGGTCCAGGACGCGAACCGCGGTCGACTACATGGGAGTCCAGCAACATAGCCATTACACTAACTGCTGGCTCCCGAACCTAGAAGAATCTTTACAGGAATTAGGAGACACTGTGCCTCCTAAGTCTAGGGTGCATGTCCCAGGATATGATGGGGAGGTAACAGGGTCCAGCAGCATCTCCTGTAGGCTGTCTAGGAATCTGACCTTTAAGTGACCATGACCTTTTCTTTTGAAAGTTAGAGGGGACTCCTGATACATAGTGAAGCAACCTCTCCAACAGTAAAATAATCCATTTGGCATATAAAGGTTATACAGTTCTTTCCTCATTATGCTAGTTATCTAATCAAAAATACTCTAAAAAATCATCTGTGACAAAGTGAACCTGGAGCTTCCTAGTAGGCAATATAGCTGGCATTAGGACTAAGTGCTGTCTCATGAAGACTTTACCTTTATGACCTAATCACTTCTCAAAAATCTTGCTTTTAAATACCATCACACTGGGAATTAGATTTCAACCTAAAAATTTGACAGAGACATAGCCATTCATTCTATAGCAAGTGTTTAAACTGGTATTCACAGACTAGGATTTGGGACTCAATCCGCACTGTTGGCCATGTTGGATCTAGTTGCCTTAGTCACCGTGGTACCCACTGGGCCCAAGTCACTCCTTCAAATCTTTTTCTGTTGCTTTAAGTTGTTTCTCAATGAACAGAAATGCATGTCAGTATATGTAAAGCATATATTTTTAACGTATGAAGCTGTTTTGCTTTCTTATGTATCCTGAGTAACTAGAACAATGCCTGGCATTTGTTAGGCACTCAATAAATACTTGCTTAATGAAAAAAGTGAATATTCGATTACTTTTTAATTCCATGTATAAATACTTAGACCTCCTTCTTATCATATTTACATGTGTGCATGTTCATGATCCAGCAGCTACTTCCTAGTAACTACAGAGAAAACACTAACGTGCATATCTTGGTCATGATATACATTCCCCAAAAAAGTAAACTTCACCTTTAGTCTTATCAGTACACATTATACTTTGAAAGCATTTTAAAGGACTCAATGTGCTTTGATTATTGGGATTATGAAAGATTAGCATATCATTTTAGCTTTATTTTACCAACTAAGGTTTTTTTTTAATTTTATTTTATGATTTCTTATTTTCATTCAATTTTGTATATCTCTATAGCACACCATCTGGGTTTTCAAAGTATGCTTGCAGTACACCACAATCTAACTGGAATATTACCATATGTATCATTTTCAACAAAGAATTAATAAGGTTTTTTTTTTAATCCAGAAATCACTCGTTTCCTTTCACTTTGATTCTACTTTCTTATGATATATGTATGTGCCCACTCTGATCAATTAATCATAGCTGAAAAACCACAGATGATGCACTAACCTGCTGTTTTCCTCTGTGACCCATAGGCTCTTTGACACCCGCTATAGCATTCGGGAGAATGGACAGCTCCTCACCATCCTGAGTGTGGAAGACAGTGATGACGGCATTTACTGCTGCGTAGCCAACAATGGTGTCGGGGGAGCTGCTGAGAGCTGTGGAGCCCTGCAAGTGAAGATGAGTGAGTGGGAAGAGAATAATCCATTGATTTTAAAGTTGGCTTAGTACATGTGGGAATAGCCAGTAAATAGAGACTGCTTCCTACTTGAGGTTCAGC
>NW_006159542.1:1897023-1926694 GCF_000334495.1 Tupaia belangeri chinensis
CATTTTCAAATTCAAAGCACAACCTAGAAGCTGGTTCATTTTAGACTTCTTGTTCCTGCTATCAACCACCACCCTAAGGCAAACCTCTTATTTCTCTATCCTCTCCCATTTTCTTGCGTTTTCACAGCTCTCTATTCTCCACCATGATCTCTTTCAGTAGGGAATCTTCCTCTAAAACTGCCTCTAAAACTTTGGCCCTGTATCTTGAAACATAGTTCCTTTACCATCAAACACCACCTTTATCTCAAGCACCTGCACAGATACTTCTGCCCCATTGTCTTATTTCAAACTTGACTTCTGGCTGAGTGACTTTCTGCCTCAATGGAGACTGTTAAGTTTTCCCCAGCTCAAGTCTGCAAGGCTGGCAGGAACTGAGTGCTATCTCCTAGCCCTAATTGCTGCTTGCAAGCCATTATATTTTGTATTCCATTGCGTAGATGCTTTCCTCTCTCAAGGGTTTATTATGTCATTCTTGCCATTCTGTTCTCTATTTGTCACATCACATATTCACTTCCAGCCACTATTCCATATTTATTAAATACTTTGAATCTAGACTCCTGATCTTTTTGTCCACCTCTACTCTTGCCAACATCCTAAGGGATTTAACCGAGAAGTAGAACCACTAGCCATGTAATCCTCACAGTGTCTTGACTTACTTAAATCCATAACATTTGTCTTAACACTTTATCAGCCTACATAATCAATGACCCGCACTTGGCCTTCTCATACCCTAAAAATGATGTGCATTTAATTAAGATCCTGGGGCTAGCAGGTAGTGTGGTGGTTAAGGTTCTGGACTCCTGTATGGTTGACTGTGGTTTGAGTTCTAGACCTGGTGGCTTGCTTTCTCACTTTCCCTTTCTCTGTTTCTTTCTGGTCATATTTAAAATTAATAATAACAAATAAAGATAAATAAATAAATCTTTAAATAAATAAATAAAAGCTTAAGATCCTTGATTTGATGATCATATACTACATTTACACTTTGAAAAGCCAAATTGTGTACTGGGTTAGCAGGTGGCATGGAAGTTAAGTCTGGATCCCACATAGCTGACTCTGTGTTTTGAGTCCCATACCCAGCAACTTGAAAATCACTCTGGATGAGTGTTCATGTGAGCCCAAAACCCTGAGAGTAAAGTGGAAGAAAAGGGAATATGACATGGTCATCCCCCCCCCGGGGGGGGTGGTTTCTCACTTTCTCTCTCTCTCTCTCTCTGATGAGTGTAAGTGCCCTACAGCAGAAACTTAAAAAGGGAGAGAGAGATGTTTAATGGTTTAATGTAAATAAGAAATCATAAAATAAAATCTTAAGTTCTAATATGTCACTCTCTATGTCCACTCCTGTGTTCAGCTTTATTCAATGAGGAAAACAGTTTCCCATTCTTATGACTTATCTACAAGTACAAGGCACAGACCTCCACTGTCTCCCAGCTAAGAACATCAAGTCTCATTCTCTTACTCCCAGCACACACCGTCACCAACATAATCACTTTCTCCTGCTCTTGACTGATCTCTATTCTACCATGATTTCGCTGTTTTGTTTTCCACTGACTTTCCCAGTCAGTTTTACTTATTTCTCTCCTACCTGGTGGTGTATCACCACACCCTTACCAGCATCCTCAATCTCATTCCTTCCTATGCCGTAAGTACCAATTACCAACACTTCCACACTATCAACCTTGGAACAATATCACCTTCTTATGGTAATATATACTTTTGTCTGCCACCACATTATTGACAGGAAAAATCACATAGACACATATATCGGCACCATATGAATTAGTGAAATAAAGGCCTGTGACCTTTACTTGTCAGATTTTTTTATTTGTTGGTTTTCATCACTATTTCTTAATTTTTGTTGTTTGGCTGGAGGAAATCATTAGGTACACTTTTGAGAGAATGAGTGTGTAAGGTATTTTTCTGAATTTTTTGCATGACTGAAAGTTTTACTTTTCCCTCACTCTGGAATTATAATTTTGCAGTGTGTAGAATCAGAGATTACAAAGTCTTGGCCCTTAGCTTTTAACAGACAATTATTCATTACTTTATTATATCTTGTGTTTCTTATGAGAAGTTTTGTTTTTGTCATTTTTTTGGCAAGTAAATCTGATGTTTATCTTTCTTAAAAATTAAGAAAGGTGGTTTGGTGTTTAAGGTGCTGGACTCCCACATGACCAACCACAGTTTGAGTCCTAGACCTGGTGGCTTACTCTCTCTCTCTCTCTCTCTGGTCAAATTAAAAAAAAAATAATAACAATAAATAAAATTAAATAAATAATTCTTTAAAAACATTCTAGGACTTTAAAATATATTTCCAGACCTCATAAATTTCAAAAACTAATGAGAATGTGTTAGGTCTTTACTTTTATTATTTCTATTCAGTTTTAGGTAGTTTTTTAAAATCTGAAGATCAAAGTAAAAGTGAGGTGTTTTTTTTCTTCTATTATTTCCCTTTCTCTTTATTCTTTCTGTTCTCTCAATCTCAAACTCTTTTGTTCTTTTTTTAAATTTATTTATTCATTCATTTATTTTAATTTGACCAGAGAGAGAGAGATAAAGAGAGAGAGGGAAAGTGAGAAAGAAACCCAACAGGTCTGGGACTTGAACCTGGTTGGCCATGTGGGAATGTCCAGCACCTTAGTTACTATGCCACCTGCTGGTACCAATCTCAAACTCTTAATTAACAAATATTAGATTTCCTTTTTCAATTTTTATGACCCCACGTTTTTTACTCATATTTCTAGCAACTCTTAATATTCTACTCTCTTGGTGATTTAACTTTCCTTTTTAAATCACAAATATGGTCTTTGGTATGACCATTTGGTTATTCTGAGTATTTTGATCTAATTATTTTTAATTTCTAAGAATTCTTTTTTCTCTGATTGTTCTTTTATTCATAGCAAACTTCACTTATAAAATGCAATATTCACTCAAGTTTCTCTAAGGATATTACTAATTCATTTTTTAAAGTTTTTTTAGTTTTTCCTCTGCTTTTTGTTCCCTTCAAAAAAATTATTTTTATTTCTTCTGATTACTGATCCAATGACATTTTGCTTATTTTTTTTTTCTTAGGCTTTGTCATGGGGCACTGTGCACTTGAGAGAGACAAGAGAGACAGAGAGAGTGAAAGTGAGAAATCAACCCCGCCCCACCAAGGGGAGATGACCTTGCTGCAATCCCTTTTCCATTCTCCTCTTGGGATCTTGGGCACGCACATACACAGACTCAAGCTACAGGGTCCAGGCCTTGAACCGTAGTTGGCCGTTTGGGAGTTCTGTACCCTAACCACCATGGCATCTGCTGGTTCCCCGATTTACTTTTTAGAGGATAAATTTGTCTCAATATTAAACATCAATTTAATAGTCAAATTAGATGGAAACAAAAAAAAGAGGATAATAATTCAAAGCTATATAAATATATACTTAAATCAAAATTTCCCTTCAAGTGTCTTCATGCTTATCAATGTGAAATAATGTTTAATTGTTATGGTGACAGCTATGTTAACTTTTTATTAACTTTTTTACATTATTATTATTATTATTATTGCTTTTGCATAGGTCACATGTGCTCACTGAAGAGAGACAGAGAGAGGGAAAGTGAAAAATCATCCCCCCCCAGGGAACTGATCATGCTGCAATCCCTTCTCCTCCATTCTCCTGTTAGGATTTTGGGCATGTGCCCAGTGTGATTTTTTAAGTCATCTGTTTCGGGACTTGAAACATGATCAGCCATGTGAGGTGTTTACTTTTATTTCTCCTTCTCAGTTTTAGGTGAATTTAAACATACATGTTTAAGTGCTTTAACCACTATGCCACCTGCTGGTCCCTTAATAACTATCTTATTTATCTATTTATTTTTAAATAGAGATTTTTGCTAGAGAGATAGAGAGAAGCAGAGAGATGGAAAGTGAGAAATTATCCCTGGGGGGATGGCCACATCGTAATACATTTTCCTCCATTCTCTTGAAATTTTGTGCACAAAGACACACACATGATCTTAGCATGAGTTTTACACAGACGGGTCTAGAACGGGTCTAGGACTTGAATGGTGGCAGCCCTGTGGGAGTCTAGTTACATAACCATTACACCATCTGCTGGCCCCTTAACTATCTTTTACTTATTTATTTACTTATTTATTAGAGAGAATTTTTTCTATAGGGTGTGTGTGCTCACCAGAGAGACAGAAACCAAGAAATAACCTCTCAGGGGGGATAGCCATGCTGCAATCCTCAGTCCTTCATACTCCTCTTGGGATCTTGGGCATGCACACACATGTGCCTGGTGTGAGTTTTGAGCCACCAGGTCTGGGACTCAAACTGTGGTCAACTATGTGGGAGCCCAGCAACGTAACCATTACACCATCTGCTGGTCCCCCTTAACTATCCTCTAAAATGAACAATGCTATGGTTATTTCACACACCTGATGTGTTTCATTAGTTTGTATTTTGCAAGTAAGTTTTTTTTAATAATTATTTAATTTTATTTATTCATTTATTTTAATTTGACCAGAGAGAGATACAAACAGAGAGAGAAAGGGAAAGTGAGAAAGCAAGCCACCAGGTCCGGTATTTGAAACACAGTCAGCCATGTGGGAGTGTCCAGCACCTTAACCACCATGCCACCTGCTGGTCCCGCAAGTAAGTTTTAATAAAATAAAGAAAACCTGGGTCAGCCAATGGCATGATGGTTAAGTGACTGGATCTGACCTGGCTGACTGCATGGTTTGAGTCCCAGACCCAGAAGCTTGAAAACCACACTGGGTGTATGTGCATGCATGCCTAAAATCCAGAAAGGAGGGAGATATGAAGAGGTGTGTTTTTTGTTGGTTTTTTGTTTGTTTTTGCTATAGGGTATGTGCATTCACCAGAAAGACAGAGAGAGACATAGAAACAAAAGGTGAGAAATCACCCCCCCCCAACCCCAGGAAAGATGGCCATGCCACAATCCCTTCTCCTCCATTCTCCTCTCAGGAGCTTGGGCATGCACGCACATGTGCCCAGCATGAGCTTAAGCCACCAGGTCCGGGACTTGAACCATGGTCGACTGTATGAGAGTCCAGCAACATAGCCATTTCGCCATCTGCTGGTCCCAAGGAGGGAGATATGAAAGAGAAGAGACCATTCCCCATGAGGGTGTGCTTTCTCACTTTCCTTCTCATTCTCTACATGGTGAGAGCACATGCCTTCTGGCAAAAAGTGTTTTCAAAAAAGAGAAAATCCAAATTTTAAAACTGATTTCTGTTTGATATCTACCAAGAAATCTGTCTTAGCATTTGGTAAATTTTGTAATGAAGCATATTTAACTGATTCTTAATATTTAGAATTAAAAAGTAAATTAGAAACTCAGTCTACAGCCATATTCTATATTTAATTTGGGATTTTTATTTGTTTTTAGAACCTAAAATAACTCGTCCTCCCATAAATGTGAAAATAATAGAGGGATTAAAAGCAGTTCTACCGTGCACTACAATGGGCAATCCCAAACCTTCAGTCTCTTGGATCAAGGGGGACAGTGCTCTCAGGGTAAGTGATGATTATATTAAAACATCTGTCTAAAACATATTTTAAAATGTAATCATCCTTTGAACACTCAGTTACCTGCTCACCAGCTCCTAGCATAAATTTTTTTCCCATATCTATTTTAACTAAACAAATGTTTCAGTTTCCATCTACGCATATTGTAAGGAGATTCTATTTGGGACTGCCTAGGAAAGGAAAGAGATGAGGACCAGTAATGTTAGGAATGGAAAAGGAGGTAGGGCCAGCAAATGGCATATTGGTTACATTGCTGGACTCCCATGTAATTGAGCGCTGTTCGAGCCCCAGACTTAGCAGCTTAAAATTCACACCAAAGTGTATTTTTTACATTATTGGTAGAATCGTCCATTTTTCAAAGGACATATATTCTCCTGAACATACCCTATAGGGTGTGTAGTAAATGTGGTAGTTAAAAGCAACATTTTTAATCAGACTTGACTGTGCCATTTAGAAAGTTAAAGTAAGTCTCATGTCCTCATGTAGTGAAAGAATATAAAAACAAACTATACCTCATGGAATCTTTGTGAAGGTTAATTTAGGTAATCTTATACTCTCTTATTTAATATTGTATGGTATATGTAATAAATGTTCAATAAAGATGAAGATGATATTTTTGATGATAATAGTGATGATGGTAATGACTTGATAAAATAGGATATATGTGTCCTTGATTGAGCCATAGATGTTTTCTAATTCATGTTCCTATCTCTGGTAGGAAAATTCCCGCATTGCAGTTCTTGAATCTGGGAGTCTAAGAATCCATAATGTGCAAAAGGAAGATGCGGGACAGTACCGGTGTGTGGCAAAAAACAGCCTTGGGACAGCGTATTCCAAACTGGTGAAGCTGGAAGTTGAGGGTAAGGATCTTTAAGAAATTAGAGGACCTCATGTTTTATTGTGAAGGCTATGGTCAAATTTGAGAAAGAAGGGTTGTAGGTAGCCCATGCCCCTCAACTGTTCCAGATATTAACCATAAGGTCAAGACTATGAAAACAGAAAAGTTACAGGAAGAAAAAAAAATTTACTAATGTAAAAGGTAATATACCATTTATTGCCCATAGTCACTGGTCATTTTGACCAAACAGTCTAAATTTGCTATTATACTAAGATAATAAGACACTATTTTAGAACATCTACCTGACCTGGACAATTCTCCTTTGTCTGTAGATTTGGAGACACTTATTTTATCTTTTTAAAAGAGATATGTTTTTTTAAAATATATTAAAAGGGGAAACTATTTTTTTTTCAGATTTTCAGTCACATAGGTTGAGAAAAGTAAAATACTGACTCAACATGTATAACCAAAAACCATCCTAGTTTTATGTGGTCAAAATATTTTTTATTCTTAAAAAATGGTTTCCTAAAATCAATTAATTCAACAGCTTGGTGTGACAGGCCTTCACTGAGAAATCAGAATCCAAACAGGTCTAGGTATTCTAGTCACTTGTTGATCAGATCCTCCTTAATGTAAAATTGCATCACACTTTAAAAATAGGAATCACCAGAACACTTGAACTAAGTGAGCAAACAAGGCATAAAGTCTTTCTCAGCCCTTCCTGTTCTAACCCATAGAAGTAACAATGGCTCCCAGTTTTCTCATCTGTAAAGTGGGATTTGTTGTATGTAATGAAGTAAGATGTTGATAGTGTTGAGAAGAGTGTCTGGTCCTTTATACATACTCAGTAAATACTGGCTATAAGAATTATTACCAGAACCAGCAGATAGCGTAACAGCTACATCACTGGACTCCCACGTAGTTGACCATTGTTCGAGTCCCAGATTTGGCAGCTTAAAATTCATGCCAGAAGTGTGTGTGTGAGTGCCCCAAATCCCAAGAGGAGAATGGAGGAAAAGAGATTGCAGTGGGGCCATTGGGGTGATTTTTTGCTTTCTGTTTCTCTGTCTCTCTAGCGAGGACATGCACCTTATAGCAAAAATATCTAATAAAAAAGAATTATTATCTATTTTCCTATTTTTCTCTCATCTAGTTGATAAAGTATTGGACTATCTCATATTGGCACAATCAACATTCCATCAGGAGAGGCTTCAAGTGTTCCTGCATTTTCCTTTGATTCCATCCTACTCTCCTTAGGCCCAAACTTTCCTTTCCTGCATTTTTTTCCTTCTCATTCTTACAGTTTTTCTATTAGCTTCTTTAAGATTATTTTATTTCCTAAAAGGACCCTCTTTTCACAGCTTTAATAACCTTGTTTCCATACTTATCTCTAATTGAGGTAACATTTTTATTATGTCATTGCATCAGTTGCTCATAAAATTTTCATTAGCTCCTCATGAAAAAAATGAGGTTGGTAGCAATGATGGCTGTTGGAATATAAAAAGATATTTTTAGCATCATTGCTATAATTTAATATCTTCTAAATCATTTAAAGCTCAGTGTGCAACAACCAGTTGATGTTACTTATTCAGTGAAAGCTAAATAAACAGGAAAACACTCAGATACACATTTACACACTGAAGATCTTCCTAGAATCAGTGCTTACTTGAACTATCTGTGGGATGATGCAGAATTAATGCTATTCATTTCGGTAAAATACAGTAAATATTTTTTCTCTTTAAGATATTAAATCTAAGCCCTCTGTATTAGAATAAATAATACTGATTATTTAGGTTGCTATCTCCATAGACTTAAAACAAATTGCTGTAGCTTTGGCTTTGAGAAAATGATCAGCAATCTCAACTAGTTGAAGTTCAGTTCCACAGCTTGTTCTTGCTTTGCCATTTAATTTCATATCATGCCTATCAGTAAAACTGAATCCTGCCTTCTTTCTTCCTAACATTTAGATGGTCATATTCATTGCTTTAGATTAAAACATGCTAGAGATCTTATTAAACTTACTAGTAGTGAAAATGCATAATGTCATTTAAATTATTCTAAGAAGTAGGTGAGATGATCATTTTAGCACACATGTCTATTTTTACCCCATTCTTGTCCCTACTAAATTAGTAAACAATGTGACATGCTTAGCATAGTTGTTGGTACACAGTAAGATGAAGTAAGATGTTGATAGTGTTGAGCAGAGTGTCTGGTCCTTTACACATACTCAATAAATACTGGCTATAAGAATTATATAATGGCATCTGCTATAATTATTATTACTATTAGGATGTACAAATTTAAGAAAATCTGTTTGGGCTCTGGAAGTTCTGAAAGGTTGAGTTCTACCTGAAGAAACAGTTGAGACATTTCCACAAAATGTAATTCAGGTATGATCTATTTAAACAAAGGACCCACTCAACCTACAACTTAGAATAGGCTTTAAAAGCATCTAAGAAATGACTGGAAGAACCCCCCAAAGTTCCTACAAGCTTGGCAGAGATGAGGGCTGAAGATGAAGGTAGGCCATGATCAGTTGGGATAGATGAGCAAATCTATGTATCACACAGTCATCCTGCAAATTGGTTACACAATGGCTAAACAGAATCAGGACCCCATAGTGCCATTTGATACTAGGCTGCACTTGTTACAGATGGATATACCAAAATAAAAGGGTAGGGCTTTGCCATTGTTGAAATATAATGAGCCTAAAAATGCCAGGCCATGGACTGGGTACACTGTGCTGACCAAACCTTAGCTGCCATAACAAATGTGAAAAAAACACTCCATCACATGGTAGTAAAGCTCCCTCTCTAGACGGCCACAGTCACGCTGCTGGGTCTCTGCAATGGCAATGTGAGATGTTCTACTCTTCTGTCATGTCTTAAAAGGTCCAAACAGTGATAGATGGAACTACTGATGGAACCTTCTAACTCAACCACGGCACAGCATGGATGTCCTCAAAGGATAAGCAATAGGATGACTAACATGCTTAAGTATGCCATTGACGTTAAATGCTTTACATGGATTGTCTCGGTTACCCTCACTAACAGCCTGTGAGGAAGAACCTATTATTGTGCCATTTTAGGAAACTGAGGAGCAGAGAGGATAGCCAGCTTCTACAAGGACACATGGACAGCACGGTCTAACCACTGAGTAACGCTGAACACTTGTCTATTAAAGGGCAAGACAGGACTGTGTGATATCATGAAGAGTAGTGTCAGAATGGGCATGAGGGAGGAAGCCAGAATTCTGTAAATGAAGGAGAGAATAGTGGAAAAAACTGGAGAGGGTGAATAGAAAGATTTTCAATAATTTCAACAGAGAACAGGGAGGTGTCATAAAAGGTATATATGGCTTTTAATTTTTTTTTTTTTGGTAAGATTTTTCCTTTTTAGAAGTTAAAATAATAATGAGAAAGAGCCCAGAGAGCAGGGAAATTCTAAAATACAGGAGAAAAGGGAAATATTCAAGGGACTGTGGTGCTTTAGAATGCACGAAGGATGTATTGGAGGGCCAAGAGGAACGATAAGCTTTCTACAGACGGTGACCACATGTCCCGGTTTTCCCAGGACAGTTCTGGTTTACACCTGTTGTCCTGGAATAATTATTAATAGCGTCCCTCTTTTCCTTTTAGAAGTATCCAGGCTTCTATGATAAACTATATGGCCACTCTCCTTACACAGAAAGAAAGAACTTCCTTCTTCATCATAGGAAAGAAGAAGAAAATTGGCATTTTCTAGTATAAGTCAGTTCGTAATTGTGATGAATAGATTTGAATAAGTCCTGGCCTCATAGTTCCTATTTCCTCTAGGAAGCAGAAAATGAAGTTACCTTAATGTTTTGAAACTACTTTTCTTAAAGTATACAGGGAAGAGGATGGGCGTGAGGAAAAGGGAAAGGTTTTTAAATAGCTGTGAGATGGGAGAGATGACTCGCAAGGAAACCAGGATTGTGGAGCAACACCAAGGTTTTAAGAGAACGGGACCATGAATATAGAGCAGTATCAGTCTTCAGGGCTGAAGCCCCCACTCTGCCAAGCCTTCTGTTGCCCCTCTGCACAGGTAAACCTTCAGACGAAGCAGAAAACTAAATTCAAAGACAAGATAGAAATGTTGGAGTTCTGCCAGGAAGGAAAACAGGGATTTGAAACTGTTGCAAGAGAGAGATTAAAGTGATGAATCATGGGATCTCTATGTGCCAAGTACACCTCAGATGCAAGATCTAAACAGCAGATAGCCTAAGATCCGAACTAAGTTAAAACTCCATAGCTCCAGCAATATGACAGTCAAGATAATATGAAAATCTGGCTGCTACAAATATCCAGAAATGCTGGGTTGGTTGTTTAACTCAGATGAATAAAATGTAAATCTCCAGAAGCCAAAAATGATTAAGAACTAAAAGAACAGAGTAAGCTTCTGAGCTAATCTCCCCATTGTTGGAGATAATGGGAGAGGTGCCCATCTCCCTAACCCAGGAGACTGGTTTTAAAATTCTTAAAGGGGCAGGAGACACCAGTTCAATTTAGGCCTGTGAGAAGCGGAGCTTAGCGTTAAGACCCTTGTATGAAGTTAAGAACCATAGAAGTGGAAAAACGGGCCAGAAAACGTCCATCTGTGGTTCCAAAAAGACAACACAAGGCTTATCTGTTTTTATCTGAATTCTAGTTGTTATGAAGGTAAAAAAAGAAAAAAAGAAGAATATTTTTATAAATAAATATGCAATACTCAAGACTACATCTTACCTAGATTTGATATTGAATTAATACTCCCAGCACAGTTTGGGAATCCCCAGCTGGAGAAACTGACATAAAAATTAGCTCTGAACCAAAAATTTAACAACTGAGAAAATGCATAACTGAAACATCAAAGCCAAAAAGATAGTGTTAAAATACTGAAATTACTTTCAAGGGACAGAAGTTATTAACAGAATAACAATGGAGCGTGGGGAAACCGTCATTGTTATCTACTGTCATAATTTGTCATAGCCAGGTGGCAGTTTAAGTTTGCAGGAAGACACATGCACTTGCCAGAAGGAGAGAAGGGGAGAGGAAGAGTGCACTCCCCAGTGGGGCATGGTCATAGCCCAATCTTTTCTTCTCCACCTCTTCATCCTTTTGAGGTTTGGAGTATTTACATACATGCATCTGGCATATTTTTCAAGCCACCGGGGCCAGGATTCACAACTGCACAGTTGTCCACATGGAACCCAGCTCCCTCAACCACCAGGTCATGGGGCTAGCCTAAGAGCAAATAAAACTTTAAAATATGCCTAGGCTTGTCTCAATAGTTAAACTTCTGGGGCCAGTAATATGGCCTATAGTTAAGAGAGCCAGTTCTCACATGGTTGACTGTGGTTCAAATCCTGGCCCTGACAGCTTGTAAAACGTCTTCAGCTTATTCTCCAAACCTGACAGGATGGAGAAATTGAGATGAGGTTGCAGCATGACTACACCCCATTTAAAGGTGCTTTCTCTCTGGCAGTAAAAAGAAAACGAATTTAACTTGGGATAATATATCTAAAAGAACATTTACACAAGTATATATTCAAGTTTATTTACAACTGTGTTGTTAATGGTGGTAAAAAATGAAAAAGAACTCAAAATTTTATTAATAGGAGGTTGGTTAAATATGGCCATTATAAAAGAATAAGATGGATCTATAGATATTAATTTCTTAAACTATCCATTATGAATGTGACTTAGGTCTGTTTTCCATCTCTGAGCCTCAGTTTCCTCTCTAAAATAGCAATAAAAGCAGCACCTGGCTCTTAGATTATAAATAGTTACTACAGGCACACAGTGAATACTATATAATTATTTTCCATGTTTATGATTTACATTGTTTATTCACTATGTGCTGGTATAGTACTTACCATGTACAAGGTACTGTTCTAAGTACCTACTGTTCTAGGTACTGTTCTTTATAAATATTAATTTATTACCAATGTTATATGTTTATAAGTAAAAAAAATAAGTTATAGAACAGTATATGTTATGTATTATATATATCATGTATACATATGTGTGTATTATGCAAACATGTATACTATGTATATGTATATGAAGCTCATTAACAATCTTTGCTGCATATAAAAATGACATGGAAGGCTAACTTTCAATTTATACTTAATATAGCTCTATATTTTTAAACCATTATTAGGCCTTTAATGAGGAAGAACTAATACACGTATTTATACTTTGGAGAATATATTTCTTCCGAATAGCTCTACTATTTTGGATAAAGTGACGTGAGCCTTTCTATTCATTGGCTTGACGTGTTACTTTTGAAATTCAGTTGCTTTATTCTTCTCTAGGACAAATTCAGGAATGGAAAAGGTATTGTCATAAGCAATTGCTCCTTATGCTAATTAGGTATTCACAACACTTGGCTATTGGCTGAAGAAGGCTGGAAGTAGGGGTCCTGATGAACCAAACATGAAACACATCATCTCCTTAAGGGAAACATCAATCTATAGATACAGTAAGCTTGAGGTCTGCAAGGCAAAATGGATGGAGCTACCTGCTGGAATAAATGAGGGGCTCAGAGAAGGAGGGCTGCTGAAGGACCTATTCACTCTTCTTTCTTACTCATGCTCAGACACTTGGAACTTATGCTTCTACAGTGGTTTGGAGGATCCATTACAAAAATTCCTTTTGGGTTCTGATTTCTCAGTGAACATTTTCCACACCTTGTTGGGTATTACTAACTTAGAGTATAAAGTGAAAACCAATGCAAAGGTAGTTCCATAAAAATGAAGTGCTCCTAGGTGAGAATTATATAGGCAATACTGATTTGATTTAAGCAGAGAAGTCTCTTATGGATCCCAAATTGCACAGTCATGTGGAATACAGGAAAGGGTTGTTGATCCCATACCTGTGGAGTTTCTTCCTTTGCAAAGGTTAACCTCTGTCTCAGCTACCTCTATGACAATGGGCTTTAGGGTAGAGTTCATGGTAGGATGAGATTAGGGGACATTCATTCATCTAAGGTCAACAGAGAAACTTCCTATTACATTTCATGTCTAAGATACTTAATTTTTCACATTTTACTAGGTCTGAGTACATCTCAGAGTCACTGTTTTCTTACAATCGCCATTAAATTATTTTTGTTTCTTTATTGTACTTCTTTTTTTTGAAAGAGAGAGAATTTTGCTATAGGATGTGTGTGCTCACCAGAGAAACAGAGAGACAGAGAACAAGAAATCCACCCTCCTAGGGGGGATGGCCACACTGCAATCCCTTCTGACCCATTCTCCTCTAAAGATTTTGGGCATGCACACATATTTGCCCAGTGTGAGTTTTAAGCCCCCAGGTCTGGGACTCAAACTGCGGTCAACTAGATGGGAGTCCAGTGACATAACCATTACACCATTTCCTGGTCCTTTTATTGTACATTTTAGCATCTCTGAAATTGAGATTTGCCTTACAGATGCTACAGGCAGTTATGCCTGGTTTGTAGCTTCTGTCCTATAGCTAAAATCATTCCTCAGTTGTCTCCAGATATGAGAATAAATATACAATTATAAAATGAAGATAGAGCAACCATATTTATCTCATAAAGCTTTACTTGCTATTAGCTAGATATGTTCTTTTTCCTTCAGATCACTTCTTTCAATTAGTTCCTCACATAAATTAAAGCATCATTTCTGTTTGTTTGTTTGTTTATTTTTAAGAGAGATTTTTGCCATAGAGTGTGTGCACTTGCCAGAGAGAGAGAGAAACAGAAAGCAAGAAATCACCTCCCAAAGGGAATGGCCATACCACAATCCCTTCTCCTCCGTTCTCCTCTCAGGATTTAGGGCATGCATGCACATGTGCCCGGCGTGAGATTTTTTTGGTCATGAGATTAAGTCACCAGGTCCATGACTCTAACTGCAGTAAACCATGTGAGAGTCTAGCAATATAACCATTACACCATCTTTTGGTCCCTGAAAGCATCATTTTCACTAGGATGATTCTATGCAGCTTCTTTCTCTCAAAAAATTATACTAGTTTCCTTAGGTTGAAAAAAGAGACTAAGTGGCTGTTCTGGGCCATATAAAAAGAATTCTCTTCTGAGCTGGCCTGTAGCCTAGTGGTTAAAAGAGCTAGATCCCACATATGGTAAACTGTGGTTCATAATCTCAGCCCCGATGGATTGAAAAATACACCAAGTGCATGTATCTGAATGCCCTAAATCCTAACAGGATGGAGAAATGGAAAAGGGATTGTGGCATGGCCATCCCCATTGGCAAATGCTTTCTCCCTCTCTCTTTCTGTTTCTCTCTCTCTCTGGTGAACACATGTACCGTCTATTACAAAGAAAGATAAATTTAAAAAACTAAGAAATTCTCTTCTGAGATACAGTCATGTCTGCTTCTCCAATCCACTCCACATTCCCCTTTAGGTATTCCAAAGAAGGATTCATATTATTTCTCTCATATACCTTGAATAGTTTTCTCCTCAGCACTTCTAAGGGACAGGAAGATGGATCTTCAGTGGCATGGCGTTGGACAATGAAGTGTGCCAATTTAAATGGAAAGTCTGGAGTTTTTAAGTAGAGGTTGCTATTATGGTCCCTTGGACAATTTCTGCAGTGCAAGATTCTGATCCTACTTTCCTATTCTTGACCAGAATCATACACCCTTAAGAAAAATATGTGTAATGAACCCTGTACCATGGAAATGAAATCTTTTTAGCCAATTCTTGTTTTTATAACCTGATGGGTCTTTGTCATACTTTTCTTTAATCATTGAAAAGACCAATTTAAAATTTATAAGTATCTAATTCTCTCTTTTCCCTTATAGTCTATGACTTAGTGATAAATGAATGTATTTATTTGGAGATAGATGAATATGAACTTGACTACATTCTGTGACAGCAAATGAGAACCAGGAAAGGTCTAGAAGCAGAATAAGAACCACAGAGTCCTTCTAGGGTTATTGTAGGCTTATCTAAAGTTTAAATGACTTCTTGTTTTCATTGGGCTTTGAAAAGCAGCATCCTGTCTCAAATACATGGGAGAGACACTTGGGGGAGTAGGGAGAAAAAATTTAACAGGCCTGTGTACTGTCTGACCAGGTTCTTTATAGCCTAACAGGCTCTTCTACGTATCCTTAGGACTGACCAAATCTGTACAGAAGCCTTTCAAAAAGATTTCTTTGTAGACATATGCAGTAGAAAAGATAGCAAGTTGAACTCTAAAAGACCAAGAAAATAATAATTCATATCTATCTACATCTAGTTATCGATCATGTCCCAGAGGCAGATGTCAATAAATCTAAAAGGTCAGTGTTGTTTTTAAAACATTCGATTAATGGCTGCCTTCTTTCCTAGAGATCACATGTCCTTGTTGATCTACAAAGTGAAAGCGATCATGTAATGTTTACACCACATTTGATTTATTTTTTCCTTTGTTTATGCTGCAGCTCTTAATATGACAAATGCCACAGAGCGAGGTATTTAAAACCCCAATGTGTGCTGTGCTCTCAGTGATTGCAGTTTTAATAAAAGTTGCAGTGGTCCTGTTCCCGGCATCAATTCTACTTGTTCGATGCCACTAACAGGTTTGATTTGCTGTCATGAGTACATTGTGTAGTGTAAAGCCAAACAAAAGAAAAAGTTATAGACCTCTGATAACTCAAGGGGTTATCATTGGGAAAATTAAATCTGCATGATTTAATACAGTGCATGCTCTGAAAGAAGAGTGACGAACTGATTTTGACTCAAGAGGATATCCTTTTGTGGTTTTATCTAAATGGTTCTGTAGGACTGTCAGGGGAGAATAGTAGTGAAGTGGCCCTTTAAGTTGAAGAGTTGTCACTAACGTTCTCAAAAAAATAAAATAAAATAAAATAAAAATAAGTCATATAATTGTAGTAGTAAATGGATAATGCTTCAAGTCAAAAGACAGTTAGACTCTCTTAAATCACAGTGTTGAAGAAATGTGCCTTAAAACAAATTGCTTAGTATAATGTTGGTATTTAAAGTTAAAGGTTACTATGACCTGAAATATGTATATTCTAGTTGGAGTAAGCCTTGTCTTTTTTTAAGTATCAAAATGAGATGCAAAAGTTCAAGCATACATAAATGAAAAAGGAAAATTTCTTTCTCTTTACTGTATTAGTTCATCCACTGAAGATACATTGAACAATGTTCCAGGTAGTGTATGAGAGATTGAGAAGGTCATGCCTTCACTGGGCTTAATTTTGAAATGTAACTCTTTTGATTCAGGCTAAGGTATCATGGAAAGCTATTAAAATTCTATGAAAAAAAATGGAGTTCCTTTCCTCAGATATGAAATATGTGAGCTGGAGATTTTAATTAGCACATTCATTTCATTGATGAACTATTATATAGAGCCAAATTTGTGAGGGGAACTTAATGTACTGGTTGTTAATATGGGTGCCAGACTCTGGAGAAAACTGCATGCATTCTAAAAGGTGGGGTAAAAATCCTGAGTCAAAATCCTGGCTTTTCCACTCACCTCCTATGTAACTTCCAGTAGGTTATTTAATCTCTTTGTACCTCAATTCCCCTACTCTAAAATGAAAATAATACTATCTACTTCATAAGTCGTAGAAGAATAAACTTAGATAATATATTTATAACTGATGATTGGTACAGAGCAAACACTCCAATAATAGTTATCAATAATTGTTCTAGGGCTAATAAAACTTCTGTACAACAGAAGTGGTGACTTAAGTACTTGTCAAGACCATTAGGCTCTTATTTCTATGTGTCATCTACACCTTTGAGGTAGAAGCAATAAAGTTCAATTGCAAAAGTTGAATTTCGATTAAAATAGAGTTTTTTTCTAACTTAGTTTCTAACAGAAGACCAATCATAGATGTTAAATCTAGAATGAGACCTTAAAATCACATACTTCAATTTCTTATTTTGCAGATAAGAAAGGTTGGGACCAGAAAAAATAAATCCCTCATATTTTACAAGGAAAATTGAGAGTAGACAAATCATTACTTTGCACAAGTTGAAAACAAAAGCTTGGATGGCTTGATTCATGGGCCAGGAATTGGTCCACTACCCATTTTGATTCTTTCCCTTTTTACATTTAGTTTGTGTAGGTTGGTATTCTGGAGAGCTTATGTGCTTTAGCATCAGATAGACCTGGTGTTGATCCTTATTGTACCTCTTACTAGTTATGAGAGGTTGTGTAATTTACTTGACCTCTGCAAGTCTGTTTCCACATTTGTGAAATGGGGCATCTTACTAGGCACATAGAGTTCTTAAAATGGACTAAGATAGCATATATGCAGTGTCTATATGTAATGCTTTGATAAAGATGGGCTGTTGTTGGAATTGTTGTCTGCTGTTTATATTGTTATAGAGTTGGGTGACTTCTACCTAGAGAATACTATTGGTTAGGCTTCTCGAATTTCATAAATAGAATGTCAACATTAACAACTGCTCATCTGTTTCCAAAGAACATAAATCTACCCTCAATCAGCAATGCTTTGTACCTGCATTCTTGGTATGTGTGAGAGATTATAGCTTTGGTTGGTCCCATTGTGACAAGCAATGTAGGGAAGTTTATCTAAGGAGACCTGTAGGAAGACATGCCTTTAATTGCAAACTGGAAAGAGGCTATGTGGGGTAAACTACCCAAAAAATACACATACATAGTATTAGAACATGAGAGTAGAGACAATTTTAGTGTATAACCTGAATTTACATTATATTTTATTTGCTACAGAAATAGACATTTGCCCAAAATCCTATTTATAATACTAGTTATTCTAAGACCCACTGCTTTCAAGTAAATCCCAAGTGAGAAATAGTTTTAAAAATGTAGTGCCTCTGAAAAAGTCTGTCTCCCCTGAGACACTCATTTACCTTTCCTTCCCGAGATATGTACTATGTACTTTGTTTTCTTTTACTTTACTTTTTTCTCTTACCTGGCATATATCCGTGAAGCCCAGTTGGAGTTTAGTCATAGTGCCTGTTACAATAAACTGACTAGAGGTCACCTTTACTGACAAGTTGTTATTTCACTTCATTTATAATTATATAATTTATTAGACCCACCATAAACCTCTATGGAAAGGGGTAAAATAACTAAGTAGATGCATTCATGGAACTCTTAACTCCAAGTGGTTCTCAAACATTGTCTTGAAAGGAATAGCTTCAGTATGTATACCCCTGAGGTTCATATGCAATAGGTCTGTGTTAGTGATTTTTAACAACACCCCAAATGGCCTTTAATGCAGGCAATCCATGGATCACACTTGGAGAAACATTGATTTAAGGATTTCTACTTGCAATATCTCTGTTTCAGATGAATCTTAACATTTCAAGGAAGAAGCCAGCTTATCCACAAACACTAGGGCATAAATGTTAGCATAGCTACCACCTGTTTAATTTATTGAGTGCCTACTGTGTTCTACATCATGCATTAATTCTTAAGGGTACAGAGAAAAATAACATATGGCTCATTTCTTGAAAAGTTTTCAACTTCAGTGAGGAAGACAGACATGTAAACAAGTAGTTACACTGATGATAGTAACATATCGGCCATGATAGCTGTTTGGGTAGGGTACAAACACAGCACAGAGAAGGTAGTGAGAAATCAAGGAAGTCTTTGGAGAGGTAAGTTTCAACAGGGCTTTCACTTATAAGTATGATGTCACAGTGAGGGAGGAAAATGAGAATAGGAAAATGCAGATTTATCCCACAAATCAGACCAACACTGACTCTTAACCAGGGAGTCAAAGAAGGACAGAGAGTTGGGGACAGTTCCTATTAGCGGTGCTATAAAAACCAGAATAAATTGTGATTCGGTTCACAGGCTAATGTTGAGATTATCCGTTGGCCATAATTTATAAATGGGTAGATGTCTACCACATGTCACCATGGGAACCTACAGTGTGTAGGTGTATGGCCATACTTGGTGTTCAGAGTCATCTGAAAAGGCCAAAGAAATGTTTCCAACCCACACCACGTCAGGCAACCAGGATGTTATGGTGTTGTGTAAGATTAAGGTTATGGCTCCTATTTCTTTTTCCAGGTAATAGTTCTAGTTAGCTAAAAACAAAATAAAACAAAACGTGTCCTTAATAGACATCAGATTATATGATGACTGTCCAAATAGAGGTATCATCCTGAGTTTAGGTCAAGAATATTATTTAAAAGTAAACTAAAATATTGATCTTGGTACCATAGTTATATAAGATGTCAGCAATACAGGAAGTTGGGAGAATTGTATATAGAAAACTTCTGTACTATTTCTGCCATTCTGTTGTCAATAGACAATTATTTCAAAATTGGGCTGACTTTGGAACACAGAGGTTAGGTGCAGGTGCACAGGATACCAGATCCTATATGGCTCACTGAGGGTCAGGGTTTCAGGTCTTAGACCCATGGCTTCAAGCCAGACATGTACACACATGCCCAGGATCCTAGCCAGATGGAGAATAGAGGAAGAAGGATTACAGCATAAGCAGGGCCTGCAGGTGGGTTCTCTCTTTCTTTTTCTCTCACCTCATAGCATAAAAAAGCTTTAAATTATTTGAAAATAAAATTATTTTCAAAGTTAAGCTAAGAAAGGCTTCTGGCCTGGTAATGACACAGTTTAGCAACTTCTCCCATCAAAAACAGAAAATGATTTTTCTTTTTAAGAATAAAAAAAAGTGAATTTGAACTGCAGTGCAACTTTTGATTGGCTAGTGGTTAAACTCTTAATATAGTTTCAGAACCAGTTCCACCAAAATATTCTTAATAGTTGCTCTAACCACCTCTAAAACTGAAATAAAAACAAGCGAGCTTCGTGTGGCTCTTGTCTGATTTACTTGGTAAACAGTTCTTGCTCCTGTTCATTATTCACCATCCATATTTCCAAGCTAGAAAAACGTTATTATCTCAGCAGCCACAGAAATGTTCCCAACCTAAGCCATGTTAGAGAATCAAGATATCCCAGAGACCAGCATCCCTTCCTTTGAGGACTCAGAGAAGAGAGTCACTGTTTTTGAGGGCGATTTGTATGTTTTCTAAAGAAGCTTGCATTCTGATTCCTTCAGAGAGCAGCCACAGTGGGTAAACTCCTCAGGCTTTGCTCTGCTTCAAAGAAGACAGAAATGTAAACAGGGACAGCAAACCAGGATCAGGTTTCTCTGTTTTAGCTACCAAGTCAGGAAAGAGAAACCAGGTATTTATTTAGATTTGTCATTATTGCCAGATTTTATTTTAATGATTAGAAAACAAAAAAAGAATCTATGTCGAAACAAAGGACCACAGAGCCTCACTATGATTACAATTCAACAACTCCTAGACCCAAGGTTTGTAAAAAGTAAAAAATAAAAAGGAACGAAATGACCCTTTTTGTTCTTTGTAGTACTTATCTTCAAAGAGACATCTCTGACTCAAAAATTCTTAAAATAAGATGCTGTATGAGATGAATAGTCTATAGACGAACAGATTCAAGTAATCTATAGAGATTAGTGTACATGTTTGACAAAAGTTCTGAAGCATGAACTTCTCTTTCTACAGAGTAAATATGTCTTTGCAGATCATTCACTGTAAGAATGAGTTAAGCACAAGTTTTCAACATCTAAAAAAAAGGTATTCAACATGATCGATATCTGGGATGGAGCTAGTAGAAAGCAGGTAGAAATCTCAAAACAAAATAAAATAAAGCCCTTTCCCTTTGAAGTCAGTTGAAGGAATAGCTTTCATGTGTCAGAAGATGTCCTAGAGATCAAAATAGCTCTGGGAAAAAAAAAAGAACTAGTAGATTTGGCTTCAAAATTTGCCTCCATTCTTTCTAGTTGTGTGTTAGGTGCTATATTAACTGCTTTATACAAATCAGATCTTTGCATCTTATCTGCAATTCTATGAATTGGCAGTTAGTAACTATATTTTTCTGGACCAAAAAACTAAGGTTCTGGGAAGTTGAGCATTAACTCTTCAAACTAGTAAGCTGTGAGTGAGGATTAAAATCAAGATCTGGATTGTTGTAAGGGTATTACAGGTGAGTGTAAGAAAATTATATTAATAAAACTTTGATTTCTTAATTTCTGAGTTCTTCCATAGAAAAAGCCCTGGACTCATGCTTTTATAGTGTCAAGTAGAGATTTCCATAAGATATTGATTATAAGAAAATTAGAGGCAACTTAATGAAATGGCACCATAAAAATAAAATGATCTTTAGGAAAGAGGTTATTTTTCAAGAGGTGAAAAAACACAATGCTATATATGAATTAATAAATTTTACATTTCTTCTTGATACACATTTCTTATTATTTATTTATTTATTTATTTATTTATGAGAGGTTTTTACTATAAGGTGCATGCGCTCACCAGAAAGAGAGACAGAAAGCAAGAAATCACCCCCTGAGGGGATACCCATGCCACAATTCCTTCTCCTCCATTCTCCTCTCAGGATCTTGGGCATGTGTACACATGTGCCTGGCATGAGTTTAAGCCACCGAGTCTGGGACTCGAACTGTGGTTGACTACATGGGATCCCAGTGACATAGGCATTACGCCAACTACTGGTCCTTACATTTCTTACTTTTTTAGAAATTTCCACAAGTCCTCTCAATCTTTAATGCTATTAGCAAATGAATTCTCATAAAAAAATGGAATTTCTTTTTTCTCTTTTTTTGGAGAGGTTTTTCGCTATAGGGCAAGTGCACTCACCAGACAGACAGAGAGAGACATAGAGACAGAAAGCGAGAAATCACCCCCCAGGGGAGATGGTCATGCTGCAATCCCTTCTCCTCCATTCTCCTCTTGGGATCTTGGGCACACACGCATACGCGCCCGGTGTGAGTTTTAAGCCACCGGGTCCGGGACGCGAACTGCGGTCGACTACGTGGAAGTCCAGTGACATAGCCATTACGCTAACTGCTGGTTCCCTCTTTTTATCTTTTTTGGAGAGGTTTTTGCTATAGGGAGCGTGAGTTCTCCAGAAAGATAGAGATAGAGAGATAGAAAGCGAGAAATCACCCCCCCAGGGGACATGGCCATGCCACAATCCCTTCATCTCCATTCTCCTCTCGGGATCTTGGGCACGCACACACATGCACCTGGCGTGAGTTTAAACCACTGGGTCCGGGACTCGAACTGCAGTCGGCTACATAGGAGTTCAGCAACATAGACATTATGTTAACTGCTGGTCTCTCAAAATGGAATTTTTTAAAAACATTATGTTTTTAAAGTAAATTTAGAGGCAAAGACAACTTGAACAAAGAGGCACTTATAACTTTCTATTTTGTGAAGTTACTTTGTAGTATTTATAAGCTTTTATTTTAGTTTTTAGTTTTAGTATTTAGATGTTTAGTCTTTAGTACTTCAGTATTTAGTAATTTAATATTTAGTATTTAGTATTTTAGTTTTTTCTACTTCAAAAAATTAATAGTGTTCCAGAAAACTAAATTGCATTTAGAATTATAGGCAATGGCAGAAAACACAGTTATTTTTTTCTCCTTTATGTTTAGAAAACATTGTGATCTTCCCTTTTGAATGTTAGCCTTGTCATCTAAAAGAGGCCAAAGGTTTGCTCTTTGCAGTGGACAATCACAATAAAGTTTCAATAGGTTTCTAGTTGAAAAATTCAACATTGCAATAATAGCTTTTCTTATAATGTCATCTCTTAATTCTATCAGTTTTTGCTTTATATGTTTTGCAATATATTGTTAAGTGCATACATATTAATTATAGTGATTCCTTTGTAGATTGTGTTTTTAACCTTTGGGTGGGCAATGTTTCTCTTCTTCCTTACTAAAATTTTATCATAAATTATTTATTATCTAATACTAGGATAGTTACTACAAATTTCTTCTGGGCAGTATTTTTCTATGTCCTTTGTTTAGTATTCTTCTATCCCTTTCCTTACAATCTTCTTTCTATTTTATAAGCAGAATATAACTATTTTTTTTTGTAATTTAGTCCAAAAGAATTTTTAGCAAATAAGCTTAGCCACTAAATTTATTCTGAAAACTTATTTCTATTATTCTTTAGACAATTCTATTATGTTTTCTGTTTATGATATTGTTTCTTTTAATCTTCTTTTTTTTTCCTTTTCTGAATTACAATGTTTTTGGTAACTCTCTACTTTTACCACATCCAGCACTGTTATATATTTATTTTAAAAAAATTTTTTAGAGTGTATGTGCTCATCAGAGAAAGAGGAGAGACAGAAGGAAAGTGAGAAAGCATTCCCCCAAGGGGAATGGTCACACCACAGTTCCTTCTCCTCCATCCTGGTCTCAGTATTTTGGGGAGGCATACACATATATCTGGTGTGTTTTTTAAAACACTCGGTCCAGTACTTGAATCATACAGTGGGCCATGTAGGATCCAGCCATCTTAACCACCATGCTTCCAGCTGGCCCCACTTTGTTGATTTTAAAATCATATATCATACTGTTATATTTCAGTAATTACTTCTACATTTTTAATGTACATATATGATACTACAGTTCTAACAGAGTTTAAAATTACGTAATATTTTCTCCAACGTTTTCAACCAAGGAAAGTTCTTATCATTCTTTAACCTCCCATCTAACATCACCTCTTCTTATCTCTTGCTATTTTCCTTTATATTATCCAAAATGTTAACTCATTTGAATCATTTTTAGAGTCCATGTTAAATAGTGTTACCAACATATGCCACCAATTTCTGTGTTCACCATTACTTTTTTCCTATCATTTATTTATTTTTACATTTTCCTACATTTACTTTATTTATCAAAAAGTTTTTGCTCATACTCCATAGTTCTTGACAGTTGATAAACAACTTTCAAAATTTCAAAAAACTGAATTTTAAAGATAAAGTTCAAAATATTTGTTATAGAGTAAATAACAGAGACAGTATGGTTTTAAATATTTTTGAGGAAATATTTACATGTCAACTACTCAAACTGTTGCAAAGCAAACACCCAGCACACAATTCACACATAAACCTTCTCAATTCAGCTCTGTCTACCAAGTATTCTGTGATATACCATCTGCTAGCAAAGATCAGTCTCTTTTTCTTCCTTCAAAGTCTTCCTCAAGATAATCCCTGGTTGTGGCTGTCCTTTTGCAATCTCTACTGATTACAAATCTGGGCTCAAAAAGTCCAGGTTATTTTATGGTACAAATTATTTTATATAGCTTCTCTAATCCTCTTTGCCAGGCCAAACTGCTTATGATGCCAGGCCATCTTTCTAAGACCTTCTATTGTCTTAACTGAGATCTATCTTAATTCCATAGTTTTCTGGTTTGATCTTCAGATATGACATTCCAGTCAAAGCCCTGTCCAATAATGAGTATTTCCAATTTCTGATTCAAGGCAACAGGTATTATTGAACTTATGCAAATAACCATTCTGCCACAAAATAAGAATACTCCTAAATATTTGCCAATTCCAGAAGGGTCAGGAATGGAGAAAAGTTTATGTTTCCATTGAAAGAAACAAACAAGAAGAAAAAACATTTTTACAATTTGCTGAACCTATCAATAGCTCAAAAGAAAGCAAAATCCTTAAACTGGGAAAACAAAGCATAGTAAAGAAAAAGACAGTAATATTTTACTCAAAAGTCATAAAATTCTATTTCACTAGTTCAGTCTTATGTAATTAATCTTTTTTTCTGTTGAATTTGCAGTGTTACTGTGGTCTGATATTTTCGTTTAAATCCTGGGACTTAATATTCAGTGCTGTTATTGATATTTCTTGTCCCTAGCATTAATTTGGTCATTATCTTGGTTGCTTTTTGTTTTCTTATTTCTGTATGTGTGTCTTTAGTTTTCCTGGTAAAGCACTCCTTTCAGAACTTCTTGAAGAGTTGATCTGGTGTTGATAAATTCTTTCAGGTTTTGTTAATCCAAGTAATTTTTTATCTTTTCTACCCATATGAAGGATAATCTTGCTGGTTACAGTATTCTTGGTTGAAACTGCTTTTCACTTAATCCTTTAATATATTTTCCTATTCTTTCCTTACTCACATTGTTTCTGATCAGAGGTCTGATGTTAGCCTGATGGAATAACCTTTATAACCAATCTGGCTATGATGTGCCTTGGAGAAGATCTTCTTGGGTTGATTCTATTAGGGGTCCTTTTTATTTCTTGAGTCTGGATATTTGAACGCCTCTCTAGATTTGGAAAGTTTTCTTCCAGGATTTCATGGAATAGATTATCAATGACCTTATTAGTTTCTTTCCCCTTCTGGGATACTGAATATCCAGAAGTTTGGGCACTTAATGGTATCTAGTATTTCTCGTATAGTATTCTCTCTCTCTCTCTCTTTCTCTCTCTCTCTCTTTTGTTATTTTCTCAGTTTCTTTGGTCATTTTTTCTAGGTCAGAGGTTTTGCATTCAAAATTTGAGATTCAATCTTCTGCATGGACTTACCTGCTTTTAATACTTTTGAGGGAGGTTTTGATTGCCTGTACTGTAGCTTTCATCTCTAACAGCTCCATTTGATTCATTTTTATGGTGTGTATTTCCTTTTTCAGGTTGTGCAAGAACTTCCTCACCTCCTGGAACTCTTTTGTCTCTTTTCTTCTGCATTGTCTAGAGTTCATTGTCTCTCAGCTCTTGCATCTCATTTAGTTTTGTCACTATGAATATTCTGAATTCTCTATCAGACATTTACAGGAGTTCCACTGTACTGTCTGTGAATGATGAAGGATTGTTCTTTTCACTTAGGGGAGGGATATTTTCTTGGTTTCTCATATTTCTTGTGTCTCTGTGGTTGTTCCTGGTCATATTCTGTGACAAAATTTCTCCTCTACTGTGTTTTGCAATGTGGTATTCACAGAACACATTATGAGTTCAGATTTTTAAAAAGAAGTTTCTTCCTTAAAGCAGGAGGTTTAATAAGTGTTGAGGATTTCAATGACCCTTGTCTGAGTGTTTCAGGGGTCTAGAAGGTTAGGCTTAGAGCATAGCTTCAGTCACCCTGGTCCCTGAACACACCAAAACATACCTCAGATTTAAAATGGCGTCTTGTCGGAACATTTTGGGGGTCCAGAAGATGAGGCTTAGAGCATAGCTTTAGTGGCCTTGCTCTCTGAACACGCCAGAACACACCTCAGACTTAAAATGGCTTCTCGTCTGAGTGTTTCAGGGGTTCAGAAGTTCACTATTCATTTTTCATGTCATGTTTTTCTTGTTTTGATTTTTTATTTCTGAAATTTCAATTTTTTAATACTTTTTACTTCTGTATTTTATTTCAACTTTTTTTTTTTCAGTGAAGATCTGTGGGTAGTAGACCTTTTTTCTTTGTTATATTTAAAAATATATTGGTCAACTCCATGTCCTAGTGGTTAAGGGAGCCAGATCCCACATGGCTGACTACATAGTTTGAATCCCACCCCCAGCCTTGGCAACCTGAAGTACACATTGGGCATATATGCATGCAGACAGCAAATCTCATAGAATGGAGAGAATGGAGAAGGGATTGCTGTGTGACCATCTTCCAACACAATAGCAGCTGGCCCCTTAGTTATGGCTCCTATGGCCTAGACTTAGAAACCACACACAGTCCCTCTGCCATGCTCTATTTCCTAGAAATGAGTCAAATCTACCTCTAAGAGAGAAATTGTCCAAAGGAGAATTTGAGGACACATTTAAAAACTAAGACAGTATCAAATTATTTTTATTGATTCTCCTATGCACGTATTACAACAGTGGTTTACAAACCATTACCCCTTGTAAATACCAAGCAATTTTCAAGTAGTTCTGCAAAACACAGGTCCCCAGGTCCCGGGCCAGAAATTCTGAATCAGTAACAAGCTGTGTTGCAATCATGTGATTGTTTGTTTGATTGTTTGATTAAGCTTCACAAATGTTTCTGATGACTTTCAAGTTTTAGAAGTCACTAGTTTAAGGAATTGGGATTAAAACTTCTTCAAGTATGGAAAATTTCAACTATTATCACTTCAAATATGGCCTCTCTGCCTTTCTCTATCTCTATAAGCAAATTTTAGAGCCTCTAAATCTGTTCTCATATCTTAATTTTCATTTTTTTCTCTTTGACTCTCTGGATTTAGCACTTTATGATTTTATAAGTAGCATCTTCTGATTCACTAACTCTTTATTTGACCTTTCTCAAGCTTCATAGTTATGTTTGTCTAGGTTCAGTTATTATATTTTTAATTTCTAGCATTTCTATTGTTTTTTCATGATTACCTGTTTGTATTTCAATCTGCTTATTTCATAATTTTTATTCTTGTTTTTAATAGATTCTATTTATTTTTTGAGGTTTACAAACTTTCTCTTTGCACTGTTTTATTTTATTCCAGAGTAAATTAACTTCTCAAGTAATAAATTCATTGACTTTCTTTTTAAAGAAGAATTAATTAATTAATTAATTTTTAGAGGTTTTGACCTTAGGGTGTATGTACTTGCCAGAGAGAGAGAGACAGAGACAGAGACAGTGAGAGGGAAAGTGAGAAACCATCTCCGAGGGAGGAATGGCCACCTTTCCTCTCCTCCATTCTCCTCCTGAGATCTTAGGCAATTGGGCATGCACACAAAAGTGCCTGGTGTGAGTTTCAAGCCACCAGGTCTGGGATTCAAACTGCAGTTGGCCATGTGAGAATCCAGCAACATAACTGCCACATCATCTGCTGGCCCCTATTTATTATTATTATTACTTTTTTATTTTGGCCAGAGAGAGAGAGAGCAAACCACCAGGTCCAGGACTCAAACTACCGTTGGCCATGTGGGAGTCCAGTGCCTTAATCACCATTCCACCTGCTGACTCCAAAATTCATTGACTTTCTTAGCTTCTGTTTTGCAATTATCATTTACCAATGAAATAATGACTCCCTTTTCCAGTAATTTTTATGAGTTTTTTTGAGAAGACTTCCAGTTCTGTCATTCTAAATAAACTGTTACAGAGTAGAAGGTTAGGGCCCCCATTCTGTCTGTAACACTTTTGAGTTCAACCCAGATCCAGTCACTCAGACAGCTAAATGTATAACACATGTCCTGGCTATAATACCACAACTTCTTCCTTCTTTTCCTTTTCATATATAAGAAAGCTTAGCTATTGTCCTTTGGTTTTAGGTAATGAGCCTCCAATCTCCCACCTCAAGAGGTACACCACTAGAGACAACAAATCTGAATCCTCATCTTCCTGTTTAGAGAACCTAAGCCCAACAGCTCCTACTTACCTATCATGCTTTGTCTACTTTCTTATTGAAATAGTCATCTTGTTCTTGTACATGGCTTTGTCTTTTTAGGTAACAAAATTATATCTTCTTTTTATTGCAGTGTACTTATTTTTGCTAGGTGACTTTGAATTGTGAACCCACAGCACTCATCTTGATTTGCAGTCTTCGTGCTATAATTATCATATATCATTATGTGCATTCTATCCAGTGGAATATAATAAAGATGTACATTTTTTAAAGTAAAAGGTATTGCTATTTAAAGATGATACTTTAATTCATCTATAAACATAAGAATATCAACTCCAAAGCTACTTGAACAAACATGCTAATTAAGAACTACTTCCAAATAAAACACACACCCACTAATAGCTCTCCTCTATAACATAAATACCCTATTAGAAATGAATTGTAGAGCAGGACTTCCAATCCATCAGCCTAGATTCAAAGTCTTTTCTCTTAAGCTTTATATTCTATTTAACTATGTGATTTATTACTTCCATGGACTTAGTCCTAGTCACTGAGATAAGAAGTTGAATACTGGAAACACTCTGGAATGCCTATGTTCAAAGGAGCTCTTTTATACATATTTAAAATTCTTTCCCATCATGATTTCAATATTTGATTATTGCACAAACCTTCCCAAAACATCTCTCCAGCATTCTCCCAAGGTGGTACTAGCCAGATCTTATTTGGCTACACCTCTAAGTTCTGTTTGCTTTATTTGTCTATTTTTTTCTCATGATAACTCCATTGCCAAGAAGAAGTAGTTCCAATGCCATCCAACAAAGAGCAAAGAATATGTGATTTCAGCTTCCTCTAAGAACTAGACGCTGTATAGACAAACTTTCATCATCTTCTTGGCTCCACCGATTCCCATGGTCTTAAGAATGCAAACCTTTCCACAGTTCTGCCTGTTTTCTCTTCTTGTCTTGTCTCTTTCTCTCCATAAGATTTGCATAACCTGTATGACTTCACTAAATGCATTCCTTTTATTTCTATCAGGGAAACCTGATGGCTCTCCCTCCTCCTAAATAACAATAGATTTTTCCCTCCAAACTCCTTCTCTAATCAACCAATACAGTGAACTGAGTAGGAGAAACCTATATTATCTTTACTAGAACTAACTCTCTCTTGCTCACACACACACACACACACACACACACACACACACACACATACATCACATTCACACTTAGGC
>NW_006159542.1:1927195-2021175 GCF_000334495.1 Tupaia belangeri chinensis
TGAGTTATGGCTCCTATGGCCTAGACTTAGAAACCACACACAGTCCCTCTGCCATGCTCTATTTCCTAGAAATGAGTCAAATCTACCTCTAAGAGAGAAATTGTCCAAAGGAGAATTTGAGGACACATTTAAAAACTAAGACAGTATCAAATTATTTTTATTGATTCTCCTATGCACGTATTACAACAGTGGTTTACAAACCATTACCCCTTGTAAATACCAAGCAATTTTCAAGTAGTTCTGCAAAACACAGGTCCCCAGGTCCCGGGCCAGAAATTCTGAATCAGTAACAAGCTGTGTTGCAATCATGTGATTGTTTGTTTGATTGTTTGATTAAGCTTCACAAATGTTTCTGATGACTTTCAAGTTTTAGAAGTCACTAGTTTAAGGAATTGGGATTAAAACTTCTTCAAGTATGGAAAATTTCAACTATTATCACTTCAAATATGGCCTCTCTGCCTTTCTCTATCTCTATAAGCAAATTTTAGAGCCTCTAAATCTGTTCTCATATCTTAATTTTCATTTTTTTCTCTTTGACTCTCTGGATTTAGCACTTTATGATTTTATAAGTAGCATCTTCTGATTCACTAACTCTTTATTTGACCTTTCTCAAGCTTCATAGTTATGTTTGTCTAGGTTCAGTTATTATATTTTTAATTTCTAGCATTTCTATTGTTTTTTCATGATTACCTGTTTGTATTTCAATCTGCTTATTTCATAATTTTTATTCTTGTTTTTAATAGATTCTATTTATTTTTTGAGGTTTACAAACTTTCTCTTTGCACTGTTTTATTTTATTCCAGAGTAAATTAACTTCTCAAGTAATAAATTCATTGACTTTCTTTTTAAAGAAGAATTAATTAATTAATTAATTTTTAGAGGTTTTGACCTTAGGGTGTATGTACTTGCCAGAGAGAGAGAGACAGAGACAGAGACAGTGAGAGGGAAAGTGAGAAACCATCTCCGAGGGAGGAATGGCCACCTTTCCTCTCCTCCATTCTCCTCCTGAGATCTTAGGCAATTGGGCATGCACACAAAAGTGCCTGGTGTGAGTTTCAAGCCACCAGGTCTGGGATTCAAACTGCAGTTGGCCATGTGAGAATCCAGCAACATAACTGCCACATCATCTGCTGGCCCCTATTTATTATTATTATTACTTTTTTATTTTGGCCAGAGAGAGAGAGAGCAAACCACCAGGTCCAGGACTCAAACTACCGTTGGCCATGTGGGAGTCCAGTGCCTTAATCACCATTCCACCTGCTGACTCCAAAATTCATTGACTTTCTTAGCTTCTGTTTTGCAATTATCATTTACCAATGAAATAATGACTCCCTTTTCCAGTAATTTTTATGAGTTTTTTTGAGAAGACTTCCAGTTCTGTCATTCTAAATAAACTGTTACAGAGTAGAAGGTTAGGGCCCCCATTCTGTCTGTAACACTTTTGAGTTCAACCCAGATCCAGTCACTCAGACAGCTAAATGTATAACACATGTCCTGGCTATAATACCACAACTTCTTCCTTCTTTTCCTTTTCATATATAAGAAAGCTTAGCTATTGTCCTTTGGTTTTAGGTAATGAGCCTCCAATCTCCCACCTCAAGAGGTACACCACTAGAGACAACAAATCTGAATCCTCATCTTCCTGTTTAGAGAACCTAAGCCCAACAGCTCCTACTTACCTATCATGCTTTGTCTACTTTCTTATTGAAATAGTCATCTTGTTCTTGTACATGGCTTTGTCTTTTTAGGTAACAAAATTATATCTTCTTTTTATTGCAGTGTACTTATTTTTGCTAGGTGACTTTGAATTGTGAACCCACAGCACTCATCTTGATTTGCAGTCTTCGTGCTATAATTATCATATATCATTATGTGCATTCTATCCAGTGGAATATAATAAAGATGTACATTTTTTAAAGTAAAAGGTATTGCTATTTAAAGATGATACTTTAATTCATCTATAAACATAAGAATATCAACTCCAAAGCTACTTGAACAAACATGCTAATTAAGAACTACTTCCAAATAAAACACACACCCACTAATAGCTCTCCTCTATAACATAAATACCCTATTAGAAATGAATTGTAGAGCAGGACTTCCAATCCATCAGCCTAGATTCAAAGTCTTTTCTCTTAAGCTTTATATTCTATTTAACTATGTGATTTATTACTTCCATGGACTTAGTCCTAGTCACTGAGATAAGAAGTTGAATACTGGAAACACTCTGGAATGCCTATGTTCAAAGGAGCTCTTTTATACATATTTAAAATTCTTTCCCATCATGATTTCAATATTTGATTATTGCACAAACCTTCCCAAAACATCTCTCCAGCATTCTCCCAAGGTGGTACTAGCCAGATCTTATTTGGCTACACCTCTAAGTTCTGTTTGCTTTATTTGTCTATTTTTTTCTCATGATAACTCCATTGCCAAGAAGAAGTAGTTCCAATGCCATCCAACAAAGAGCAAAGAATATGTGATTTCAGCTTCCTCTAAGAACTAGACGCTGTATAGACAAACTTTCATCATCTTCTTGGCTCCACCGATTCCCATGGTCTTAAGAATGCAAACCTTTCCACAGTTCGGCCTGTTTTCTCTTCTTGTCTTGTCTCTTTCTCTCCATAAGATTTGCATAACCTGTATGACTTCACTAAATGCATTCCTTTTATTTCTATCAGGGAAACCTGATGGCTCTCCCTCCTCCTAAATAACAATAGATTTTTCCCTCCAAACTCCTTCTCTAATCAACCAATACAGTGAACTGAGTAGGAGAAACCTATATTATCTTTACTAGAACTAACTCTCTCTTGCTCACACACACACACACACACACACACACACACACACACACATTCATCACATTCAAACTTAGGAAATAAACCATAAATAGAGCAAGAATAAAAGTGAATATTGGATTTATATGATTTTCAAAGGAATCAGTGAGCTAACAGTATTAGAAAACTGCAAATAAAATGATGTAAATTTATGTTCATAAAAGTGGAATACTGAGAGAATCTTGCTAGTCTTTGAATTTGTTAGACTCCTAGTATGTGTTACTTTTCATTCAGAGTACTGCAAGATAAGAGGGACTAGGTTAGCAATCAGAATGTCGAACTGTGGTTATCAAATTGGGAAACATAAAAGTATTTGAGAGGTTTGGTTTTCATTCTTGTCCAGTGGATAGAAGTAGGAAATTGATCTTGTAGTAATTATAAGGAGGCTGGTTTTGATTTGGTTTAAAAAAATAGTCCTTTTCTTTTTTTAAACAGAGTCATTTAAAGTGATTGCTATATGGTACTGAATTCTCCATACCAAAAGGATTGAAGAAAATAATGGGTTGCTATTTAACTTAGATGTTGCAGTGTATAGCATATATCTCAGTTTTTCCAATCAGGGTAGTTATTGATTCTCCATTATAAATGTCCTACGGGACAATACCGAGAAAGCAGAATGAAAGGGCATCACCAGTCCACTGGCAAATAACTTTTTAAATATAAATATGTGTATTTTCTACATGAGACTGTGGGTCTTAGAGGCAAAAAAAGAAAAAAAATAGTAGGATACCAATCCTAGTGTGATTCTTATCTTAACTTCTTATCCTCACACCCAAAGATTACAGAATGATTTGGAAAATAACACCAACACATTACATAAAAGCAGTTAAATAATTTAGCAATTAGGTAGGAATAAAGACCATAAAGCAGAATATTTTAAAAATGATAAATGGGGACCTGCAAAGGGCGTAATGGTTTTGTTGCTGGACTCCCACACAGTTGACTGTGGTTCGAGCCCTGGATCCAGTGGCTTAAAACTCAAACTAGGTGCATGTGCATGCATGCCCAAGATCCCGAGAGGATTCTGGAGAAGAGATTGCAGTGTGGGAGGATGATTTCTCACTTTGTGTCTGTCTCTCCAGGAAGCACATGTGCCCAATAGGAAAAATCTCTCTAATAAAAAAAAGATAAATAGTAAAACAAGTTCAGAAGTCAAGAAGGAGCTATAGTAGACTAAGCAAACAGTACACATAGAGAAACCAGGACTACCATTTGATCTTGAAATGATCAGCAAGCTCCTATACTGAATGGGTGTACCCATAATAGGCTTCACAGATTATTCACACATAAAATTTTCTCTAATTTAACGTAACCTTCTCAATTGTGTGTGCATGTGTGTGAATGTGTGCACTTGTGTGCATGTTAATGCATAAGTATATTTAAATATGTATGCATTAAGATGTATATTTGCATTTGTGAATAAAAAAAATTTGGAGAGTCTATACCTGAAAACGTAATTTTTAGCAAAACTCCTAAGCCCCTGGGCAAAACAAGTCTTAGACATACTTCCATGTCTTGGGTTGGTTCTGTTTTCTGTAGTGGACTTTTCACTCTTTCTGATCTCAAATAAAGTGATATGAACAATAATAATAACAAAGTGAAAAATATCAAAGGAAAATCAGCATTGTCCAAAGCTAGGCCAAGGCTCAATGTGTAACAGTTCCAGTATATTGTAGTAAAAATTCAGTGAAGCAAAATGGAAAGGAAACTCAGAATTGGCCTAGAAACCCGGGGGAGAAAGTAGTATAAGATAAGAAAATGACAAGTGAATAAGAATTAATGATGCTTCTCAGATTTAGTAGACCGAAATTTTGAAAATACAACAGCTATGGGATACAAACACTTATCATTCATATAGGATTCCCATGGTTATCTCAAGCATTCAATAATACTTAACTTATGCGGTTAAAAAAAAATAGGAAAAAGTTTTATTCAAAGCTTAGAAACAGCACATTGTTCTAAGAAAGTAGAAAGACATGCCCAGGCCAATGGCATTCAAACATGATTTTTTCAGGCCTAATCTGGCCCAACATGGACCTTCATTAATTTCTTTTGATCAAGATCTATGAATACAAACATAGAATCTGCAGTTTTCAAGATTTCACTTGGGTAGTTGTTTTAAGTATGGAGGAAAAAGATATTTAACACTTCTTATATTTGACAAGGCATTGTGTGGAATGTTATAAAAAATGATATCTTCATTTAGAGGTAAGGTCATAGGAAAGCCATGATGTATTTTTCTATGGTTTTCTGTGCAAAAATATGCATCATGACTTCCCCAAGGACCCAATACATTTGATAAGCAATTTCTGAATCTCCTTTTTAAGCATAAATGCATTCAATTTAGAAGCTTTAAGCATTTTTTTTTACCTTGACACCTAAAATATAAAATAAGAATGTGTCACCTACTTGATTGGTGGAGGTAGAGAAAGTTTAAACAGAGTAAAATTTAAATTGGAAATGATATGTTCAGTTTAATTTAAGAGAACTGACTGTTAAATGTAAAAATTAGACTTTTTCACTGTGCTGAGAAAGCACAAAACAGGTTAAATTCTAGGCTCTGCACCTGCAGCAATCCCTGAGTCTGAGAGTCTTTGCCTGGAATGTTCTCGATAATATCAATTATGTTCAATCACAAAGATATAGTGAGAGTTCAACTAGATAATATACAATGTGCATGAATATGCCCATAATCTGTAAAGAACTATGCAAGTGTATTCTTATAATTATAAAAATGAAATCGTACTTTTTCAGTAATAAACAAATACTGCAGTTGACTTATCTTGAAAAATCTAAATTGACATGTAAATACACCTTCGGAAAAGAAAAATAGAGTCCCATTTGGGATCTATGCCTAATATAGTTATACTAAATATTTGGAGTATTTTTGTTGCCTCTAATTTTTTTTTTACAATTTATACACTCTCATTCCTTTATAGCCAATGTAGACATCTTCACTTTTCCTTTATAACTTGCTTGGGTGCTCAGTTCCCAGAAGATAATGAGCTGCACCTCTCTGTTCTCTGAAAAGCCTCTGGGTGTTGATACAGAGCTGACGATCTCTGTTGGTGGTAGACTGTGCTGTGCAGAAACCCCCTAATCCTCTGTTTATCACAACATGGGTCTATTGCCATAGAAATGATAGCTGAGATCCCAGATTGAACATCACTGACTGCACAGCAGGGCCTGGTAAGAGGAGAAGCCAAGCTGAAGGGGGAGCACAGTTTATGAGAATAGCAGGCACTCTGTTGCCTTGAAAGAAAAGGGTAATTGTCAACATTAAAATAAAAGCGCATGAATGAGCTCTGTTATGGGGTATGCTGCCGTTTTTCTGTATAATACTGCCTGCTGAAAGTCGTGATTTGAAATCTTACGTCATGTAAGAGTTTGCTTGTAAAAGGTCAGCAGTTTCCCTCGATTGAATTGGTTTCTTCTTGAAATAAGAAACAAGAAGTTTCAAATTAATTTTGTGGCACAACTGGTGTTTCTATGGTCAGAGTTCCCTTTTCATGACGTGTTGTTTTGTTTGTGTGTTTATTGTGTTGGTCTGTTTTGTCTCGTTTCTATTAATAGAAGAAAGCGAACCTGAGCAAGATACTAAAGGTATTTCTTTTCTGCGTTGCTTCTTTTCTTTACAAACTATGGTTCTTTCAACTGTTTATTTTTGCTGACCTTGTGAACAACTCTAAGTGCCATTGGTTTGCTAAGAAATAACAAACAATGCATGGGGAATTTTAAGTCACAGCATTTAACGGTGCTATTAGATGGGCTGCTATATTATATAATGCTTATTGACCATTTACGCTGCTTAGAAAAAAGTCTGAGTCAACATAAATATTGACATTTGCCATCCCAACCTCTGGAAATACAAACAAAACGAGATTAAATGAATCAGCCTGATAGTCTAAACCCACAGATTGGAACAGAAGGTACCTTTTACTAAAAGACTTCTCTTTGGGGTGGTATAGTTTTATAAATTTTAGAGAAATGTTAAAATCTCAAGGTGTCAGCTTAGGTTTTTATTGCTAATATTTCTGTAAGATGAGGAGTATTATGCAATTACTCCAAATCAATAAATAGCACTTCATTTTAATTGCATGCACATATATAAATTTAGTAGAATATGCTTAGAGGAAAAGTGGCTAAAAATCAAATTTGTTTGGGGAAAACCCTACTGTAAAACAAGAGTTTTCTGTCAAAGAAAATACTCTGAGCCCTGATTAAGCATTAAATTTTGCACTCAGCATACTAAACTAAACGTTATACTTGGGGGATGAAATATACAAGTTTCATGTAATAACAGTTGGACTCTAGAAATTAATGTTAGGCTGATATTATTCAAAACAGTACCCTTTTATCACAGTATTCTCAAAGTATTTGGAATTTTTCCCTATGTCTACAATAAATACTAGGTGGCTTAAATTAAATGCTGGTAATGCATTTCACTTGGTGTATGTGATTTTTTTTTTCTCTTTTTTTTTTCCAGTTAGGGTTTTGGGGTTTTTTTGGTTTGTTTTTTGTTTGTTTGTTTGTTTGTGTTGTTCTTTTTTGTCTGTTTCTAATTTACTCTTATCAGTCACTGATGCTTTAAAACAAATAACCTAGAGAAACCTTCTTTAAGGGAAGCTGGAAAATAAGAAAGAAAAGAGCAAGAGGAAGTAAAATCCGTGCAAACTCACTGTGTCTCTTGGAAGACTTGCTCAGAAATGGAAATCAGTAAGAGATTTAAGTAGTCATCTGGAACTGCTCCCTTACCAAAAGAGGAGTGTTGATTCATCCCAAGCCAAACTACTCTTTAGTCTCAGGACTTAAACTGGGGACCCTGCCTTTTGAGGTTTCAGTTACGTACCAGTGCAATTTTAGTGTCAATAATGGCTTCACCACCTTCGTACATATAAGGGAACTTCAAAAAGTCTGTGTAAAAATGGAATCGAAGTATAAGTGTGTTTTGGTGTGAAAAAATGTTCAAATCCATGCATAGTTTTTCCACAATATGCATTTTCCACAAACTTGCTGAAGCCTGCTGATATTATCCCTTAAAGTGATACCAATAATAAAATAGATTATGCATTCGAAAATACTTTAAAAGATGGACAGAGGGAGAGAGAGAGGCTATAATATGGTTATGTAGCAAGGGATTTTAGAATCGCTGCCTGCTTAAGCCTGATTTTGAATATAGGATTCTTAATCTGCAGTTAAAGAAAGATGGATAACATTTCATACAGAAAGAAGAGTTGGAGAACATTTTTCTTCAGAAATTCACATCAAAACAATTACATTTTCCAACTTACTGAGTAATTCTCTGCTCTTTCTATTAAGTAACTTAATCGTTTATATAACAAAACATTTTTATATTTTCAGGTAAAATAGGGCTTTTTTTGAGAGAGAGGGATTTTTTATATAGGGGACATATGCTTATCAGAGAGACAGAGAGAGAGACAGAAAGTAAGAAATCACCCCTCGATGATCGCACCACAATCCCTTCTTCTCCACTCTCCTCTAGGGATCTTGGGCACGCATGTACACACACCCAGTGTGAGTTTTAAGCTGCCGGGTCCAGGACTCAAACTGCGATCAACTCCGTGGGAATCCAGTGACATAACCATTATACGATCTGATGGTCCCCAAATAGAGCTTTTCAATGTGCATTTCATTTAATAAGAGACATACTGCTTTTTAAATTGATGACCTAGAATGTGTTTTCAGTTTGTGTTTATCACTAAAATAATGGAATATACTGTTGAATAAATTCCAACAAGTTTGCTATTGCGGTTGTATTATTATCCTTAGTTCATATGGCATTTATTTCCAGTTGCAGCTGAACTTCTTTCAATGATTGATAAATGTTGGAATTTTCTATAATACCCTTTCAGATTTCATTGGACTTGGTAACAAATACAGATGGGTAAATACATGTCAGCTTTACTGCTGATAGACTGAAATACAGAATTTTCCACTCTAAGAATTAGGCTAACATAGCTTCTATTTCTTCATCATCCTCACCACTCTTCCCCTTAACCTCCTTGTTGTAGGATAGAGAAGCCCCAGCCTGGTGAGCCCCATCTTGCCCTTCCATGCAGGATAGCTGGGAGGATGAGGCCCAGAGAATGGCTGAAGTATATGTAATATATACAAGTCCCTTTACCCATCTCACCAGAGAAGTCTCTCACACATTCATGTATGCCTTCTTTCATTCAGGGCTTATCAAGTACATATAATGTACCATGCAGGGTTCTGAAGGTTAGACAGACAGAGATAGCTTGCTAGCTAGAACTGGGCCCTATAGCCTAGTGACTAAAGAAACCAGATCCTACATGGCTGACTATGGTTCCCATTCTGGTGACTTGAAAAATACAACTGGTATGTATGCCCCAAATCCCAGCAGAATAGAGAAATGGAGAAGAGACTGCAGTATGGCCATACCCATAAGGGTGCTTTTACTCATTGTCCCATTGTTCCATTCTCTCTCTCTCTCTCTCTCTCTCTCTCTCTCTCTCTCTCTGTGTGTGTGTGTGTGTGTGTGTCTACTGAGTGTGCCCACCTTCTGGCAATTAAAAAAATTGATTGATTGATAAGTCTGTTAGTGAATAAAACAAACCTTGCCCTTCTGATGCTTGCATATCAGAGGGAGAGACAATCAATCAATCACTCAATCAATCAGCAGTAATGAGATAGTGGTAAGTGCTATAAAGAAACATAAATAGGGTAGGGGGATGAGGAGAGCCTTATGTGAAGGAGACATTTGAATTGAAACCCAGAAGATATCTGCAACCTCTTTTGAAAAGGGAGAATCACTGGAAGGAAGTAAGGCAGGCAGGAAGCTCTCTTTCAATACTGAAAAAAGGGGATTGACTTTCGGTTTTTTCTTTTGAGGAGTATGTGACAGTGCAGGAGAGACCTGCTTTCCTCTAATCTCAGGCCTTTTTTCCCCCTTAATCTATTACATTTCCCAGTGAAACCCATGGTCAGCCAAGGCATCTCTGTCCCCTCCTTGGAAGGAGACTAGCAGTTCATCAGCACAGCCTCTCATTCACAAAACTCCCTTCATTGGCAATTGTACTACTTTGTGCCTTCCTGTGCCCTAGGAACCAGCTCCCCAGAGAAGCCCTTCATTCGTTCATTTAGGTACTCATCCAGGAGATACTTACTGAGTACATACAATGGACCATGCAGAGTTTTAGAGACAGGCAGATAAATACATAATTGGATAGATAAGAGGTTCTGATGTAAGGCAGAGTAGTAAGTACTTTAAATGAACGCCAAAGTCACACTGACCTCTAGAAAGGCAATTGACTCTGTTTTATTTACTATCTCACATTATGCTTACCCATGTTGTGCAACGTGGATCATCCGAAGTTTTGCAATGACCTTAGATGATATGCCAAATAATGTAATACCAGCCAAAAGAAAAGAAAAAGGTTATAAATTAGAACAAAATAAACTCTCCGATTACTACATTTTCAGGAAGAATTTAAAGTCCCCCAATTAAAACACTTGCCTTTATAAATTAAAGCAGAAAAAAAAATTCAGATCACATTCTTCTCCAGTTTCTTATTCTGCTCATCCTCAGCCAGATGGCTCCCATTTAAGGATACAGTCAATGTGATCTTCAGCAGCTGCTGTCCACACTTTTCCAGCACCTAGGAGGTTGAAGTGATCCAATTCCAAATCTCTCAAGTATCCTCCTTTTTTTTTTTTTTTTTCACATTCTCAGATGCAATGGAACCTATCAGATGATCACTGTAGTAGTCTTAGACTCAAACTTCTTAGGACAATTGTCACAGAAGTTATTTCTGCCAAATGACCATGTGGACTCAAATATGTTGTGCAGCCTTGGTCTCCATTATTTACCAGAAGAGTAGAAAAGGAGAGTACCTAGCTGCACTTTTGCAAGGGTGCCAGTCCTAATGTTAGTTGCCAGGAGTTCACAGCCTCTGAATTTACACTAAATTGAGAGAAATCTATAATATGATCAAATGGAACACCATATTTACCACTAAGGCATATCTGGAAGAAATGCACACTGCCTCCAGGCTGCTGGTCTTCTTGAGGAGTTTAGAATTTTCAGTGGGGACAGCCTCTGTCACTTAATCTTGATTGATACTTCTTCCTTCAGACTCATCCAGCATATTTATATCATTTTCCAGGTCACCTTATGGCCCTGTTTTCCCAGATATATTATACTACCAAGTAGGAGTTCTGCCTTAATTCCCTCTTTCTGTCCCAAAGTTTATTTTATTCATCATAGCACTTGCATGAGAGAAAGAGAGAGAGAGGGAATAGCACTCTCAGCAGGGTTAGATCACTCCACTGTCTCCTTTCCCCAGCCTACCAGGTCATCTATGTATATATCACAGTGTCTTGGGCACACATGCATGTACCGGGCAGGTTTGCAGGCTGACCCAGAGAGCTGAAGCAGCAGGTGGCCATGTGGCTTCTAGCGCTGCAGTTCAGTTTGCCACTGACTATGCCACTAGACTGGATCTCATATAAGCCGGCATTTTTTTTCAAGACTGATTACTGGGGTGTAGCTCTATAAATTGTGGGTCAGGAACAGATGAAAAAGTGAGGCCCCGTGTCTAAAAATTAGTAAGACTGAGCCAGTTGGTGGTATGGTGATTAAGGCACCTGCATCCCACATGGCTGAGAGTATGGTTTGAGTCCTGGACCCAGCAGCTTAAAAAACACACTGGGCACATGTGTGTGTGTGTGTGTGTGTGTGTGCTCAAAATCCCAAAAGGAGAAATGATGGAGAAGGAATTGCAACATGGCTATCTCCCATAGGGGTTGCTTTCTCACTTTCCCTCCCTCTCTCTGTCTCTCTCCTGCAAGAGCATGTGCCCTCTAGCAAACTAAATAAGCAGATAAATAAAAATTAAAATAAATGAAAATTCGAAAGCACACATACAGAAACATTAAACCCAGAACAAGGCCTTGTAAATCTAGTGCCCTTTTGGACTACAGAGGCCACTCACTTGTGGAGCCAACCCTGCTGACTATAGTGGCTACAGTAGTTGTCTTGCTATGGAATTTTCATGTCATAAATATTAGCTGCTGAAGAAAATTTCCTGATCACATTTTGTTGAACCTTAGAATCATTCTCTGCAGTGTTCTGATCTAAAACTTAGATTTCGGAAGCTCCCAGGACTGATCTCTCTGCTACATGTTTCCTCAGAACCTCAATTTACTTCAGTTTTAGGTTTTCTAGTAACATACACATTTCATTGCAACAGAATTGTGTGTCCCATCACAGTTTTCTTTTTAGTTTTCTTTTTCTTCTCCTTTTTCTTCGTGTGTGTGTGGCGGGGGGGCTAGGGGGTTAGGCTGCAATGCAGTTTCTTTCTATTTAAATGTTACAAAATTTTCAATCTTACAAACAAGGAAGTACACTAGTACAGTAAACCCCCATGTTCTCATTACCCAGCGCTAGCAGTGATCAATATTCTGCCATTTCCATGTCATCTACCTATTATTGTATCTTTGCTGGTTTTTGTTTATTTTGTTCTGTTTTGCCACATGACGCAACATTTATTTTGAAATTATTTACAAAGTAACAGAGTTTAAAGTAGTGGGAAAAAATATCCACAACAGACCTAATCCCCTGAATTCATAAGGACCATTTTTCTTCTTTTTCTGTTTAAAAGATGTAATTGTTTAGTGAATTTTAAAATAATTTTAATTGACATATAATAGTTGTACATACTTAGAAGGTACAATGTGATTTTTTTCAATAAATGCATATAATATGTAATAATCAAATTCAGGCAATAAACATACCATCATCTCTAACATTTATAATTACTCTGTATTATGAATATTCAAGATCCTTTCTTCTAGCTTTTTTTTTTTTTTTGAGAGGTTTTTGCTACAGGGCATATGTGCTCACCAGAAAGACAAAGACAGAGAGACAGAAATCACCCCCCCAGCAGGGATGACCACGCTGCAATCCTTTCTCCTCCTGGGATCTTGGGCATGCACGTACACACACCCTGAATTTAAGCCACCAGGTCCGAGCCTCAAGCTGTGATCGACTATATGGAAGTCCAGTGACATAGCCATTACACCAACTGCTGGCCTCACTATTTTCAATTATACATAAATTGTTTCATTCATTCATTCATTCATTCATTCATTCATTTATTTATTTATTTATTTATTTATTTATTTATTGGAGAGGTTTTTGCTCTAGGGTACGTGCACTCACCAGAAAGACAGAGAGAGACAGAGAGACAGAAAGCGAGAAATCACCACCCAGGGGGAATGGCCATGCCAGAATCCTTTCTCCTCCATTCTCCTCTCCTGTTAGGATCTTAGGCATGCACGTACATGCACCCGGCATGAGTTTTAAGTCACCGGATCCAGGACTTGAACTGTGGTCAACTACATGAGAGTCCAGTGACATAGCCATTACACCAATTGCAAGTCCCCATTTTGAACTGATTTTTATTTTTATATGATGAGAGATAAGGGGGCTGGTTTCTTTCTTCTGCAAATGGATATCCAATTTTCTCTGTTGACAGGGTTTTTTTAAAGCAAATCTCAGACATTAATTTAATGAAACTATATGAACTTTAGGATAAAGACTTTTTAAAAACATAATCATATTACCATTTTTATTACTCCATTCATTCCCAATTATTGTGAATTTCTTAGCACTATTATATTTACCATCCTGACTGTGCAATTTTTAACTTGATTGCTTCAGAAACATTGTTTTACATCTCATTTGCTGAATAAGAATTGAAACGAAGCCACACAGGCCATTTGGGCAACACGTCTCTTAAGTCTCTTTCAGCCTGCACTAGATAGCTCTTCCTTGTTTCTGCTGACACTATTTGGTGAGAAAACCAAAAAACTGAAATTCCCTGTTAAATTTAGATTTGATCATACTGCATGTCCATGGTTTTACACAATATGTCCCTCAATTCTCTGTTTTGTTTGTTTGTTTGTTTGTTTGTTTTGTATATTGGTATTTAGCTCCCAGGACTTACACAAAAGCAGATCCAGTTTTAGTTTTTGAGGAGACAGGTTCAGCTACATTTTAAATATTTAAAAAACCTTTTTAACCACTTGTTTCTTTGAAGGTAGCACTTTTCTTGCTGTCCTTTTTCTCCTGGCCTTTGAGCCCAACATCTGTATATCTAAAATGTTCTTCTAGATTCTATCTCTTAAAGTTCTTAACATCAAAAAATAGGAAGTTGAATTAATCTAAACCTGCTAAAAACACATAGTTGTTAAACCAATCATATTGTCTTTCTCTCCTTGAATTATGTAATACTTTTAAGAAGTCTTTAACAATTTGCCAACTCCTAATACAGTTCTGTACTTCACCTACCATTGTGCTGCGCACCATCTGCCTAGTATACGCTATTTCTCCCTCTACTGTAGAATCCAAGTTTTAGCTAAGTAGAACTAAGTTTCCAACTATTATGGTAACTGGGGCCTCATATTCTAATATTATATCTGCACTTACATCCTAGAAAACAAAAGCCAGGACCGTAAAGTGTTGTATTTACAGTATAACAGGCAGTCCAAAAGAGTCCACAATTTCAAAGAGAACTGGATTCCAAGTCAGAAGCTCTGAATTCAGGTTTTTCACCCATCAGCTTTATTACCTTGAGAAAACAAATTAACTGGGATTCGGTTTTCACATCTATAAAAATAAGAGCAGGAACCTTGTTAATTGCTGAAGACTCTTCTAAGCGTAATGATTCTGTGATTATAAGTATCCTTTAATTTACTGTATATTCTGAGTCTTGACCACACTCTTTAGTTAAAGGTAACATGCCTTTCACATAAAAAGAACTTCCTTTTATTTAATCAATAGGTATTCAGCCTCTGGAAGAAATATAAATTACCCACTCTCCTGTCCACACTTTGTATACTATTTTTTTTTTCTTTTTTTGCCCATTATGTCATTTCGTTCTGAAAAGTTTGACATATTTTGTCTATTTTTCATTATGATACCAGTGGAGGGCTAAAGTTGTACTAATTATTTTTTTAATTTAATAAAATCGTATCCTGTGCTGTCTTGGGTCAGCAGCTATTCTTAATACTGAGTACAACAGTGATGAAACAGGTCAGATTTTTGGTTTTAGAAAATATAACGGGGGGACCAGCAGTTAGCGTAATGGCTATGTCACTGGACTCCCACGTAGTCGACCACGGTTCGAGTCCCGGACCTGGTTGCTTAAACTCACGCAGGGCACGTGTGCATGTGTGCCCAAGATCCTGAGAGGAGAATGGAGAAGGGATTGAGGCTTGGCCATCCCCCCTGAGGGGTGATTTCTCGCTTTCTGTCTCTCTGTCTCTCTGTCTGTCTGGCGAGCACACACGCAGTATAGCAAAAACATCTCAAAAAAAAAAAAAGAGAAAATATAACAGGGAAGAGAAAAGATCATTTCAGACAGTGGTAAAGTCTGTAAACACATTAGGATGATAAAAAAAAAAGTAAGGGGAGTGTTTACACTTTACATTGGGAAATTAAAGAGGGCCTTTCTAAGGAATTGTCACTTAAATGATTGTTAATTGGGGCTTCATACTTTCCTGCAACATGAAGATCTGAGGGATGAGCTTCTAGGCAGAGGATTAGCAAGGGCAAGCTCCTAAATTAAGGACAAGCCTCATGTGTCCCAGACTGTTGAGAAATACATGGTCATGACATAGAGGGCCTGGAGGCCAGGACATGGCAGTCAGTGTTACCCTTAAAACAGAAGGACATTCTGAAGGATTGCAACATAGAAACGTGGCCCAATTTACATTTTTTAAAGACCACTCTAGCTTGGCCATTCCCTATAGTAGGGTCACTCACCATTTTTGTCTTTCTAAGTTTTTGCCAGAATACTGCGGGCTCCTGAATCCCACAATGTCACCTTTGGCTCCTTTGTGACCCTGCGCTGTACAGCAACAGGCATTCCTGTCCCCACCATCACCTGGATTGAAAATGGAAATGCTGTGAGTGCCATCTGCATGGGGATTTCTCTGGGGAAGACCTGTTGGTGGTGAATTTCAGGACAGATCACACGCTTATAGATAACCCTGATCTCTGCCATTGGTTCCATATGCACAATTTCTGAAGCCTTCCTGTATCTGTTCTAAAAGCAACTGCGGTAGCAACAAAACTCCAGGAGTTTGAATCTTCCCTTTTATCATGGAAAACAATAAAAAAAATTAAATCCTTATTTTGTACCTTTGTATAAAAGGGAAGTGGTAACAATTTCTTCCCATTCAAGTAAAATAATTTTCATAGAACTCATCAGTAAAAGATTAGATTACTGTGGGAGGCTGCCCTGATGAAAGTAATCCAGAATTAGAATCTACCTTGGTGGTCAGTTCAACATTCTTTTATTCATTTTTAATAATGGTAATAATTAGTAGTACATATTAAGTGATTTTTGAGACAGTCTCTGCACTTTACATGTAAGCAGTAATTTATTTATTCTATAATAAGTCTCGAGTATGAGTGCCAAGCATTCTTCTAGACCTGATAGACATAGGAACAAAAAATACAAGAAGAGTTCTCTGACCTCATACAGCTTACATTCTGATGGGAAAAGACAAACAATAAAATAAAACAAATGGGAGATACATATTGCATATGGTGAATGTCAAATATGATGGGAAAAAATAAAGCAGGAAAAGGGAACAGACTAGGAGAAAGCTTTTATTATCAACAGAGTAGTTAGAAAAGCCTTGTTAGGGTAAAGACAATTGAACAAAGATATGAAGGAGAAGGAGAACACTGCCTAGGTAACTGGATTAAGTCTCTGAAATAGAATATACAGGATGTCGGAGAAACAGCAAGAAGGCCAGTGTGAGTCGCGGGGAGTAAGCAAAGAGGCAAGGGCTATGTCTAGGTGTTGTGGATCATATAGATTTGTACAGGTCTTTGAAACAACCTTGAGATTAGATGCTATCCTGCAGTTTCTGTTTTCCTGTGCATTTTTACTCACTGTGTTTTATTTCCTTATGGACCTAGTTATCTTCGATGACCTGCTCTTCACTGTATTGAAAAATAAAATGTTGGAAATAAGTTCTATGTCTAAACAAAGGTATTTTCCTCTAGAGAGAATTTTTGCTTGTCTCTGCCAGAGACCAGAGCTTACTACTAATCTTGGATCACCTTAAATTAAGCTAAAGGTTTGAAGCTCCTTGGACATTCTGGGTTGTAACATGTAATTCTTTGTATGGGTTATTTTACTTATAAATTGTACTGATATTTCCCTAATATCTAGTTGTTTGAACTATTAGTTTATCGTACCTCTCATTAGACTTCATACCTTTATGGTTTTTAGTTTGATTTATTTTTATTGTGTCTCCTCACTTATTAAAACTTTCCAAAAAAAAGTTCATATTTTCTTGGGTTAGATAATTCTCTCAGGAGAAAAAAAAAAACTCATAAATTTGATACATCTGTTTAAAAAATCTTTTTTTCAGAATTTTAGTTTTTTCCAGTCTGGTGCGTACATAGTAACTCCCAAGTTCTTCAATTACTTACTGACTTTCTTGTAAGTGTATCCCTACTTATAACATTGCTATCTGAATTTGGGGATTTTCCAGAAATATAGGGAAAATTTATACACCATTCACTTAGTAAACCTCTTCTTTTGAGTTGGGTTTTAGCTACTTAGGTGATACCAACTTTCCTATCAATCTAATAATTTCAGTTTTGATCTTCTAGAAATTGCTGAAAATATCTGGTTCTTTGATTATGATACCTTTCCATCTTTCTATATATTTATTTTGCCCAATTTTAGATTGCATTTATCTTTTGAGACTTTGACTGGAAAGTAAGAGTTAAATATGTGAGCTAAGATCATTAGCATAACAAAGGTATTTAATAAGCAGGAATAACATTTAATATTATCTTATTTATTATTTTCTCTGCCCTTTTTAATTTATTCAGCCAAGCAAGTTCCTTGATCAATGTAAGAGCTTACCTCAAGCAGGGTCTATAATTTATCTGGTTACTATCAGACTGATTACTACTATGTTATATTATTAATACCATTCTAACTTAGTCATTTATGGGTCTAGCCCTATGTAATAACCAAAGCAGTCAATTACATTCACAGGTGAGACTTTTCCTTTCCTCCCTTCTCAAAGGTAGCTGGGCTACCTGCCTTGAAGAAAACGCAAAAATAAATAAATAAATAAATAACTGGTTAGTTGCTTAGCTTAAGTTCACTCATGCCTCCCCCACTTTTTTTAGCTGCTATTTCTGGCTCTTGCAGGTTTGGATGGGAAGAAGGAAGGAACAGTAATTGGAGTTAGAGAGTTCTAATTTAACTGACACTCTTGTAAGTTGGCTTTACACCCTCTGTGGCTAGCAGATATTTAAAACTGATTCATTCTCTCATGGACAAATGCATCATTCTTCAGAGATCAAAGAACATTCAAGAAGTGGCTGTCTTCCATTTAGCCTTCAAATTGTTAATTGACAGAAGTCTCTGTTGGGATCCAATCAACCCCCCCCCACCCCAGAAAAAAACAAAAATCAAAAAACGAAACTATCTTTTGGGAAGATTGAAAATGACATCACATCAGATCTATACATTTTTGTATCTACAAACTCTGGGACTGCAGGCCGCTGAACAGAGTTTTTGCCTCTTTGTCCTGTTGCAATTGCTAGGCAGCCTCATTCTGCCCTTTAGATTTTACAGGAAGAATTCAAATGTTTCAAAATTACAGGTGTTCTAGGGTTCCCAAGACTACTTTCATGTTTTAAGGACTCATAGAACTCAGAAAAGTTTATGGTTATATACATATGGTTATAATTTATTACAGGAAAGGATACAGTGTAAACTTAGTAAAGGGATATCAATTTTTGTCTTCCAGTGAAGTTGTGTAGACCACACTTACTTCTCTCATCAGTAATTATGGAACGACATGTACAATAGATTACCAGAAGCTCACCCTAGCCTTAGTGTCCAGAGTTTTTACTAGGAGTCAGTTACATAGACAGGGAGTGCCCACATGATTGATTTTAGCTAGTCTCCAGCCCCTCTGGAGATCACACCAATACAGCAAGGCCTAGGATCGCAAAGGAACAAAAATGAATAAATCAGCATAATTCACAATGTTAACATAAACTATCTGGCATGGCCCAAGGGTCTTAGGTATACAAAGACACATATCAAGCAGGATACTCCAAGGATTCAGAGGCAATCTCCCAGGAGCCAAAGTCCAGACCCTTCTTTGGAACATGTAGGTTTTGAGCACCTCAAGCCTACTGAGCTCACCCTTTAGACCTTTATTGCACAGCAGGGGACATACAAGTCAACTCTCTATGTGGTTCTAATGGGGACACTCTTACATGCTTTAAGATGAGGTGTATGTTCTAACCAGTTCTTTGCTGGGGTGAGAAGGTTTCTCAATAAAAAACTGAGACCTTAATAAGTCCCCTAACTGGTGCTCAGCTATTATATCCTCTAGGATGATATCTCTCTCCAATTTTTTGGAATCTTGGCTGTAGTGAACATGTATTATCATGTGACATATTAACAGTAGCATTTTAAAATCAAAGGAGTGTCCCAAATTATGGATTTTTTTTTTGTTAATTGCCACGAAGTATTATGCATTCACCAGAGATTTTGGGTGCACAACACACTTGTGCCAGTGTATTTTTCAGGTCACTTAGTCTACATAGTCGACCACGTGTGATCCAACTGCTTTAACCACCACACCACTGGCTGGGCCCAATTCAGCATACATTGAAAGTTATTTCTAGCCAATGTGTTGCACAATCCTTCCTGGATTTGCACTATTGTATATCCTCATGGCTTTCTCTTCTTCAGAATTGGTCTGCTAGGGCTGCCATAACAGAATACCACAGACTACTTGATTTATATGACAACAATTTATTTTTTCTTACAGTCCTAAGAACTAGAAGTCCAAGACTGGGGTGTCAACCCAGTGTTGGTTTCTCTTAAAGTCTTTCTTTTTTTTTTTTTTGGAGAGGTTTTTGCTACAGGGCGCGTGCGCTCACCAGACAGATAGAGAGAGACATAGAGACCGAAAGCAAGAAATCACCCCCCGGGGGGATGGTCATGCCGCAATCCCTTCTCCTCCATTCTCCTCTTGGGATCTTGGGTATGCACACACACGCGCCCGGTGTGAGTTTTAAGCCACCGGGTCCGGGACGCGAACGGCGGTCGACTATGTGGGAGGCCAGAGACATAGCCATTACGCTAACTGCTGGTTCCCTCTTAAAGTCTTTCTTCCTGGTTTACCAATGGCTTCGCTGGCTATCACATGGCTATCACTGTGTCCTCACATGGCCTTTTCTGTATGTGCTTGCACTCCTGGTATCTCAGTGCCTACAGGGATGGGCACCCAATAGCTCATAGTACTTTTTTGTAACATAGTTCTTCCTAAATATTTTTTAATCCTCTCTTTTTTTTAGAGCATTATAAGGTTTCCTCATCTAAATTATATAGCAGCAACTGAAACTAGGACAAATACTTTGGAAAACAAAGCAAAAACAAACAAAACAGATAGACAAACAAAACTCTAGGCAGGAAGTTATCATATCATATCAAGTTTAATGTTTGGCATATCATAGGTTTCCCCCAAAAAATTAACACAAAAAAGGATAATCTTAACAAATCTCCAAATAAGTTAGCTTATATACTATTTTTTAAGAATTATTTAATTTTATTTATCACTACTATAATTTTTTTTTAAATTTGCTATAGTACATGTGTGCTTATCAGAGAGAGACAGAGAAAGAGGGGAAGAGAGAAAGTGAGAAAGCAAGCCACCAGGTCCAGGACTCAAACCATGGTCAGCCATGTGGGAGTCCAGCACCTTAACCACCATGATCCTATTGCCCCCAGTTTGTATACTATTTTAAAATAATGTTAATCTACAGTTTCAGAAAGATGGAGAGAGGGAAGTTGAAGAGACTAGGAATGAAGCTACCCAGACCTGTCCCTTTATTCAAAGGCATCTCAACATTGATAAATCTCAAGGTCATTATACTAAGAGAAGTAAGTCAGACACAGAAATACAAGTACAGCATGGCTCTAAAATGGCCAAGCTCATAAAAGCACAGAGTAGAATGGTGGTAACCAAGGGTTGGAGGGTGAGGGAAATGGGGAGATGTTGGTCGAAGGGTACAAAGTTTCAGTTACACAAGATAAATAAGTTCTGGAGATATAATGTACATACAGCATGTCTTAGTATGCTGTTGTGTTCCTAACACAAATACCTGAGACCAGTTGACTTACAAAGAAACAGAAGCTTACTGGCTCACAATCTTGGCAGCTGGAAAGACCAAGGGCATCACAAAATGGCAGAAGACAGAACTTTGAATGGAGCAAAGTGTGGTCCATATCCACGTGTTTCTCCTTTTTGTTCTGGCTTCATTCCCTCTGCTTATAACCCCACCAGAACTTAATCACAGGGGCTTTGCCTAATGACCTGACCACTTCAAAAGGCATCCCTGGGATGCCAGGAAGAAATTAAGTTTCACTTAGTTTCACTTTACAATAAAATCAAGTCCCAAAACTTGAATTAGGGGGGAACATCCAAACTGTAGCAGTAACTGTAGTTAACGATATTGTATTATATATTTGAAATTTACTAAGACGCATACTGTAAGTGTTCTCATCACACACATATCCACAAAAAGTAACTATGGGAGGTGGTGAACACATTAACTAGCTTAATTGTGGTGATCATTCCACACTTTATTCATATATTAAAACATCGAGTTATAGCTTAAACATAAGTTTTTAAAAATTAACCATAGGGTACATGGGCTTGCCAGAGAGACAGGGGAGGTGGAGGGGTGAGAAGGTACCCCTACAGGGGAAGGGCACACAGCATTCCCTTCTCCATTGCCTTCTCGAGATTTTGGATATGCACACACATGTGCCTGGCATATTTTCCAAGATGCTGGGTCCAAGACTGGAATCACATAGTCAACCATATGAGATCTGACTGCCTTAACCATCATGTCACTTGCTGGCCCAAACATATATAATTTGTCAGTTATACCCCAATAAGCTAAAAAAAATTACAAGTAAAGAATTAAAATTATAGGGAACCAGCATTTAGCGTAATGGCTATGTCGCTGGATTCCCACGTAGTCGACCACGGTTCACATCCCGGACCCAGTGGCTTAGAACTCACGCCAGGTGCATGTGTGTGCGTGCCCAAGATCCCGAGAGGAGAATGGAGGAGAAGGGACTGCAGCATGACCATCCCCCCTGGGGGGTGATTTCTCACTTTCTGTCTCTATGTCTCTCTCTGTCTGTCTGGCGAGCGCACGCGCCCTATAGCGAAAACCTCTCAAAAAAAAAAAAAAAAAGAATTAAAATTATAAAAAAGGAAGAGTCTCCAAAAAGTAATATTTGTTGCATACGTGTACTGTGTACTTCATCCCACCCTTGTCCCTGAAGTGTAGTGGGTCCTAGGAATACTGGGTGTAACTCTACAAGATGAGAATTAAGATACAAACATTAAAAAGGGAAGAGGGGAAAGGTGGGAAAAGAGCAGAGAACAAATGTGTCCGTGTGTGAAATTTGGGTGGATGTCATAAAACAGGATATAGATGCCAAATTCTATGACTACCCATTAACAAAGAATATCTTATTGTGATAGCACCCTCCACGGCTTATAATTAATTTATTATCGCTGTTTTCACTACTACTGTTTTTGCAGGTTTTATTTTTTCCTTTTCCAATACTTGAACACAATCATTTTCTCATAATTTATCAAAATTGGTTCATTTGGGGACCAGCAGTTGGCGTAATGGCTATGTTGCTGGACTCCCACGTAGTCAACCGTGGTTCGAGTTTCTCTTTCTGGCGAGCGCACGCACCCTATAGGAAAAACCTCTCAAAAAAAATTGGTTCATTTTATCTAATTATCTATTGTACACTTATTTAAAATATATTGCAGTAAATAAATAAGTGAATACTGCTTTATTAGCTTGTAATTTTGGTCATAGTAGATGGAGAACTGGATGGAGTACTAGGAGACTTAAGTTGGAAATTCCATTCTTTAGATAGTGAGACTGTTTACCACTCAGACATTGGTCTTTTTCATATCTATAATGACACACATGTCAAGTGGCTGTCAAAGATGATCTTCAAAATGACAATTAAATTACAATACAGTGACTCATAGTCCTGATTCTTCTTTATTTCTGTAATTAATTTCAAGTGTCATTTAAAATTTGAATTCTATATGGCTCTTTTGTGGAAGCCACTATATTTGTTTTTAGCTACTCAAGGTAGTACAAAGACACCCTAAGAAAACTGAGTGACAGACAATATAACTACCTATTTGCCTTACCTATTTGTTTGAAAATAGTAGTAAAGAAAATGGAAAGACATGCTTTTTCAAAAGCCAGTGGTTAAAAAAAAAAAAAAAAAAAAAAAAAACTTACATGAATTGAGAACTAGAAGACAGTTTCTTTGTTAGAGTTCGGGAACAATTAAAGAGGAGGATAATTTGAATTCATTTTGGTCTCCTTGAAACCCTCAATTTAATCATTCAATATGTGTCTCACAGAAGGTAGAAGGCAAAATATTAGGTCATCAGGAAAGTCATGATATGTTTTAAAATTTATTTTATACATTCAATCACTATACATCACTTAGCTTATAAAGTGAATTTACCCAACATGAATACATTCTACACCAGTCCAGTTGAGGATACTATACACATTATCATCAATAGATAATAATCCTTATCTGTGTCCCATAAATTTCTTTCCTATTTTTCTCCTTAATTTCTTTCTTCATTCTCTCCCCCTTTTCCCACTCTCTTCTACCACTGTCTTCGGTATCCCTAACCATTTTTCATGCTTTTATATCCTCTATGACAGAAAGCGAGAAATCACCCCCCAGGGAGGATGGTCACACCGCAATCCCTTCTCTTCCATTCTCCTCTCGAGATCTTGGGCATGCACGCACATGCACCCAGCATGAGTTTTAAGCCACTGGGTCCGGGACGCGAACTGCGATCGACTATGTGGGAATCCAGCGACATAGCCATTACGCTAACTGCTGGTTCCCTGGACAGTATATCTTAAGTGGAGACATACAAAGTCTCTCTTTCATAGTATAGCTGTGTTTTTCTATGCAAAAATGTATCATGACTTTCCAATGACCCAACAGATCTGTCACCTCAGATTCTAAAACAGGGATTAAACTAACAGTGACTTTCTTCAGGAAGAAAGCAAAAGTACATCCACAGTTCTTACAGTGAGATTGTGTGTTGTTCTTACAGCCAAGTTTCATTTTTAGTAATATTATCTAGGTCCAAAAGGAAATAGAGATGACTTTGCCCACACTGATGCAAATCACAGGAAATGGAGGCAACTTCAGGCATTTACAAATGTAACAGTAGCAAACCAAAATGTCCATTGAGGAGAATGTGAAGGATCCCACAGCTCAGATATCACTTTTGGCAGACTGAATGAAGAGTAACACAGATCTGGGAGATGCTGGCACAGAATTAAAACACGTTGAACTGTGACTCTCCACTTTTAGATAAAAATTATAGGAGGACATCATTTTTGACAAAGCTCCTGTATTAGGCCCTAACAGGACTTAGACTAAAAATCAAAATGGAGTCACTCTTGTCTCTGTGGCACTAAACCAAAGCTAAATTGTTATCTGACCTTCAGAGAAATCAAACAAGCCAGTTTTAGTCAGCATGATGATAAAGGTCCCTCTGTTTTCATCCTTATACAAAAGAAGGAGCCTGATATTAGCTAGTTATTTTCCTATTGTTTTGTCTCATGGTGTCCTACCTTACAAGAAAAGTAACTTTGAAAGGACCAGTCTGCTTTTGTTCTGTTTATTCTTTCTTCTTCAGCCCTTTTCTCTATGGAAGCCACATGGCTGGCTATGGGTTTGGATCTCCCACCTTAGTTGACCTGAAACACACTAGACTTATGTGCACATGCCCAAGATTCCAATGACATTGGAGGGCTGGAGGAAGGAGATCATGGTGTGACTAGATCCTGTGGAGAATGCTTCTCTTTCTCTGTCTCTCTGTCTTGTGTATGTGTGCACACATGCACTCTCTATCATGAACTACCATAAAAATAAACATAACAAACAACAACAACGGCTCAAGTCCTTGGAACACTTTCTCTATTTTATGAAATTAAATATTGCTCAAGTCTAGAATTGCAAATAAGGACAATTAATATCTTTAAATTGTTGCAGTGTTGGCTTTTTGCCACTATGAACTGCAAGTTTGTGAATTAACTTCATAATACAAGTACAACCACCAGTGAATGCTCCTTTCCTCCCCCTCTGTGAATGTTCCAGTAAACTAAAACCCTGAACAGTTAGAGCCAAAGAGCAGGAGAATGTCAAGAACAAGTCCCAAAGTGATTAAGAGATATTTTGCCTTCTTCTTTTGGAAATACCATTCATTTTTCATGGAAAGTTGTAATCACAGATGAACTCTAGAGTGAGTGGCACTACTTTTAGTTTCACAATATAAGAAATAGATGTTTGGTGTGGATAGAGCAGAGCTACTGTTTAAAATGAAAATTCCTTGCATTTTTATAACCAGATTTGTTTAAAATTATCCCAGTAATGTTTCTGTTATTTTGGCATTCAACTGTAAAATGTAGAAAAACAGCATATTTCTGTTGCTTTGTCTAATAAATACAGTTTCTAGAATATTCTAAAAGTTTAATCATTTTAATTTGTTAGAATTTTGTAAAATAAATAGCTAAACCAGCTCTGTTGAAGATTATTTTGTTGAATTTTCTTATAGAAATGTTCATCTATATTTGATGTAGATTTTCAAGAGGCAGTATTTTTGGTTAAAAGCACATGAGCTTTGGGAGCCATTTCATCTAACTAATTGTGTAAATCAAAATAATTACATATAACAGGTTTTATGTGGAATAATTCAGCAGCACAATTGAAAGAGGTCAATATCATGGCTATGTGAATTAGAAGCAATATGAAAATGTCTCTGTCTGCTAACACTTTTTCTATGATGCGTAGACAGACATTATAATCCTAGAAACACAGACCACTCTTGTCCCACCCTCACAGTTCCACAAGGTGTTCCCAGTCAGCTGAAACTACAAGATAGGGCCATTGAGGCCAGAATACCTTTTAGAGTTCTTCCGATGCTACAGTCAAATCATGAAGTTACTAGGTTGACCACAGATGGGGGTAGATTCTCTCAAAATACCATTATTAAGGTCTTAATGGAACATAAAAAAGTATTCCACAAGTTAGGCCAGCCCATGGCCTGCTGGTTAAGGCAGCTGGATCCTGCATGGCCAGCTATGCAGTCTGAGTCCCAGACCCAGAGACCTGAGAAACACATTGGGTGTGTGTCCAAGATCTCAAAAGGAGAAATGGAGAAGGTAAGGCTATTCCCATGAGGGGTGCTCTCTGGCTTTTCCTTCTTGTTTCTCCCATCAAGTACATATGCCTCTGGCAAATTTTAAAAAAAAGAAAAAGGTATCCCACAGGTCTATGCTGCTTTACCACCTTCAAAGAGTCTTAACACACAATCACCTACGCGTGAATTATTATGCATATTTGATACAACTTCCTATTCTACTTCCTCTTTCTAAAAAATTTATTTTATCATTAATTTTATGGTTCATATTTAAGGTGTACAACGTATTTTGATATGCAGTACACAATGAAATGATTACTGCAGTCAAGCAAATTAACATATACATCTCCTCACATGATCTTCACTAACTCAGAAAGACAAAACACCACACCCAGAGCAGAAGCTGTTTACCCAACTCCCTGTGGTCAATAGGCATAAGTGACTTAGAGAAAATAATGTATTTACTGTAAATACCAGATATAGTCACATCAGTGAAGCACTCTGTTTTCCTTGGGTGTACCTTGACACAAGCTCACAGTAAGGCTGGCCCCATAGCCTAGTGGTTAACCAGTGCATTTCGAATCCCAGCCCCAGGTGGCTTGAAAATACATCAGGCACATATGAGTGCATGCACAAAATCGTGGAAGGATGGAGAAATGGTGGAGAAAGGATTGTGGTGTGACCACACCCAACTGAGGGTTAATTCCCTCTGGCAAATAAAAAAAAAAAATCTGAACTCATCCATTTGATCTTTAAAACCTGAGGGGCAAAAAGATCAAAATGGAGGGCAAAAGGTTGTTTGTATTTTTAGATCATCAATAATACTAAACTGTTAGTCAGGATAATCCATGAAGAAAGAAAAACAAATTCAAACTATGACTAACAAGGCCTGCTGTGCATGAGTCACAAACTGAATCCAGCGCAGCCTCTGAAAATAGGAGGAAAAGCATTTAGGAGCCACAGCATAATCATGCAATGAGCTTCATAACTTTCTGGACTCTTGGCTGAACTAGTTCAACCCCTGGATGAAGTCCAAGAGAGGAGAAGTCAGGCAGTTTAAAACTTGCTTTCTGTTCCTCCTAAGGATGTTTTCAGTGACCTCAAGGAGGTGTTTAGAAATGACTTTCTTAGGTGTGAACATGAAAATAGTGGGAGTTCAGGCAGCATTCAAGGGATTACTTGTTTCTCTGGTCTCCAAGGTATTAGAAAGTCCCATCCTTGAAAGAGGGAATGAACTCCGCAAAGGAGAAAAACAACTGCTCTATGCATTTCAGTCATATAAATTGGAAAACAGCTATATACAGGGTCTTCAAAAAGTTCATGAAAATGTACATTATGAAAAAACCATGCATGGATTAAAAAATTTTTGTACCAAAATAAGCTAGTACTTTACTTCCCTTTTCTCATAAACTTCTGAAGCCCCTTGTATTTATAAACAAAATATACAATACAAAATAGCATAAAACATATTGATTGAGCATAGCAGTTTATAGTTTTTAGCCTTTTCTTTATCATTATTATTCATTGTTGCCATGTATTAAAATTCAGGGAATACAATGGTCAAATAGTTGAGTTCTTTCCATTTTCCATCTAACTTGGCCATCCATATCCCTAAGACATTATATTTCTGATAAATATAAAAATGATTAATTCCACTTGAATTCCCAACTGAGTATATGTCTCTGAAGGATTTTTTTCTCTCTACTTTGTCCATTTCTCATAGAGTCCAAGCTGTCTGTCTGGGGAAAATGCCACAATACTTGATCTGACCTGGGAAGTTTTCCCGGTTAAGGTAAATCAATACTCACATAAGGCAGTTTTTATCATAAGGGTTAAGAATGATAGTGAAGAGAGAGAATGAAAAGACAAAGAAGCTATTTGGGCAAACTTTCATTGCCTAATTGCTACAAACTAGGGTATAATTGTCAGACAAACTAGGATATAAATTCTAACTACAACCTAGGAGAATGTGCTAAGCTGTTGCTTTTACGTTAGAGTCAAAATAAGGTTGACTAATAAATAAGTACTTACATAAATTACCCTTACAAATTACATGCTAATATTACATTGATATTCTGACTCTTCAAGGACATTTGATTTTTTGGCTTAAGTAGTACAGTATATGTATATTGTGTGTCAGAGACAGACTTGTCTTCACAACCAGTTTTCTTAAAATAGAGAGCTTGGTGCCAGGGATAGTCAACCACTTGGTCATTAGGAAGCAAGCTGGTCTCATCTCAGGGCTTCCCTCCTCCCTGCTAGTCAACTGGACAGAGGAATATCTTTCAAGGCAGCCAAGCTCAAGTCATCATGTTACCCACCTCCATTTCCTCACATAAGGTCAAGGTATACCATGGGCTGATTTCTTAATTGTCATTCCACTCAAATTTCCTTCAGGCTAGCATTGATTTTTCCCTCATTTAAATAGTAATATAATCAAACAATAATTATTGAAAAGACAGAATAACACTTTAAAAAATAACAGTGGATGGACCAGCAGTTTGCGTAATGGCTATGTCGCTGGACTCCCATGTAGTCAACTGTGGTTCGCGTCCCGGACCCGGAGGCTTAAAACTCACATCTGTGCATGTGCGTGCGTGCCCAAGATCCCGAAAGGAGAACAGAGGAGAAGGGATTGTGGCATGGCCATCCCCCCTGGGGGGGTGATTTCTCACTTTCTGTCTCTCTGTCTCTCTCTGTCTGTCTGATGAGCGCATGCGCCCTAATATCTTTCAAGGCAGCCAAGCTCAAGTCATCATGTTACCCACCTCCATTTCCTCACATAAGGTCAAGGTATACCATGGGCTGATTTCTTAATTGTCATTCCACTCAAATTTCCTTCAGGCTAGCATTGATTTTTCCCTCATTTAAATAGTAATATAATCAAACAATAATTATTGAAAAGACAGAATAACACTTTAAAAAATAACAGTGGATGGACCAGCAGTTTGCGTAATGGCTATGTCGCTGGACTCCCATGTAGTCAACTGTGGTTCGCGTCCCGGACCCGGAGGCTTAAAACTCACATCTGTGCATGTGCGTGCGTGCCCAAGATCCCGAAAGGAGAACAGAGGAGAAGGGATTGTGGCATGGCCATCCCCCCTGGGGGGGTGATTTCTCACTTTCTGTCTCTCTGTCTCTCTCTGTCTGTCTGATGAGCGCATGCGCCCTATAGCAAAAAACTCTCCAAAAATAAAAAAAATTTAAAAAAACAGTGGAGAAAAAAGCACATTTTAAAACTGTCTCATCTTAACAATGGCATTTGTCAGACATTCATTTTGTTAATGGTTGGTTGGTTTGTTAAGGCTCTTGTTCCTACAGCTCTTGTTTTCTAATGACTATTCTCTCTTCTTGGACTAGGAAAAGTTAACGCAATGATTAAAACACAGGCTTAAAAAAAAGCATAGGCTTTGGTGTCAGTCAAGGGTATACATTCTAATTCTACAACCCAATAGAATGTGTGAGGCGACTGTCTTCAGCTTAGAATGGTGACTAATAAATAAGCACTTATATAAATTAACCTGTCAGTTATGTGCTAATACTGTATTGATACTCCAGCTCTCCAAAGACATTTGATTTCCTGGCTTAAATAGTACAGCTTTATATAGGCCATACCTCAGAGAAAGACAACTAGTCTGTCTTTACTAATTTTCTTTTTTTTCAAGGGGGGGTGTGGTGGTTCCAGATTTCTTTAGTTGAAAGAATGGTGCAAATTAAAGAACTTGAGTGTGTTTTTTGGTACAACTTACAGAAAACCCCAACATGCATGTACTGCCTTAGTGGCTTCCCCAAAGTCACCCTGTAGATATGGCGAAGTTGGTCTAAGGCTTAGGTTTCATTGTCACTGTCATCCAAAGTGTGCTTATCAAAGACATACTTTGCCATGCCAGACTTAGGAGGTTCCATCTTGTGCAAGTTGGTTAGGTTGTCACCTAGTTCCTTATGGATTTCATCTGCTCATTCAAATAATGAATTTCAATGAAGGCACTCAAATGGGGGGTTGTTTTGTTAAAGACCACTTTGCAATCAGAGTAGTGACTGATGAGTTTTTCTCAAGTGCAATGCACACTCTATTGCATCCAGCCTGCTCCCTGAGTCCTCACAGTCTGGTTTCTTGATATCCTAGAGGAAGGTACAGCAACCTCATTGGTTCTGCAGCTTTCTCAGTTTCTCCACGTGTTTCCTCACATTGGGAGATTGATGAAGGAAGTCTTTGGGAGCTTTCTTCAAAGCCACATTATTGTGGTCAAAGTTGTAAGACACGCAATGGGTAGACTTAAAAGGCACAAAGCTGGCAGTTGGTGGAGCCTCTGAGTGTTGGCAGTAGTTTCAGAGTCTGTGAAGGGGGAAAGATCTTCAAGACAGGCAACTAGGAAGAGGTGTGAGCTTCCGCAGCAGAAGACAGGCTTTGAGTGACTGGGGAGATGGGGGACAAGTACCAGATCTGTCCAAGCACTGTGGACACAGGAAACTGTAGCAATTCTGTGCAAAGAATATTTAATAGCAACCATTTTTCTTAATAACCATCCAGCTGCAATGCATTTATGAACTGAGTAGGTATTATGTAAAGAAATCCAGAAGTCTTTAAATCCTCAGACTTGACTGTTTCTATCATCAAGTGTAGAGGACATGGCTTGAAGAATTCACACAGAGTATCTTTTTTACCTTCCATTAGTTATATCACAAACTAGCCCAAAGCTCAGGCTTAAAACAATAACCATTTATTAATGCTTATAATTCTGTGGGTCAACCTGGGGTTTTTCCTGATTTGGGGCAAGATTGCCTGATCTTGGCTGGTCTTGGTCCTGTGATTGGCAGGTTGCCTATGTGTTAGTTGGTCCAAAATAACCAAATTCATATGTCTCATGGTTATTGTTGGCTCCCAACCTGGGGCAGGAGGGGTGGGCCATGTATGTTTTATCCTCCAGTAGGCTAGCTCTGACTTGTTTGTAGGAGGCCACAGACTACAAAAGCAAAAAACAATCAAGCCTCAATGTGCAAGAATTGTACAGGGTTCTGTGAGTTTACTCCAAAACACATCTCAAGGCTAATCTAGGTTCAAAATGTGGAGAAAGATACTGCCTCTTGTGGGAGGAGCTACAGACACATTGCAAAGGCATTGGCATTGGGAGGAAACATTTTTTTTAATGTTTTTGCAATCTACCACATACCTTTCAATCATGTAACCCTAATGCTTTTCCCTTCTAATCTTCTGATAACTCTGTATTAAGGACATCCCTGACCTAGTTCTGTCTTTTATTTTCTCTTCCTCGATCAGATTTCTTCAGGGTCCATTCAAGAGAGTGTAAAAGACAGAGTGATTGATTCAAGATTGCAGCTGTTTATCACCAAGCCAGGACTCTACACATGCATAGCTACCAATAAGCATGGGGAGAAATTCAGTACGGCCAAGGCCGCGGCCACCATCAGTATAGCAGGTAGGATGTCCTTTGTGTTTACATTACTTCTGGAGATGAGTTGGCTCTGTTCCACAACATCTGGCATTGAGAGAGACTCTCTTTTTTATCTCTCATTCCAGTTCCCTTGGGGTTACTTTCTTCTTCATGGGGATACTCCAGAGGTAACCTAGATATGAATTTTGACTGATTATTGGTCTCAAAAAATAAATCTTCATATACTTGCCCAAGTGATGGGTAACAGCTTCTAGAAGTTCATTTCTTTCTGTCTCTTTCTCTTCTTTCCTTCCTTTCTTTTCTTCCCTTCTTATTTTTTTCTTCTTTTTCTTCCTTCTTCCCTTCTCTTTCTAGTTCCTTTCCTTCTCTTTTTTCTTTTCTTCCCTCCATTTCTCCCTCCCTCCCTTTCTTTTTCCCTTCTTTCTTTCTTCCTCTTTCCTTTTCTTTCCTTTCTTTTATTTCCTCCCTCTCTTTTCTTTCTTTCTCTGGGTTAATCAAACTTTCCAAGGCTCTCAAGGAGTAAGCTGGCAGATATTTGACATGGTGTGCCAGTTTCTGCATGGCTATTTCTTGTGGGCATGTTTACCTATGAACATGACCCTGTGGTCTTTCCCCTTCCTGGCTCTCACTAGCAACCACAGTATTTACCAGTGTTTTCAAGGAAAAGGGCTGACACATGGACTTCTATGATATTTGTATTGAGCTATAAAGGTTTATTTTTAAAATGTAAATGTCGCAAAGGCTTCTGAGAGCATGTATGAAATTTCTAGAGATGGAAGTAATTCCTACATGAGGAAATGCCAGGCCTGTTATATTCATAGCATGCCTACTGCCCAAGGGTCACCAGAGAAGTACTTGGCCCAACACAAAAGGCTAGTAATGGTAGAATCTGTGCCCAAGGCCAACTCCAAAGAGGCTGCTGTTTCTTATTTCAGTGCTACTTCTTTGATCTTTCCTGATGGGGAACTTTCCAGTAATGTCTGTGTATTTTAGTATGAGGCGAATAGAGGCCACAGAGAATATATAGGGGGCATTGAACAAAGCTGCCCCACTAGGACACACCCATGAAGGAAACAGAAGGCTCTCAAATTAAAGCTCTTTTGTACCTTCATTCCCCATACATATATCTGCCTACAGTGTTTTGAGACATCACAATAGTTATTCTAACATTTCCATGAGTGGGAAAATATTTATCCCAGAAAATGGCAAATGAATTCAACTTAATTTAACAAATGATCATAACATTATTATTATTTCATAACACTTGGCCCTTTAGAATGCACTTTTACATGTATTTATTGAATACATTGGATGTGGGTCTTTGTCTTAAGTAAAGGATGAACACTAAATTTAAAAATGGTTTCTGCCAGGACCAGCAGATGGTATAATGGTTATGTTGCTGGACTCCCATGTAGTTGACTGTGGTTCAAGTCTTGGACCTAGCAGCATAAAACTCACTCTGGGCATGTGTTCACACCCAAAACTCCTAGAGGAGAATGGACGAGAAGGGACTGCAATGTAGTCATTCCCCCTGGAAGCTGATTTCTCACTTCCTGTCTCTCTGTCTCTCCAGTGAGCACATGCACCCTATAGGAAAAATCTCCCTCTAAAAAAGAAAAAAAAAAGGATTTTGCTTTCCAGGGACTCTTGATCTAGAGGGGAGGTTAGTCGGTCACATATGCAGAAGCACAAAGTACAGCAGCAGGACAGGAGAGGGAGACTTGAAGAGATTCCTTGGGACAGAGAAACAGAAGATAATGAATAGGCTGATGTGTATTCAGAAAGCAGGGAGTCAGCTGGCAAGGACAGAGCATGCCAGAGACAGGAGGGGGGATGAAAGTGGAAAGAAAGGTGGAAATGTGAGTTCTAGTCTTGTTATGAGGAGCCTGAGTAGGTTTAACATGTTTTGTCATGGACACTAAGACACTTAATTCTGTTAGAGGAAACAAGTGAAGTGGTCAGATAGATCCTTTATCAAATTAATAGGTGTTGGGGTATTGAGAGGTGAGGAGGAATGGAAGTCAGTTAGGAGACCCTTCCAGAAGTCTAGATGAGTAAAGAAGATCTGAGCAACAGCAGCAGCAATTGGTAGAGAAGTGGAGAGATACATGGAACCTGCTGGGAAAGAAATAAGATGTACCAGCTCTTAAATATAGAGCAGTGAGGTAGATGAATGAGTTAAAATGTTTCTGAGATTTTGAGAAAAGTGTCTATAATAAATAATATATAAACAAAATGAAACATAAAAATATGAGAAGGTCCAGAAGATAATAAAATGCTCAAAATGTTTGATGTCTTTGAATTACCTGGGATTATTCTGGTCTCATGGTCTTGTATTTTTTATTTGATTGAGACTTAGTGTTAAATAAATACATATTTATATAAATTCTCTCTGTATTTATATAGCATGTATGCGTATAGAGAGAAAACATATTTACATATGAATACTTAAATTCAAGAAAATAAATGACTCTAATTCAGTTTAACCTACACCTCAGTGGGCGGAAGAATCTTAGTATTGCACAATGTTGGGGAAGAGTAAAGAAATGAGAATCATGATAAAAACATTAAAAAGGAAAAGACTGAAAGTTTAGAGTGGATACGATAAATCAGAAGCATCCATTAGTTAGAAAATCAATATTGTTGATTTGATATAACACTTATTATATTTTTAATTCATAGAAAGCTTCAAGACTCTCTTGTTCCATTCCTGATCAGTGTTGTGGTTGGGCCTCACCAATAAACAGGTCTGACATTGCACCACCTCCCACAGTGTCCACAGGCAGATCTAATGAGAGTATCTCATCAGTACAATTAAATAAGATCTCTGAGCCATTCTGGGACTCTTCCTCCCTGTGACCTGTTATGTCAATTAGAACTGATTGATGTTTTATGAAAGGACCCTTAAACTCAACGAGGAAACTGCTTCCCAACCCTGACATGAATCCTAACCCAATATTCACTGGAGAGAGACCACTCCAGTTCAAGGGAAAAAAAATTCTTTGGAGGCAGTATAATTCAAAATCATTTCAAAAAAATCATTGTCTTGTCTCCCAGCTCTCCCAAAACTTCGTGAGGCATCTGCATTCCCTTTTTCTGCCATTTAAAAAAAAATTGACAGAGAGCATGTATTCTCACCAGAGAGAGAGAGAGAGAGAGAGAGAGAAACTCCCCCAATGACACATGGTCAAGCCACTATCCCACCTCCTTTTTTTCCATTTCTCCATCCTGTCAGTATTTGGGGGTATAAATGCATATGTGCCCTTCATTTCCAGGGTCAGAATTCAAACCACAGTCAGCCATGTGGGATCCAGCTCCCAAAGCAGAGCACTTAGAGACTGCTATGGGACGGACTCTCCATTTCTGCTTTTGATCCTCTCTTCTTTGGCCCCCAGTGAGCCTGGCCAGAGATCCAGAGCATTCAGGTCAGACATGGTGCCTCCCATTGACATTCTGGCAATGCTTCTATAACCCCAAACTCTGTTGTCTCTCATTTCAGCCATCCTCCACCCCTAGTGTTCTGTAGTCAACAGCCCCCTCTGTCACATTCCTCCTGTTTAACTTTGAAGCTTTTACTCCTTCTGTTTATTTACTCATCTCAGCAGGAAAACTAGAAATGGACCAAGCTTGTCTAGTGCTCACAGTTCTGTCTAATGACATTTCTAGTATTTGAAAGACAACAAAAAAATAGAGATCAGCCTTCATTTTCCTCCAAACTCTTCCATGAGTCTGCCCAAATGCTTATGCCTTGTTTGAGAAATGTGATATACTTTCTTTCTGACTCATTTACATTTGCTGTTGGTCATCAAAAGGAGTCAGAAAAACCTTGGAAACTCTCCCGATGAACCAGGAAGTTGCATTTCCCCTTCAGTCACAACCCTGCAGGGCTCAAGTTGCGGTTTAAACTCAGTAGGATGCCGGGTATTTGGCAAAATTCCTCCTCTGTCATCAGAACCCTCAGCTCTGTGGCAGAGACCCGCAAGGCCGCCCATGATCCCAGTAATGAGCATTGTCCTGGGACAGCCAGAGACCATCAAAATAGACACTGGGATTCAGGAGAGGAATACGTGTTTGCTTTTCCCAATCTTTTTTTAAAAGAATTATTTCATTTCATGCATTTTTACTATTATTATTACTATTTAATTTGACCAAGAAAGACAGTAAGAGAGAGAAAGGGAAAGTGAGAAAGCAAGCTGCTAGGTTGGGGACTCAAACTGCAATCAGCCATGTAGGAGTCTAGCACTTTAACCACTGTACTACCTACTGGTCCCAGCATTCCCCATTCTTAATGGCACCAACAGGTCTATTATCAGACAGTGAAGTCCAAAGTTGTGTCTATGCTTACCCAGACTTAGGGCCTAGGGATGAGTCTGTGGTCATAGCCACCCTCAACAGAAAACCATTCCCCATCTACCAACACCCTCACCTTTTACAATGCCTCTTTGTTAAGCTGACCTTATGGCCTGGAGTTTGGATGACTACGTTTAAAACTTAAATGAATATATGTAGCATCATCAAAACTGGGCAGTGCGGAGAAATCTGGTGTGGCAGTCTTGAACTCTCCCACCTCCCCAAAGGAACATAGTTTTCTTTTCAATTTCAAAAGAGCTTATATTTCACACTATTAAAGAAAGAAAAACGAAAACAGAACCTCAAACTCTTTCATAATCATATAGCTAATTGAATCTTTGTTTCATGCTTTATGGCATGTCTGATAGTTACACACCTGTTTCCCCCATATTGAAGACAATTTTTGAAACACTCCAAAGTCTGAGCCATGATTTGCTTTCCCATTCAGTGCTTCCACCACTATTGGTAAAGAGTGTTCTATCAACAAAACAGACACCCTCCCCTGGCATTACAGGGTGGCTTTATCTGACTTTAACTGATTAAAGGCATTTTGTTTTTGTTTTTAATAAAAAGGAAAAGAGTAAATGAGTAGCAGCCAGTAGCCACACTAAATTGCTACCAGCTGTTCTGCAGAGGCCTAAAAGGTAAGCGTCCCTTTACAGGCAGGCAGCTTTTTCGTATTAGAGTAGTTACGTATATCAAAAGAGGGTCAAAGTTTACTGACTTTTCCAGGTAATTTTAAAGACCCTAAACATCTCAGTGACAGCTGGAAAGGTTTTGGATTTTTAAATATCTACTTTTGAGATAAAAGCACTTTAACTGCAAAGTTCTTGGGTCCTTTCCCATTCCTTAACCACTCCCCTTTCCCAACAGGAAAGAAGGTGTAAGTGGAGAGACTTTCTATCTCAGCTTATTATCTCCTAAGCACCATGGCTGGATTCTCTTTGGCACTGGTTCATCTTTATACTATTGAATCTTCCTTGCATATCTTAAAAGAGGGCTGCTCTGTATATGTAACCTAAGCCCCATTGTGTTTCAATAGGTGTCCTGGCAGAGCTATTATTAGAGTCTGCCCTACTTCTCCAAATTAGATGCCATTTTTTTTTTTCTGGTAGAATTTCCTGATGTCTCCTATCCTCCCTTAATCTGTTCTATTGACATAATGACAGAAGTGTCGTGAGGTTTGGGGCATGTAGATTGTCCTTTCCAATGACACAGAGCCCTGTTCATCCTGTTTCCTGTCTTTCAGTCATTTGATTGGTTAAGGTATCCCTTACAGATCTCTCTCTCATTTAGATTAATCTAAATTTTAATTCTAGTTTATACTTTGTAAATAGCGTTGGCAATATCTCTTAGACGATCAAAATGGCAGGCTTATAGCCCAATTTATCTCAATAAGAGAGAGACCAGCAATTTCATAGCCCAGTATGCCTGTCACAACAAAAGAGAGGGAACCTACTAGATTTTAAAATTTTTTTCCAAAATGGAAATAGGTGTCACATCTATGATGTTGATTTAGCTGTTGCCCAGTGACTTTTCTGGCAGTTGAAGTCCTGCAAGTCAACTCTTAGACATATGATGTTTACTCCACGGTCTGTTGGTTCTTACTTCTTTTTTTTTTTTATTTATTAAGTTTTTTTTTTTTTTGAGAGATTTTTACTATAGAGCACGTGCGCTCGCCAGACAGAGAGAGACAGAGAGACAGAAAGCGAGAAGTCACCCCCCCGGGGGATGGCCACGCTGCAATCCCTTCTCCTCCATTCTCCTCTCGGGATCTTGGGCACGCACGCACACGCGCCCAGTGTGAGTTTTAAGTCACCAGGTCCAGTACATGAACTGCAGTCAACTACATGGGAGTCCAGTGACATAGCCATTACACTAACTGCTGGTTCCTGTTGGTTCTTATTTCTGAACATATTCATAAAATTATCACAAAGGAATCCTGTTTTTCTCCCTGCTCGAAGAATGTGGACTTGTCTCAAAGCAAAACATCCCATCTGGGAGTGACAACATTTTGCAGCTCACTAATGGCTAAAACTCTGATGTGTAGCAAGTAATTTTTTTTCTTTTAAAGTCCATTGTAGATTGCAGAACAGCTTTGATCACCACTAAATAGGAACCAGAGAGGTAGCAAAGATCTAAGATGACATGTGTAACCAGTGTATAAGCAATTTAAACTTCAAAAGTACACAGGAAAAAATCGTTATTTTTCTCCAACCATTGGGGACTGAGGGATTATGTTTCCTGGAATCTCCTAGTCTCATTGGCAAGAAAAGCCTGTGCAAGCTTTTAAGTAAATTCCATAATTTCCAGGTAATGTTTAGAGATTAAACATCACAATCTGATCTAGTTTAAAACTAGATATCTAATTTAAAGCTCATTGGCTTCACTCTCCTCACTGTCCAACAGTCTTTCATTCAAGGAACTTGGAGAGAGAGTAGAGGAAATATGGTCCACTGTTATTGTACCTCCTTCCCCTCCTTCCCTGTAAAGAGAAGATTTACAGGGCAGGAGGCAAATGTCTTCTTAGTAGTGTTTTCTCTGTTGATTGTTGTTACTTCTCTGACAAAAAAAAATAATAATTACAAAGTATATTTCCAAGGCCACTGTGATGTGATTTATATATACATATATATATATATATATAAAATCAAAAAGTATGTGGAAAGTGCATATTATGAGAAAAAACATGCATGGATTTCAATATTTTTTTTGCACTAAAACAAACTCATACATCAGTTCCATTTCCCCATGAACTTTTTGAAGTCCCCTCATGTGTGGGAGGATATATGTATACATATATGTAAATTCATATTGAGTTTATTTAATCCCCTCAACCCAATGACATAGGTAGTTTATTATCTCTACAGAAGGAAACTGAAGTTCAGAGAGTTGCCTAAGCTCATATAACTAATAAATTAATGGCTGGGCCAGTGTTGAAACCCAGCAGGTATAGCAACAGGATTTTCATTTCTGGCTGGATAACTAATGCCTGTGTTGCAGGCAACTGAACATTCACCCTTTCCTAGGACACACGTGTTCTTTGGTGCATCTTCAGAGGCTCCACATTGTATGGTGCCCTGATAGGGGAGATTCCATACCAGTTCAGCCTTTCATAACCCCCAGCATTTACCTCAATCCCTAATGGCATATCCTAATTTCTTATTATTGGAGTTCTTTGTCTAGTGGCCAATCCTCTTGACAACTTACAACCTTCCATAGTGTCCACTTGATTTATTAGGTTGTCAGAAAAGTCATGGAGGGAACCAGCAGTTAGCGTAATGGCTATGTCGCTGGACTCCCACGTAGTCGACCGCGGTTCGTGTCCCGGACCCGGTGGCTTAAAACTCACGCCGGGCGCGTGTGCGTGCGTGCCCAAGATCCCGAGAGGAGAATGGAGGAGAAGGGATTGCGGCGTGACCATTCCCCCTGGGGGGGGATTTCTCGCTTTCTGTCTCTATGTCTCTCTCTGTCTGTCTGGCGAGCGCATGCGCCCTACAGTGAAAATCTCTCCAAAAAAAAAAAAAAAAGAAAAGTCATGGAGTATTTTTTCTGTTTTTCTATGCAAAAATATGTCATGACTTTTCCAACATCCCAATATATGTCCCTGCTATCTAAGTGGTGGGGAGGTCCAGCACTGGAACACTTTTATATTTTGATATTTTCTAAAAATATACATTCTGATATTTTTATAAAGTGATACTGAGACAAACAAAGATTTTCCTTAACTTTGCATCCTAGTCTTTAATTCTCAGACCATTGAAAGGAGCTTTATTAGATACTGTATATTTATATACACTTATGTCATTCAAGGATGAGGAGACCTAGGGAGACAGTTCATTTCCTTTTATCCTATTTTTCCCGAGATGTCCTCCCATCTTTATTTGAAGGCTGAAAAGCAAAGCTATTTGCCTTATTAGAAGACTTACTTTATCAGAACAAAGAATGGGAAGATTGTGCCACCTGGATGTTACAAGAAAAAAATGTCCAGTGTGTGAGTGTGTGTGAGAGAGAATATATGTACTTACATTTTTTCTATAATAATTTACTTTAGTTATTGAGAGGATGCCAACTACTGGTTGAAATAAATAAATATTTCAACTACTGGTTGAAATAAATAAGTGAATCTATTCTCTGAGCAGTTAGGATGAAAATACCAGCATTTTGATGGGATGAATACATGTATTTATAGTAGACTAAATCACCTAAAAATCAATTCATCAAAAATCAATATGCCTAAATTTACTTCACTTAATTTCAGTTACTCTGGTGACTATTTCTGACTTTGTACTGTTAATACTTACTTTATTACATATTGTGAATAAAATTGTTATATATAGTGATTTTTTCAATTTTACTTAGATTTGAACACTTGCAGTGTTTTTAACTAATTTGCCAAAACTTGACTATTTACTTATAGTTTTGTGTTTCTGCAAAAAAAAATTAGTACAATAATCTGTAGTCCATTAAAAAAAATCAGTCTTTTATTGTTCTTGCCTCCAAGATGCTTTTCTTTTTTTTTTTCTTTATTATTTAAGGTTTCTACTATAGGGTGTGTGAGCACACCAGAGAGAGACAATGAAAGGGAAAGTGAGGAATCACCCTCCAGGAAGAATGGCCATGTTGCTATCCCTTCTCCTCCATTCTCCCCCTGGAATTTGGGCACAAACACACACACATACATGCACAACATGATTTTCAAGCAGCCAGGTCTGGAATTTAAACCATAATCAGTCGCATGGGAGTTCAGTACCCTAACCACCACACCAATGCTTACCTTTTCTACAAGGGCCTACAAGCTCTGTATGTATGTGTGCATGTACATATGTAAGCATTAGTCAAAGTAGTGCACTCTCAGAGCCCATTTCTGTTCAATGAGGTAGGTATTAGTAAATATTTAGTGTTATAATAAAGTAAGAAAAATAAATGCTTTTGATCACTCTTTCATGTTATTTATCGAAATATCTAATTAATGCAGTTTTAGAGACCAGCAGATGGCATAATGGTTATGTCACTGGACTTCCACGTAGTTGATCATGGTTTGAGTTCTGGACCCAGTGACTTAAAACTCATGGCAGGCTCATGTGAGTGCATGCCCAAAATCCCAAGAGGAGAATAGAGGAAAAGAGACTGGCATGGCCATCCTCCCTGGAGGGTGATTTCTCACTTTCTGTCTCTCTGGTGAGTGCACATGCTCTACAGCAAAAACCTCTCTTTTAAAAAAAATGATTAATATAGTTATATGATGTATCATATCTATGATTTATAGTAAGAAACATACATTTTTAAAAAGGTTTCAAGAAACACTATTGGAATGTTAAGAAATTAATACAATATATTACTGTATATAACTTTCTTGCAATACTCTAATACCTGTTCATTCCTTATAGAAGTAAAGAGATTGATTTCTAAGCCACATTATGTCTATCAAATAAAAATTCCATAAAGACTCAAAAAAAAAATCATACACTCAAGGTTACAAAAACCTTGTGGTCACTAGCCCCAGCAAATTTAAAAGGCATTAAAAATAAAACTTGGGGACCAGCAGATGGCATAATAGTTACGTCACTGGACTCTTACTTAGTTGACTACCATTCAAGTCCTGGACTTGGTGGCTTAAAACTCACACCCAGCACATGTGCATGCACGCCCAAAAATCCCGAGAGGAGAATGGAGAAGGGACTGCAGCTTGGCCATCCCCCCAGGAGAGCAATTTCTTACTCTCTGTTTCTCTGTCTCTCTGGCAAGTGCACACACCCTATTGCAAAAATTGCCCCCCCCCCAAAAAAAACAAATAAAAAATTAAGTAAAATTCATAGTAATTTAAGGTTAATTTCTCAGAGGAATTCATTTTAGAATCCTCAAAATTACCAAAAGAATGATCCCTGAATGGATGGATCTAAAACCTTCAAAAGGAATTACATCTTAATATTAAAGAAAATTCTAATACAGCAAATTGTTTTTAGAAAATATGTGTATTTATTTTTACAATGACACTTGGAAAGACAGAACAAAAGTAAATTATAAAATGTCTGGTAAAGAGTACAAAGTTTTAAATTATCTGGGCAAAATGAAGATGTAATAATTCAGTAATGTTGGTCACATTACACCTTTCCAAGGGTGCTCATGCCTTAGGAGAGCGCATGAGTTGGGCTCTTTCTGTTGAGAATCACACAATTCACTAGAGAAGAGGTGCTGGCTCCTAGAGCCCAAGCTTTTATCTTTGTGGGCACAACCAAATGACATCATTTGCAAGTGCTCACTACAAAATGAAAATGTGAAATCCCCTGTTCAAATACAAAGAATCTATCTATGTATCTATCTATCTATCTATCTATCTATCTATCTATCTATCTATTTATTTATTTAGAGAGATTTTTGCTATAGGGTATATGCACTCCTCAGAGAGACAGAAAGCAAGAAATCACTCCCAGGAGGGATGGCCATGCCACAATCCCTTCTCCTTCATTCTTTTCTTGGGACTTTGGGCATGCACATGCACATGTGTTTTAAGCCTCTGTGTCCAGGATTTGAACCGTGATCAACTACATGGGAGTCCAGAGACATAACCATTATGCTATCTACTAGTCCCCAAACACAAAGGATGTTAATACCGTGACATCAGAACATTAAACTAAGCACAGGGACCATCTTCATGGCACAGCAATAATGTGCTGCTCAAGAGGAGATGGATTCCCCATGCCAACTGAGGTTCAAGTCTCCAGATAGTGGGCCTGAAACATGCTGGCTATACACATGAGTGCCCAAGATTGGAAGAGCTACAGATGTGTCGGAAGGGGATTATGGCAGGTCCAGACCCTGTGGAAGGTGCTTATCTCTCTCTCTCTCTTTCTCTGACATGCATACACATGTGCTCTACCATAAATAAAACAAAGTAAGCACTGGTTGCTTCCAGGTGCAGACCCTGTGTGAATGCTTTTATCACACATCCATGAAGGCAGCCAGGCCTGTGGGAATAACAGTTTTCCAACTTCTCTTCCATCTCTCCCTCCTGTGTCTTCTCTCTTAACCTCCACATCTTGGTTTCCTAATACAAAGTCACTTGGTAGCTAATGAAGGGAAATTGTTATCTGAGATACTGAGGTGTCTGATGAGGTCCATCTTTGACTCAGTTTGAAAAGACTAATTCTGGGGACAGAATTTTCTTAATCTCCTTCTCCAAATCTGCCTGTTAATGTAGTGTCTTGCCTTCTAGCAGAAGCAGAGAACTCCAGAAACTTAGAGATAGTGGTATCTATCAAAACTCTCTCCTCTAAACCAAGATATTAAAGTGTACTAACTTTCTTTTCTTTTCCCTTTTAATTTGACTTCCTGTGGGAACGCCCTCTCCTGTTAACAGAATGGAGGTAAGAAATGATTACTATACCAATGTTTCCTTCTCTTTTTAAAATTGACATGCATTTTTTGAATTTCTACTATGTTCTGAGATCTGTAATGTTTCAGTAACTTTCTAACTTTTAATCCTTTTAATACTCTTACAAGATGATGATGATAATGATCAAAATAAAAACAGAGAACATCTATTGAATACTTACTATTTATTTGGCACCGTATTCAGAGTTTTATATATGTTACTTAAACTTATCCTCAAACATGTCTATGAAATAGGTACCAGTATTATTTTCATTTTATATAAAAGATATTAAGAGTTTTTTGAAATGGAGAATTTAAGTGGTACATATAGCTCGTAGACAGTGGAGTTGAAAATGGAACCCAGAACTGATTCCTAAACTCTCCCTTACAGCTTTATCCTGTAGCTAAGAAAGTATTACCTTGTAGTATGACATTCTACAACTTAAAAATTTTAATATTTTAAACTTAAAATCTTTAGTGTTTTATTTACAGTTATTTATTAAGATTGACTTGCATAAAAAGTCTATGAAGTGTGTGACTATTTTTATCTATTATTATAAAGAACACATTAAGTTTCAGAATGATTAATCAGTAATACAATTGCAGCTAATTAGGACAGTACATTTATGAACCCAATTTTTCTCATTTTAACATTTTAGTGACTTAAGGAGCAAAAACTTTTTTTTAAGACTTTTTGTGATAGGGCATGTGTGCTTGCCAGGGAGAGAGACAGAGGCAGAGAGAAGAAAGTGAGAAATCACCCCCCCGCCCCTCACCTCCAGGTGGGATAACTATACCACAATTCCTTCTCCTCTTTTCTCCTCTCAGGATTTTGGGCACGCACATACATGCACCCAGCATGATTTTCAAGCCACTGAGTCTAGGATGGAACTGCGGTTGACCATGGAGAAGTCCAATACCTTAACCACCATACTACCTGCTGGTCCTGCAAAAAATATTATCCTCATTATTTTTATGTGAGGAACCAGATGCACCGAGAGTTGCTTGGATTATAGAGCTAGCAAACTACAAATCCTCAATCTGAGTTCAGATGAAGAGACTTAAGAACTAAGATCCATAACTACTGCACTATACTGCATTACCCAGGGGGCTCAGTAACTGAGCAGAATCCAAAACCCCAGTCTTTAATTAGAATTTCATGGAACAAAGTAATTATTTGCATAACAAAATTCGGTCTGTCAATCTTGTCCCAATTATATAGCGCTGATTCACTTGTTTGCCTGATGAATAGTTATTGACTTACTATGTGGCTATCACAGTTCTAAAAGTTGGGAGTACTGACCCTGAAAGACTTTATGATGAGATCTAATATCTACTGAAGGGATATGAAATGTAACATGGTGAAAGTGAAATGAGAATGTGGGCACCACGGAAGAGATACCCTCTTTCATTCACATGCTGTTTTGCATACCCATTTTCTCTGCTTTTTTTCTTTTTTTTTGGAGAGGTTTTTGCTATAGGGTACGTGCGCTCGCCAGACAGACAGAGAGAGACATAGAGACAGAAAGCGAGAAATCACCCCCCAGAAGAGATGGTCACGCCACAATCCCTTCTCCTCCATTCTCCTCTTGGGATCTTTGGCACGCACACACATGCGCCTGGCATGAGTTCTAAGCGACCGGGTCCGGGACGCGAACCGCAGTCGACTACATGGGAGTCCAACGACATAGCCATTACGCTAACTGCTGGTTCCCTTCTCTGCATTTTTTTAACCTCTCTTTCTATTCCTGGCACTATATTGAAATGTAGAGAAACAAAACAAATTTTACATATTCCTGACCCCAAAAGAATTTATATTTTATGAGAGAATGCCCTCAGGTATAAAGATTATTTAAAAGACAACATAATAATAGAAGGATATATAAATTCTAGGGGCTCAAAGGACAGGCATAGGTGACCCACATACAAGTAAATTCAGAAAGTTAAAAGTTTTTACTAGTAAAATAAATGCTAAATAAAGAATTTTATACCATTTTTCACTTGTAATTATGTAAGTACCTTGAAACCACTGGTAGAAAGAAAATTGTTACAATGTTTTTGAAAAATAATTGCACTAGCCTCATGGCCTGGTGGTTGAAAGAATCAGATTCAACCTGACACTGCACAGTTTGAACCTCAGCCTTGAAGATGACACAGGGTACACAGGGTATAGACATGCCCACAATCCTGGCAAGGAATGGTAGCATGGCTATGCCTCATTGAGGTGGTTTTTCTCTGTCTCTCTAACTCCCTCTGAGGAGGACACACACCCTGCTGCTACTACTACTAATAATTAATGGGCCAGGCAAATGTTCAAAATGCTAAGTAAAATGCAAAATATGGGACCAGCAGATGGTGTAGTGGTTATGTCACTAGACTCTCACATAGTCAGTTTGAGTCTTGGGACCCGGAGACTTAAAACTCATGCCAGGTATGTGTGCATGTATGCCCAAGATCCTGAGAAGAGAATGGAGAAAGGGACTGTGGCGTGGCCACCCCCCATGGGGGTGAGTTCTCGCTTTTTGTCTCCCTGGTTCTCTTTGTCTCCCCAGCGAGTGCACACACCCTATAGCAAAAGTCTCTCTCTTTAAAAAAAAAAAAATACAGAATACAAAAACATAGTTAAAGTATAATTCTGATTATATTTTATGTATATACTTATAATAAAGGATGTGTATACAAACACAAAAAATATAATATGTAAAGTGTGTGTGTGTGTATATATATATATATATATATATTTATATATAAACACATATGGATATTAATTTGAAGATTTTTTAAAAATTGGATTTTCTTTACACCGCACTTTATTTTATATAATAGATAATTAATTTTAGTCAGAAGAAACACAAGTTTTCCAGAAGAGATCACATTCTTGTTCAGGACATTGGGTTTGGGTTTGGCATTTCAGATAAAGGACATCTGATCTGCATCTTAGAGAGGGGTTGGCAAACAGTTTCTATAAAGGGCCAAATATATTATTGGGTTGCCAGAGAAGTCATGATACCTGGCATAGAAAAACAGAAAAAAATACATCATGACTTTTCCAACAACCCAATAAATACGATTGCTTTTTAGGCCATCCAACCCTTGTTGCCACTGTGCTACTCTGCTGCAGGAGCACAAAGGCAGCTACACACAATGCACAAGTAGGTGAACACAACTCTGTTCCAGTAAAGCGACTCTGAATACCAGAGTTCAAATTCTGAATCTTGGGACAAGCAGTTAGCGTAATGCTATGTCACTGAACTCCCATGTAGTCGACCGCAGTTCAAGTCCTGGACCCGGTGACTTAAAACTCAGGCCAGGCATGTGTGCGTGCATGCCCAAGATCCTGAGAAGAAAATGGAGGAAAAGGGATTGTAGCATGGCCATCCCCCCTGGGGGGTGATTTCTCGCTTTTTGTCTCTCTGTCTCTCTCTGTCTGTCTGGCAAGCACATACGCCCTATGACAAAAACCTCTATGTATGTATAGACACTATTCTTTGCTCACAGGCTATGTATTAAAGAAGGCAGTGCAATACAAAATTTCAGCTAGATAGTGGGAAATCTATTGTATAGTATGGTGACCATGAGAGTACAGTATATTCTTGAAAATTACTGTGTGAGTAGATTTTAAGTGTTTTCACACACACACACACACACACACAGATCAGTACGCTAGGTAATGCATATATTAGCTCAAGGTAGCCATTCTACAATGTATGCTACACGCCATGTTGTGCACCATAAATATATACATGTTTCTTTCAAATTTGCTAAAATACTTATTTATTTGTGCTGCTGTTTATTTTGTATATATAATTACAACTTAAACATAGAAATATTGATCTTCTCAATAATAGAAGTAATTTGGGGCTAGCCTGTGATGTAGTAATTAAGACAGCTAGATTCCACATGGCTGTCTGCAAGGATTGAATCCCAGACTCAGCAGTTTGAGAAACATCAGGCATGTGTGCATGCATGCCCAAAATCCTCAAAGAAAGGAGAAATGGAGGAGAAGGGATTACGACATGACCATTCCTCATGGAGAGGACTTTCTTACTTTTCCTCTCTCTTAACTCTGTTTCTTTCCATGAGCACATGTGCCCTCTGGCAAACTATAAGAAGAAAAGATTTAAGAAATGCCATGTGAATATATGTTTCACTCTGAAAAACAGAGGAAGTCATAATATATATTATATGAAAATTGAAAGTGGTTGAGTATCTGTGATAATGATTTGTCATATGTGACCATATTCTAATGCTTTAACATAGCATCAAAAATTCTTAGTTCATTTTTAATCTAGGTATTGCTTTAAGAATTTTTATTGACAATTTGTCTGGTGGGTTCTTTCGCTGATCCCTATCTTAGAGAATGAATCATATGTAGACACTCTGCATGAATGAAACTTTTCCCAGTGTGCTCTGGAGGTTGGAAGTGGTGGAGAACCTTGGTCGTGACCTTGGTTGAAAAAGTTCAAGGGGAGGATAAGGCAGTTACTACAGAAGGGAAGAAGATTTGTATATACCGGAGGACAGTTATCACTATCAACTGTGCCTCTGCTAGGGAAGGAGAAACAAAAAGTATGTAGTTTTAGGTAGAGTAATGAGAGTATCATAACTCCGATACGCCTTGGTGAATCATCTGGGTATGATGTTGGACAAAGAATTATGTGTTCAAAAGGAACAGCCATCTCTAGCATGGAAACTCCAAGATAACATTTTAAAATGCACCACTAAGTGTTATTCTACAGGGGGACAACAGATGGCGTAGTGGTTAGAGTGCTGAATCCCACATGGCTGACTTCACAGTTCAAGTGCTGAACCTGGAAGCTTGAAAAATATGTTAAGCACATGTGCATGTGTGCCCCAAATCCTGCAAGAATAGAGAAGGGATTATGGTGTGGCCATCCCTGGTGGAGTGAGGGGTGATTTCTCACTTTCCTTCTCTCTCTGCTCTTTTTGTCTCTATCAGAGAAAGTGTACACACCTTATAGCAACCGCCCCCCCCAAAAAAATTACTTATACATGTTAAGTAGAGAGAAATAGGAGTAAAAAGATGTACTGAGAATCCTTTCACTATTCCATTTGACTACAACACAAGTGGGAGTTTGAGATCAAATATGCATTGTTTCCTCTGAAAAAGGTACTTTATAGAAGGGGGGAGGGGGGTCAGCTAGGCTTAGTTTGTCAGGTGACAGGAAAGCAAATGTTTCACATACAATTTTAACTAGCATTTTCAGGAGATAGTCTGGCAGGTCATTCCAGAATAACCCACAGTCTGCAAACAGATTCCTGTGACCTCTGTCCCACTGTTTGAGCAACAGGACCAGCTGCTTTCAGTGTGACTCCATCAGCGTCCTAAGAACTACATGCAGAGTAATACAACTTCAGCTACATGGGGAGGGACCAGTTCTATCACAAAAGACAACAGAAGATACCATTGGAAGATCTTGGCATTAAAAAAAAAAAGAAAGAAAGAAAGAAAATCTTGGCATTCATTTTGTTCCCTAGTTCTTAATGTGAGCTCCTTCATAAAAATTTTTAAGTGATATATTTAAGAAATTGAGGGGCAAAATTTGGCACTGTGTATTGATTCAAAAATTTGATCACTGCTTAGAATTTGAAAATTTATAAGCCTCTGCAGAAGAAAAGGGAAAAAAGAAAAGCGAATGGTCAAAACACTGGAACTGTGAGTAAGCAATAGACAGGTAGACAGTAGATACATGAAAGATTTAAAGATTTAAAGACAGATGATAGATAGAAGATAATAGTTATATATCTATATTCCTGTATAAATTAATGCAAGCATAAATATGCTGCCAAACCAAGAAATGGTCCCAGGAACATCACAGGGGTGTAGAAAATTCATAATAACCATAAACTTTGTATTTGTATGTTTTTTTTCCAGGCTAGTGATCTTCAAGCTGTTAGAATAAACAAAATTAAAACCAAGATCTAATTTTTATTCAAAACCTTTTCTTTTTTTCATTTTTTCCTTTTGCATTATGTATGATGCTCAAAAACACATAAATAGTCAATACTCTGAAGCTATACTGAGGTTGTTCCAAAGATCTATTAGAGTTTTTATTAAAAGAAGCAGCAGAAATCCAGAGAAGGGGATGATCATTAATAATCTCTGAGGCTACTTTCATTCATTTTCCTTTTTTTTTTTTCATTTTTGTAGTTCTTAAATTTTTTAAAAAATGTGTTTTGCTTCTGTAATTAAAGGGAAAATTATGAACATATTTTATTTTAAAAAATACTCATGAGAAAATGAAAAACAGCATCAATCCATAGTTAACACATGATCGTGGAAACTGGATGAATAATTCTCAGTACAGAGAGACTGTGGGAAATTTAACTTTCATATGATGCATTTTTTTCTGTTAAATGAAAAGGGTCATACTTGTTCTTTTTCATCCTCCTTTTTAAATAAGATACTGCATTAATATGTAAGACCACTGAGTAAACCAGTTTGAGCTATTTATGGTTGGTAGTGAGTATTCAGTTTTTAAAGCACAGTATCCTTGCTTCTCCCTAATTTTCTTAGTGTCATCACAGACTGGGCTCTCTAAGAGGATAGGCCATAAACTATTTCTTTGGGTAATTTTTTTCACCTTTTCCTTGTACGACTTTTAACGTGAGTGTTATGTTTTCCTAGTCAAGGCCTTTATTTTTAAAACTCCCAATGAATGAAGTGATACAGTCAAAATCATATCGGCTAGTTAGCAAAGGCTAATAGTAATTAAAAGATGAACCTAGATTGTAAAACATTATTTTTCAGTATAGTTGGAAGCTCATTGTCTTACCTGAATATATTATATCTTATTCTAATAGATTTGCTTTAGTGACTTAGCCAGTGATGGTGTGTAATGTATCAGTTTTTAAAATTCAAATGAGGTCTCAACAATTTAAAAATTTCCCAGTAATTTTCTTTAAATCCCTTCTATAAATAAAATGAAATACTAAATTCCAACATTTGTACAACTCTAAATGAGACTATAACTTGAGAATTTTCTGTCATTATTAACAATATAAAGGCATCGGAATATACTGAGACCATCACAGTGCTTACACATAAGTGTCAATAAATATTTGTCCCATGAATATGAGTTATTACTATATTCTCAGCATTGCATTAAGAGACAAGTGGATGTGAAAAGAGCTCCAGCAGCAGTTTCCATTTTCCCATTTGCCTTCAGTTGTTATAGCAGATAAGCTATCCTATTTATTTATTTTTTGGGGGGGAGATGTTTTTGTTATAAGAGCACGTGCGCTCACCAGAAAGACAAAGAAAAACGGAAAGACAGAAAGAGAGAAATCATTCCCCAGGGGGGATGGCCATGCTGCAATCCCTTCTCCTCCATTCTCCTCTCGGGATTTTGGGCACACATATACACACCCCTGGCATGAGTGTAAGACACCAGGTCCGGGACTAGAACTGCGGTTGACTATATGGGAGTCCAGTGACATAGCCATTACACCAACTGCTGGTCCCACTTTTAATCTTATTTTTATACTAGCACTATAGAATTGACATGTAACACACAATTACCTGAGCTCAGAATCATAATACTCTACAGAGTAGTGCACAGGGCACTGCATGGTCGGTTGACTCTCCCAAAGACATGCAGTAAGAAAACAGTAAAGCTGAAGAGACTACTTAGCTGCTCTGAGAGTCACACCTTCCTCTCTGTACATGCCTTGCTTTTCTTTAACTGAGAGAATCTGAGTATGAAAGGTGGTGCAAAGATACCTGTGTTCTACAAAATTCATGTACTTCACTATCATAACACATAAATAAACTATATTCCTAAAGTTGCAAGCAGGACCAGCCGTTGGTGTGGTGGTTACGGCAGCTGTATCCCACATGGCTGACTGCATGTTTCAAGTTCTGGACTTAGCAGGTGTATGTGTGTACCTTCCAAAATCCTAAAAGGAGGGAGAAGTGGAGAAGAAGGGATTGAGCATAACCTTTCCCCATGTGGGATGCTTTCTCCCTTTTCTCCTCTTCTCCTCTGTCTCTCTCTATGGTCAGTGCATGTGTCCTCTGGCAAATAAATAAAAAAATAAATACAGGTGAAAGCATTTGGGATTAGAGCAATTATTATCATGCTCAGTCATGTGTTAACCATCATGATGAATATGTTCTCCAGAGGCATGTCTTTGTTTATATCATTTTATTTGCAAGAAGCCTGTGAGGTAGCTTAACTCAGAGTAGTCAAATCTATTTATAATGAAAATTAAATATATATATATATATATATAAATATTTAGTCCTTGATAGTTTCTAAAGCTTTCTACGTCTATTATCGCATTTGGTCTTCATAATAGCTCTGGAGTGGCTATAGATGATATAATTGCAGCTGGAAATGAAGACAATGTTCAGATGGAGCATTCCCAGCAATTTGTTAGTACAATTTCCCCCTATTTCTGTGATGCAGATGTGAAAACTGGAAAGAAAAAAGCAGACTGAATGCCAAGAATTAGCATGTGATTGGGAACCTTGTCCATTGCTTCTTTCAGTAAACCGCAGAAAGATAACAAAGGCTACTGCACCCAGTACAGAGGGGAGGTGTGTGATGCAGTCCTGGCAAAAGATGCTCTTGTTTTTTTCAACACCTCCTACGCGGACCCAGAGGAGGCCCAAGAGTTACTGGTCCACACTGCCTGGAATGAACTGAAAACAGTGAGCCCACTCTGCCGGCCGGCTGCTGAGGCTTTGCTGTGTAACCACATCTTCCAAGAGTGCAGCCCTGGAGTAGTACCTACTCCTACCCCTATTTGCAGGTAAAATTCCAGAAATAAGTAAATGGGAAAATTCCATCTTTCTGTCTGTAAACAGAGTTTCAAAAGAGGAAATTGTCATATATCATACTAAAGGCACAGCTGGCTTTCATCCAAAACAGGAGGTAAGGAATGAGACAAAATTCCTAGCATGTAAATCACTGAGGATACTTTATAATATAAGGGCTTTGAGCTTCTGGAAAATGTCATACAAGTATAATATTCTCACTCTTGTTATTCTCGTATTATTCTATTAGTCATGTACTATGTCTTTTCTTTTTATCAAACAAAAAGAGACATGCTAAACTAACAGGGACCTCACTAGGAAGCCAAGATAGAGAAAATAGAGTACACTTCAAGTGTTTTGGCTTTTTTTTTTTGTCAATAAATATGAGATTATGGATGAGCATTTCAAAACAAATGTTTTTAATTTACTTTTTGCCATAGGGTATGTGCACTCACCAGAGAGAGAGGCGGGGAAAGTAAAAAAATCCCCAGGGGAATGACTGCACTGCGATCCCTTCTCCTCCAGTCTCCTCTCAGGATTTTGGGCACTTGGAGTGATTTTCAAGCTACCAGGCTCAGTACTGAAACCACACAGCTGGTCATGTGGGACCTTAACCTCCATGTCACCTGGTGGCCCTCAAAATGTTATTTCAAAGTAACTATATTCCACCCGATAGTCTAAATATTGACACTTGTGCCTCATTTGGGTGGAAGAAGTAAGTTATAAATAAATATTTTATGTAGTCTTCATACTATTTAAACATGGAAATTCATAAATCCATGTTCCTCCTTTGCCTTTATTTTCTACTTAGGTAGAAAAGGCAGAAATCAATCTGACTTTGGAGTCAAATAGAACACATTTTAACTACCGTGTTTAATGCTTTTCAGATGTACGTGACCTTGGCTAAACTTAAGTTTCCTCATCTGCAAAATAGACTTGTCAGAATGAATTGTACCCATGGGATATGTTAGAACCAGACAGATGTAATTTTTCCTTCATTTTCCTTTGAAGAAAATACATAAAACTACCAACACAGTACATTTCAACCTTACTTTATAAAACCAGGACCAATATTAACATTGAAATAATTTTAGGGAACTCTAACATAAAGAGAATACCATAAAGCCAAGGCCATTGAGATAGACCTTTCTCCAAGTTACTGTAAAGTCTGAGACGCAGAGTAATATAATTTGCTTCTTCACCTAAGAAGGTTGTATTGTGATCAGGCGTGATATCTAAGTCTCTAGGGATTTTAGTGTTGCTGGGATAAAAAGCAGAAAAAGGAGGAGGAAATATTTATGCTATTACCAAAAAGTAAATGGGAAAAAGAGTGGGTGAGAGGAGGTAAAAACCTGTCTTGCTGGAAGTTAGGAAACACTGACTCCATTTCAGCTGTCCTTGCAGTTGTTTGAGTCTCCATTTAGTGTCTCTGCTGACTACCGTTTCTTTAACTGAGGTTTCTGTTTCTTGGGCTTCTTTATAGGATTCTCCAAACTTGTGTGTTTGAGGTACTGTTCAATAGTGAAAATCCTTTGAGGGACCAGCAAATGGCATAATGGTTATGTCGTTGGACTCCCATGTACTCAACCGTGGTTTGAGTCCCAGACCTGGCAGCTTAAAATTCACACCAAGCGCCTGTGTTTGTATGCCCAAAATCCTGAGAGGAGAAAGAAGGAGAAGGGATTGTGCATGACCATCCCCGTCTGGGGAGTGATTTCTCACTTTCTGTCTCTGTCTCTCTCTGTCTCTCTGGCAAGCGCATGCGGCCTACAACAAAAATCTCTCTCAAAAAAAAGAGAAAATAATGAAAATACTTGAATAGAAAGTAGCACAAGAATACTAAATAGAACATGGAATCAGCAAACGAAGTTGATAAGAGATTCTATCAGCCTGTACTTCAAATTAATGTAATTTGTGGTGACCACTGAACAGTTATCACACAAATACAGTGATACTCAGGCAAATCAGCTTAACACTATGGACAGATGATTGTGAGGAATAATAAATTACAAATATGTTTCTTTCTTTTTTTCTGGTTTTTTTTTTTTTTTTTTTGAGAGGTTTTTCGCTATAGGGCATGTGCGCTCGCCAGACAGAGAGAGACATAGAGACAGAAAGCAAGAAATCACCCCCCAGGGAGGATGGTCACACTGCAATCCCTTCTCCTCCATTCTCCTCTCGGGATCTTGGGCACGCACGCACACGTGCCCAGTGTGAGTTTTAAGCCACCGGGTCCGGGATGCGAACCACAGTCGATTATGTGGGAGTCCAGCGACATAGCCATTACGCTAACTGCTGGTTCCTAAATATGTTTCTTTTTTGTGATAGTTGTGATTTGCTGATTACAAAATCTACATAAATTACAAGATGAGAATCTGAAGTGTGCCCATTAACTTTTAAGTTTTTTAAAAATATGTTTTCTATTTATAGCCTTTACTCATTTTTCAACTAGATTATTCATTCATTTCTAGTAAAATTACAAGATTATGATCATGAAAGATTTACTTACTATATATTTTGAGCTGTTTCAGAAGCACATTTACACAAGCTATAGGATATGCATACATTTTATTTCCTTAGAGCACTGGTTAAGGTAGGCTGGAATATTCTGTTTTCAGAAAAAAAAATACTGTTCTATTTTGAGATCTGTGAGCTTCCTCCAAGTTTCAGTTTTTAATGATACGATATTTTAACACAAATCATTTAAAAATTGTCTCTTGCGGCCCAGAGTAGGAACATAGTCTAAAACAATGGTTTCCTATAACTCTTATTGAATAGTCTTATAATGTTGGTTTCACCTCTTTGGGTCTTTATTTCTTCCAGTTACTATGCTGTTCGTAGTAACCAACTTTTCAGTCTTTTTATTTCCTTCCGATTTTTTTTTTTTCTTTTGAAAAACTCTGCTATGGAAGGCATGCTTTAAGTATGAAAATTAAAGCAAAATAAGCTAAAAGAATTCTCTAATGTGTTCTTTCACTTTCAACTACAAAATAATCTCCCAGGTACTTGCTTCCCCCACATAAAGTAGACTACAGAATTCTTTTCCTATGTCCTATGTTGATTTTTGCACAGTTTAACCATGTTGACTACAAAAAGATGTGCTTGCACAACCCAAGGATGGAACCCAGGCATAAGAAAAGCCAAACTAGGTAAAACTCTTTAGGTTCTTCAGCTTCTCAGAAGTCTGGAAAGCCCATTAAACCCTTCCTCTGCAAACATACCGAAAGTTCAAAAACCCATTGTACCCACAACCTCCAATGTATCCCATCACCTTCATGTGCACAGCCCTATCACTCTGAACATGCTCCATTTGCTCATATTGGTGAGCTAGGAATGCAGGAGTATGGGCACAAGTATTTAAAAAAATACCCTTGTTGGGCCAGCTGGTAGCATGGTGATTAAGGGAGCTGGATGCCACATGGCCAACAGCACAGTTTGAGTCCCAGACCTGGTGGCTTGAAAAAAAGCATGCCTGTTGTGTGCATGCCCAAAATCTCAAAAGGAGAAATGGAGAAGGGATTGCAGCATGACCGTGCCCCATGAGGGGTGCGTTCTCACTTAATTTCACTCTCTCTTTCTCTGTCTCTAATGAACACACACATCCTCTAGAAAAATTTAAGTAAACAAAGATACTATTGTGGTAGATATATGTATTTATATATGTGTGTGTGTGTGTGTGTGTGTGTGTGTTCATACCCACAAATGTCTCCTCTCTAAATCTAAGATAGTGAATGAAAGAGATCTGTTATTATCTTCAATTTCTTTAATTATCTTAATTTCATTATCTTTCATTTCATTTCATTATCAATCCCCAATATCTTATTTTGGAATGAACTAATTCTCTTATGCAGTCTTTCGTATTCTCTAACAGGTTTGAACAAATATTAGGTCATTGGGAAAGTCACGATGCATTTTTCTATGTTTTTGTATGCAAAAATGTGTCATGACTTTCCCAAAGACCCAATATTAGTCCACAAAATTCCTACTTGTCTAACTAGCCTCTCCGTAGTCCCTTGACTCATGACACCGCATAGAGATGAGCATTAATGCTTACTAGTCAATAGGCATTACTCTGCCTTTCTCTGGTGGAAGCAGACACGAAATTGGTCAAGACTCTGCTTCTCCAGAGGAAGGACTAGATAAGGACGCATGTGCCCTCCTGTAAATTGCCAAGGAGATGATGCTGTTCTTTTTTGAAGCACTGCATGTACAGAGGCACAGGCTGTTTCTCATCCTTACCCAAGATTATAGAAAAATCTCTCAGGCTGGACATTGATAATGATCTATGACTTTTAGTATATGTGTGTTTTAAAAATTCCATATACCTTCATTCTGTATCTCTGTGTTGATTTTAATACAAAGTTGAGAGAAGATCTATCAAGGATTCCTAATCTAATACCTTTTAAATGTGAGAGTTCCTTTTCCCAGTAACATTAATTATGTTTAAAGAAACAATGCAAGGTAACATTTCATTTTCCAGGATAGCATACTGTATTTCATGAAATGCCATGTTATTTATAGTAAAAGGATTCTTTCAAAATGCCTTTGTAAGAACGACACACCATGATGATGGTTTAAAAAATACAGAACGTAGGGTTCTGCCATAAATTTGGCTTTAATATGCCATGATTCATCAAGTTTTGTTCTCCATTTAATATTTTAGAGAGTACTGCTTAGCAGTAAAGGAACTCTTCTGTGCAAAAGAATGGCTGGCAATGGAAGAAAAGACACACAGAGGATTCTACAGATCTGGGATGCATCTGTTCCCCCTGCCAGAATGCAGCAAGCTTCCCAGCATGCATTGGGACCCCATGGCCTGTACCAGACTGCCATATTTAGGTAACAAAGAGTTCTGCCAAGATGTTGGAGGTTAACAAAAATTTCATATTTTGAAGAAACTAAAGTGTGACTTTAACCCTCCTAATATTTCTAGGCATTTCTCTCTATATATCTTTTTTTATATATAACTTATGCCTCTTTTAGATACCTAATAGCAGAATCCTAATGCTATCCAAATTGCACAGGTTAGCATGAGGATTAATTTCATTTGTTCTAAAATAAAGGGCACTTTTAATTGCTGCTTGAGATGTCACCTTATTTCACAGGGGATCTTATGAGAGCTTGTAATATTTGCTGGAATGGCTAAGAAACATCGCATATTTTGTCAGAGGAGTGAAATAAAGAAATAAAGTCTTTCTGAGCTAATGAAGCCAATTTTTAAGCATGCAAAAGTAAGCCACATGTTTGAAAATGCTGAGCTGACGAAACAAAACTAAATTGCTGCATGTTGCTTTAATGAGCTTCGTTTGTGAGGAATTGTGTTGTTACCCTAAAACTGGTTTAATCTCAAAGATGCAATTTTTTCCCATTCAAATGCGAAGAATGTTTTCCAGTTTTATATTAAAAGGCTGAAAGAGAACTTGCATTTCTTAGCACTCTCTCACAGACTATATGAGATATCTGGATGCTCACTTATAAAAAATTTTTATCCTTTCCCCCTCAGATTATAAAAAAGAAAACTTAACAAGTAAGTAATTTTGTTTGTGCCCTTGAAGCCTTATATGTACGTAATTGGATTCATGCATGTGTATTTATTTACACTCATACTTAATAATGTTCAGAACAGAAGGTAGGGCCCCTCTCAAAGGCTTTTCACCACACTCATTCATGGTAGAACACAAGAAAGACCCAAGAGGTCTCAGTCCTAATTATACCATGCAGAGCCCCCTATTTAGTGAATGATACATATGGTATCTCCCACCTCAAAGTGGTTATCCTATTTTATCCCTTATATGTTTATAAAATAAGTCAAATCAAAGATGGTCACTTTTTGATTTCGCATTCATGATTTTATATTATCTGTAGGTGAAATATTCATTTCATTGAGCCAAGTCATGACTTTTATTTATGACAACAGATACTTTGTTTGGAACATAGGTCACTTTTTGTTTGGTTTTGGTTTTTAAGTTTTTGCCATAGGGCACATGCACTCACTAGAGAGAGAAAGTGAAATGGTCTCCTCAGGGAGGGTGGCCATGCCACAATCCCTTTTTCTTTATTCTCTTCCCAGGATTTTGGGCATTCATGCACATGTGCCTAGAGGGTTTTTCAAGCAGCTGAGTCCAGGTCTCAAACCATAGTCAACCAGGTAGGAATCCAGTGTCTTCACCACCATAACATCTGCTGGCCTCAGAAGATAGGTAACTTTTTAAGACAGTGAATTTCCAGTTAAAAATTTATAGGATCTATTAAATGGCTTTTAATGGTCATCATACAAGCTCTAGGACATGGACCAGCAGGAGGCATGGTGGTTAAGGGTGCTGGACTCCCACATGGCTGACCATGTGAATTCCAGGCCTGGAGGCTTGCTTTCTCATTTTCCCTCTCTCTCTCTTTCTGTGTGTATGTGTGTGTGTATGTGTGTCTTTCTCTGGAAATAATAATAATAATAATAAATAAAGTTAAATAAAATAATTCTTAAAAAAAAAAAATCTCTAAGAAAGAATTCAAGAAGGTTGCTTGAAAATAGATGTCCAAGAAATTTACTTTATCAATGGTGCTTTAACCTACTTTATCAGATGGTACTCATAACCTTTGTATGATGACCAGACTACAAAAATCCTCATTTAGTAGGAAATTAGGAAAGTTTCTACATGTAATGTACTTCCTCTGGTTTGTATGTTCCAAGTAGAAAAGATACTTGGAACATACATGGTTTGTATGTTTTCTACTTAGAACATACAAAATACATTCCAAGGAGAAAGATGTGCCAGAGATCACATCTTTATCACTTTTACCTCCTGTGACACGTACTCCATGCCGAATTTGTTCTGTATGTGGTTAAGTGACAGAACTTGATTTTACCAGTTTGCTTAATTCCTTGCCTTAAGGAATAAGGCTTAAAGTATTAAAAGAAAGAATGCTACTGGTCCCAAAGGAATCACAGAGTTGTTAAACAAGAAGAGACAAGGAAATACCTAAAAAATATGTTATTCTGAGAGGCTGTCAAGCTGGCATTTCTAAAATGAAGGATGCATAAAAAAAAGTCTCAAATCTTGGTCATCTAGGCAGCTGAAGTTTACATTGATTGGACTTTTCATTGATAATCGTGGTCTTGTTATCCTTCAACAGTTTTCTCATTCATCCATCAAGTACGCACTGAATGTTTACTTTATGGAAGGTCCTGACTTTAATCCACAATTAGATAGGAAACAAACACATACAAAAATCTGCGTTTCTGCCTTGGTTACAAAGAAATTTTGAGCAGCACAAACCAGCTACAGTAACTAACTCCCCAGTCTTTAAAAACAACAGTTTTAGGAAGTCTTTGATACAGGTAAGAAGATGAGCTCCTAATGTCAAGTTGGTCATTTCACCTGAACAGGTAATAGGGAATATTTGAAAGTATACTCCTGGGATTGAATGAAATTGGTACTTAAGGAAGTAGCTTTAGCTCTTCAAGTACTTAAAGAGTTGCCAGAGATCACATCCTACTAGGCAGTGCATTCCATATTCTACAGGAGTGTGTAAAACCCTCAAATATTTCTTGAAGAGGTTCTTGATTTTTGAGTAAACTCTAATGGATTCCTCACTTTCAGGAATGACAGAAGAAATTCTGAAAAGTATTTATCCTTGCATCATTTTCCTTTTATTGGAGCCCAGGGAGTAGAATTTTAGTAGCTTTTATTATTATTTTTTATAACTTCTCTTGCTGAAGTGGCATATCTTTTTGACATGGCATATCTTCGTATAACTACATCACTGTCTACAAAACAGGCACTGCACCCTCTCCTTTTCTGTGTGACTTCACGTGCTTCACTACAGAAACTCTCAGCAGTGATTCTGTCTTCTGTTCCAAAGCTTCTATGAAACAAAGTATAATCTTGCTTGATTGCTGGAATAATAACTTGCTATTCTCTCTAATTCTGTTTTCTCTTCCACCTTTACTTTCTGCATACATACATATATGGAAAATGAATAATACATCCCCAAGTCTAGGCAAACTGATTAACATGTTATGTCATTCTCTCTCTCTTTTTCTCTTTTCCTTATTCATGATAGAGCACATGTGTGCCCACATGAGAATAAAGAGTGAGAAATGAGCACTTTCTACAGGGTCTGGTTACTCCTCAATCCCCTTCCTCCCAATCTCCAGCCAGTAGGATCTTGGGCACTCACACACACAAGCCAGGCATGATTTTCAGGCCGACTAGGGCCAGGGATTTGACCATAGTTGCTATGTGGGATCTTGAGCAATGTTTTCCCTGCTCAAGAACTGGCCATGTAACTGGCCCAGATTATGTCTCCTAATACCCCCAACAACCCTATGAAATTATGTCCTCCATTTTACATGTAAATCAGCCTAAGAAAGAGAGATTAAACAACTTGCCCGAGTTTACCTAAATAGTAAAAGGTAGAGTCAGGATTTGAACCAAAATGTATCTTTTTCTGGCTCCGTCTTCAGAACCTACTTTCTTAATTGTTATACTTGATGTCTGTCAGTTATCATTATGCCTTTTTTCAGTTTCCAAGACTTCTTGTGTAATAAAGCATAACTAGTTGGCTTAAAAAATAATATATATGTGTATTTATATGCTTGTATATATATTTAAATATATAAATATATAAACATATTTAAATATATATATATACATACACACACATACACACACACATACATACTCACATGCATAATTTGGTTATTTAACCTATTCATTCTTGAATATATTCCACTACCTGATTACATTCTACTGCAATCAATTATTTTTAGGTTTATTTATCTCTTTCATGAGAGAAAGAGAGAGAGGGATACAGAGATATCATCACCCCCAACAAGGTCCCCATGCCTTAATCCACTCCAGCCCCAGCTAGTTCAAATCACAGGCACACTCATGCACACTTTGCACACACAGGTAGGCAATGGGAAAAGCTCCAGGACTCCCTTTGTGATCGCACTTGTGCTACTGCTGCACCACCAACAGGCCCCCAATTGATCTTTTTTTTTGAGAGAGATTTTTGCTATAGGGCATTTGTGCCCACCAGAAAGAGAGAGAGATAAAAAAGAAATCACCCCCCAACAGTGGATGACCACACCACAATCCCTTCTTCATTCTCCTCTCAGGATTTTGGGCATACATGCCCAGTGTGAGTTTCAAGCCACTGGGTCCAGGACTCAAATTGTGGTTGGCCATGTGGGAGTCTAGCAACGTAACCATTATGCCATTACTGGTCCCGCTAATCGATTCTTCTTACGAAAAATCTAGTTGAGGGCGTAATGGTTATGTCACTGGACCTCCCACATAGTCAATAGTGATTTGAGTCTTGGACCTAGTGGCTTAAAACTCACTCCAAGTACATGTTCTTTCATGCCCAAAACCCTAAGAGGTGGATAGAGGAAAAGGGACTGTGACATAGTCATCCTCTCTAAAGGGTGATTTATTGCTTTCTTTCTCTCACTGTATCTCCAGTAAGCACACACACCTAGAGCAAGAAATCTCTTTTTAAAAAGTGTAGTTGATAATTTTGTTGTTTATAATTTTAAATCACTCAAGCAACTCGATGATTAAACATGTTGCCAACATTTAGGTGGATGTTTTCTTTCCAAAATTCATTTTTCCATAATAATTGCTACCATTCTATCCAAAAGTGAAATTACAAAGACTTTGTGTTTGCATGTGTGTGTGTGTGTGTGTGTGTGTGTGTGTAAAATTTGTGAATTAATCAGTTGAAATGCTCATTGGGTGATTTTGTGGTGATATGAAATTACCCATTTATAAAAACTTGGAATGAGAAGTAACTTTAACAGTTGTTTAAGCCAAACTCTCTCACAATGAGTCTTTTCCAGAGCATCTTTAACAGAGACACTTCCTCTTCCCACTTAAATTTATTCCTTCTCTCCACTGTAGAATGCATTAATTACTAGAACATTTTAGTTATGTAGAACTAAATTCATGTTCTCTATAACTTTCAAAAATTGATCTTTGTTTTGCCTTTTTGATCCATCTTCTATAAAACAACCCTTAAAATATTTTAGAGGCAGATACCCTGTTTCCCTGTAGTCTTCTCCTTTTCACACTAAATATCTCTATTTTTCAACCTTTCCTTCCATGAGCTGACTTTGAAAAACCTTCACCTCCAGGCTTACCTCACTGGCTGATGTGAGTTTGCACAATGTCCAGAATTGAACCCAAAGCACACAACATAGTCTGATTAGAATGACTATGCAACCATTATTTTCTGTGATAAAGGAATTTTTCTTTTATTAGTATAAAACAAACTCATACTAGCTGTTTAATAATCATATGACCTTGATAGTTTCTTTATGGATATTAAGGTTTATTGATTTAGTTGAATTTGATTCCTAACTTAAATTTTCTACTAGATTGATGCAATTTATATATTTTATTAGTTTATTCTTACATTTGTAATTTTGCTTTATATACTTGACTGTTATGTTCTGAGGCATAGTGACTTACCCTCTTCTTATATTATGCCATTTAACCAATATAAAATGTCACTCTCGTTCTATTTTAGTGTTTTAGTTTTAAATTTCTGGTATTAACATTGGTAATCCTTCTTTTTTTATGTTTACCTGGAATCCCTCTGTCTCTTATTTTTCCTTCCTTATAAACATTAAACACCTGGGTTTACTCCAACCTAATGGTCAATTTCATTGAATAGCAGGATTTAGCCTATTCATATTTTGCATATCAATTGATATGTCTGATTTTATTCCTAAAGTCTTAACTTTACATTTTGTATTTATCTTACTTTTTCTTTCTTCTTCCCTTTTCCTTACTTTTATGGGCTTTTACTACTTCACAGCTAAGTGAAAGCCAGATACCAATTCTTTCTGCACATTTTAAGTCATTATTCATCATTTCTTCCCACTTCATGAGACTTTGATTCTCCAATGAGATCCTTACAATGCTTTTATCTTCTTTATCTCCTCCTCCAGTATTAGTTTTCTCTCTATAGAATTACTGTCTGTCAACTCCTAAGAGAATCAGTCAAAACTCCCAGGCATTCCATTATTATCCATTTATATTTAACATAACATATGCAGTGTATCTATTTATCCAGTTTTTAACAACCACTCTTTATCCTTCATCTTAATGTCTCTTTCTGATTTGATTGCTATTTGGTTAAGAGTCCCTTTGTGTAGTTTCTCAGCTAGGGTCTTGGGTGATAGAATCCCTGACACCTTGTGGATCATCACGCAGCTTTCTTTTATCTGGATAGTAGAAAAGTGTATTAGCCAGATATAGAATTCTTCAATGGCATTTCTTTTCTCTTGATAGTTTATAGATGTGATTTTACTCTTTTCTAGTGTCTAGTTTGGGAAATTAACAGTCTGGTGTGTGTCTGGTCATTTTTTTCCTGTATGTAATTTGTTCTTTCCATCTATTATAGATGTAATAGATATATTTAGATTTCCTTCTTACCCATAGTATCTGTATGGTGGAAATCCCATATGGCAGTGTACTACTAGACATCACTTTCCATCTCAGTAATCAAGACTTGATGTTGGTAGCTTAAAATAATCCATGATGGGAATATTTATGGAAGTGAGGATTGCAACAGGAGATCTTTCTGATGCAAAAAGCTGATCATGTTATCACTACTTAAAACTCTCTGATGATTCACTCCATTTGCTGCAGGACAAAGTCCAAATTAATTAAATGGGCATGCAAGGTCTTTTATAACCTAAATCTGATATCTACATCCTTACCCATAGATAATCCCAACTCAAACAATGAAACATTTAGGAGTACTTTTATGAAGGCAGACTTTAAGACTGCTTGGTTCAGGCCCTGATATATACACTTCCTTCTTTGTAGGACACTATCTCCCTACCCTCTCTCCATTCCACTCCCTTAATCCCCTCAACTCCACTCCAGTCCCTCAAACACACACCTTTGTCTTAGTTTATTCAGGCTGGTATAACAAAATACCATAGACTGAGTGACCTATGAACAACAGAAATTTATTTATACAGGTCTGGAGGCTGGTAAGTTCAAGATGGAGGCACCAGCATATTCACTGCCTGGTGAGAGCCTTCTTCCTCAAAGATATAGCTATCTTTCACCATAGCCTCATAGGGCAGAAGGAGCAAGAGAGCTCTCTCAGACCTCTTTCATAAGGACATTAATGTCATCATAAGAGCTTTATCCTCATTCATTTCAACATCCAAATTTTCAGGGGACACAAACATTCAAACCATAGGAAACTTCCAATGTATTATTGCCTACTCACTGTTTATATTTAACTTAAAGTTACTTATTCTAGAAAACCTACCTAGTATGCCCAAACCTGAGTTGGTGCTGTCCTGTTCTTACTATTCTTATAATGCTTCTTTCTTTTTATTGTAATTATTTATTTTCTTGTTTATTTCCCATTACAAATAAAGACTTGTCATGTCTCCCACAGTATTCTTTAACTCTAATAGTCAAACTGATTTAATAAATCGATTAATAAGTGGATGAATGAGTGAATACATACCCCCAGTGTTTGGAGAAAAGGTAAAAAGATAAAATTGACAAGAGAAGAAAAAAGATTAAAAGAAAAAAAAAAGGAGTGGTAACCTATTGATAATTTGAACCCAAAAAGAATATTGATGTAGCCCTAAAGAACACAGCAAATAGGTCAGTAGCAATAATTGAGGAATAGCAAAACAAAACTACCTTGAAAGGAAGAAATATATAAATCAATAGAGCTAAATTATTATTCTATGTCACTTCTTTCATTCTTCAAATATATCTGTCATTATGTATTTTTTAACATGCCACTAAACTCTGTCTTCTGATATTTTTGAGAAAAACGATTTCCTCACTTTATATACAGAATGAACTGCTCTATGAAATTCAGATGCAAAAAGAGTCATTTCTTCCAGACTTTTAATAATTGCTTCTACTTTATTATTAGCAGGAAGCATAGCTCCTTAATTTAAACTCTCCTCTTCATCCATCTTGGATTAAGAAACCTGGGTATGATTCAGTCCAAAGAGAATCAGATCAGCTTTCCTGTCACTTCCAGAGGAACATGGGAGTCTGAGACCACCACCACTATATTGCTTGATGAGGCACATTATTGGTCCCACACAGATGTTTTACTCTTTTGTTGATGTTCTTCCAGGTCCCAGTGCCTGCATGAGTCATAGCAGTGGCTAAGCTTGGCCAACAGACGCTTCAAAACCACTTTTTCAGCCAGTGTTCAGGGAGGAATCACTGTCCACTCCTAGACTAAGAAGTCATACACAAGCACCCTTGTAACATCTGCTTTTATAGTATCCTATCTCAGATGGTTTTAACCATCTACTGCAACAAAAGTTTTCACTTGCTTGCTCTTAGTGTCCAGGGCATAATCACTGAGTTCACTCCTAGACTTAGTAGTCACACTTGGCCTTCTTTTATAACCTTCACTTGTACAAATATCCTACTTCAAGTGACTTAAGACATCTGTTGCAATAAAGGTTTTTAACTTCTTAATGTGCTGCATTAATATATTATTTTATATTAAATCACTATCTTTTTACTATATTGTAGTCAATTGCTAATATTTCATGTAGAATCTTTTAAATATGTTATATAACCCACGTATGCATTTTTCTTCTATGCTACCATTGCCAAGCTGTGATATTAGTAAAATGTTAATAACTTTCTAAAAAAATTTAAAATATTTTGCTCTTACTGAAAAATACTATAAATATGAAAAGTGAATCTCTTCCAAGGCTGAAAGAATGTATTGATAATGCTATAATGACTTAAAACCAGTTTCCTGTTTATGGCTATATTCACATTTTCTAATTCTTCAAATGTGATAATTACTGGGTTATCAGGAAAGTCATGACCCACTTTTGCATAGAAAAATATAGAAAAATATGTCATAAATTTCCTGAAGACCTACTAGCATGCTCCTATCATTTTTTCTTAAGAGTTAAAAAAGTAATTGCATAATTATGTATTTTTTGCCTTTGATTCTGTTGTTATAACGCTATAATTATTCCTAATTTTCTATGTCTGTACCTTTCCCTCCTTTTTAAAATTAAAATTCTAATGATTGGACTATATTACAAATATTTATAAAACTAACTATTTGCATATTTTTAAATTCTATCATTTGTGGTATGCATATTCTAACTTATTAATTTCCATTTGCATATGGCTGTTATTTTATCACCTATTTTGTCTTCTGTAGTTACTGTGTCTTGTCCAAAGTCTTGTCTGAAATATTCCTTTCATTCTTTGTATCTTATGGAAGGAGATAATACTGAGTTTATCATTGAGCACGGCTTTGCTCAAATTTCATACACACTATATTTTATTTAACTTTGTTTATAGGAAGGGCTTTTTCCTAATGTGTAATTATGGCTACTCTTTTTTAAAAAGTTGTTTTTTGATTTGCCTCAGAATGTGAACACTGGAGAGAGACAGAAAAGTAAGGGAGAAAGAGAACACTCACGTGGGGATGGCCACATTGCAATCCCTTCTCCGTTTCTCCTTTCTGGATTTTGGGCACACATGCACATGCATCCAGCATGCTTTTCAAGCCAGCGGGTCTGACAGTTAAACTGCACAGTCAGCCATGTGAGGTCCGGACACCCCAACAACCATGTCAATGGCTGATCTGACTCTTTGCTTTTGATCAAAAAGTTACTGAATTTTTAATGTCCTATTGGATTTATTTAATCTGTTACCAATTGCATTTTGTTCAAGTAGTAGAGCCACATAATTTCTGCTTTTGAAATGTGTTAGATTTTATCTTTGTGACCACAGACTGGTGGTCACAAAGATAAAAGATCACATCTGTCAGTATTCCACAAATATTTGAAAAGAAGATTTATTCCTTCTTTCTATGGTACAAAGTTCGTTTGTAGCTATTAAAACATTTTTGTTGATTATGTTATTAAAATACTATGTATCCATGTTTTTATCTTTACTCGAGCTATTAAGAGGATTCAAAATTTAATTAATGAAGTTGTTCTAATACATACACAATGAACTTTGCACTCTATAAACAAAGTGGTATGAGTAAAGCATCTTTTGGTTTCCAGCAGTAACACAGATTTAGTTGTTTCTGTAATACGCTGGCCTTTTAAATCAGAGTTTGACATGTGTTACATTTTTAGAAAAATTATATTTGTTTGTGTTCTATCATTTTCATTTTCTGCCATTGTTTTACAGTTTATCAACCAGCAATAGATCTGTATATAAGCTCAGCTTAGACAAACCTGACCATAAGTATAATTACATGAAGACATGTTTTTTAATGATTTCCTTGTTGTTGGCTTACAAAGAATATAATACAGTATAAAGAGTACTAGCCCAGGATCTGCATTTGTCTTGGAAAATATATCTCTTCTCCCAGAGTTTTATTTTTAAAATTCGATGACACTGTAAGTTGGATTTGCTTATAACTAGACCTTACTAGATTCTTACAATTGGATTTTATGGATATGTGATCAGGGATAACCTGATACATAAACATATTCTATTCATAACTTTAAATTTTATTTACTGACTGCTTGAATATAAACATTGCTTCTTAAAGGTTTGACGATGAATGAAAAGAATTATTGTTTACTTACAGCATTCCCACCAATGACGTCTTCAAAGCCAAGTGTGGACATTCCAAATTTGCCCTCTTCCTCTTCTTCCTCCTTCTCTGTCTCACCTACATACTCCATGACTGTAATAATCTCCATCATGTCCAGCTTTGCCATATTTGTGCTTCTTGCCATAACTACTCTTTATTGCTGCCGAAGAAGAAAACAATGGAGAAATAAGAAAAGGTGAGATTCTAGTTTAAACTAATCTGACATCATAATATATTAAAACCTACACATTTAATATTGGGATTGAAAATGGAAATGTGTGTATATGTGTTTGTGTGTGGGTGTGTGTGTGTGTGTACACAATGGATAACAGTATCAAATTAGTTTATTCTTTATATCATTTACCATACATATGTATATGTGTGTGTGTGTTATTGCTGCTACTCTCTTTTCTTTTAAAGAATTTTTTAAATTTAACTTTATTTATCTTAATTTGACCACAGAGAGACAGAGTGAGAGAGAGAAGAGGGAAAGCAAGAAAGCAAGCCACCAGGTCCAGGACTTGAACTGCGGTCAGCCATATGGGAGTCCAGTGCCCTTAACCACTATGCCACCTGCCAGCCCCAATCTCTTAATAGTATTCATAGCCCTGCTTTAAAATTAAGCACCCCTCACTATGGTCTTTAAAAATGTCAGTGACTTTTTGTATAGGATCATATGTCCTAAGGCTAATTTTTCACAACAGACAGAATCTAGACAATAATTTGGAAGAAAATGGCTATTTCTGCTCCACATCTTCCCCTCAGTCTCATTGCCACTGCTAGTGACAAAAGTCTAGATAAAAAAATATGCCTTTTGACTGAAGACCAAACAAAATATTTTATTGCTCTCAAATCAAAGGATCTTTGGCTGCCTTAGTATAATTTGTTTTGTTTACTCCTAAATACTATATTGCTTAGAATCTAAGTCTGAGTGTGGATCTTACCTGCTACTAAGCTCATGATTGGTCTTGCCTGTCTTGCCCACAGAGAATCAGCAGCAGTAACCCTCACCACACTGCCTTCTGAGCTCTTGCTAGACAGACTTCATCCCAACCCCATGTACCAGAGGATGCCACTCCTTCTGAATCCCAAATTGCTCAGTCTGGAGTATCCAAGGAATAACATTGAATATGTGAGAGATATTGGTGAGGGAGCATTTGGAAGGGTCTTTCAAGCAAGGTAAAGTTACTCATGAAAGAAAACATCTTTCCATTATGTCTGAAGGAGTTCCCAAGCCATTAGCTTGATATATATATATACCATGGATAACAGTATCAAATTATTTTATTCTTTATATCATTTACCTTATTTATAGTACATGTTATATTTTATATCTTAATAATTTTCCCTCTTTGCAGGAAAATAGAAATATATATGGAAAGAATTATTTCATTGAATTTGAAAGCAATGATTTACAGGAAATCCAAATCTTCATTTATATATTCAAATGACAAAAATTAATAATTCCATTATATTTTTCAGAAAAAAGTCATATGCTTTTAATTATAATTTCTTGTAATGTAGTTAGTAGACAATTCTCAAACTTACCTCTCTTCCATTTTTCATTGCTAAATTTCCCACTTCATTTAAAGTTTACTTTGAAATAATGCTTTAATATAAGAACTCAAAGTCTGACCTTTATAGACATTAAGCAGAGATTTATGAAACAACAGAGCACTAGAAGAAAAAACTATGCAAAAAAAAAAGAAAAGGAAACATTGAGGCCAAGAAAGGAGTATTAGAACAATCACACTTTTCTGTGAATTAGAATAAAATAGTCTATTTGCATGGATGCAGGCTTACAGACAGAGAGTTGGACCAGAGAATATGGATTTAGTTTGAGTTACCAATTGTCTCTTGAACCTTATCTCCATCCGTGGGGCTTTGGTATGGACATTATATGAATAATGACCATCTCACATAAATACTTTTTTTGGAACCAAAAATATGCAAGATACCCCTTAAGGCTCCAAGAGGAATATAAAAATGAGTAATTCACCTCAGTGAATTAAGATTCTGGCCAAAATTGAAGAGATTAGAACGACACTGTAATTCATAATGTATTTTTTAAACTTACTCTGTGTTTGAATAGCCCCAGTGGCTTATATTAATTGGAGTCAAAAAGTCTTATGCTAGGCTACTGTGAACTTCCTATGGTTCTGTGGCTCTAGGAAAGGCTGCAAGAGTGGGGTATATGTATGCATGCAGGTGGATATTATGTGAGTGTGTATAATGGTCCTGATCTTCATTTTCTTTCTCAATGCATTTATCTCTCAGGGCTCCAGGCTTACTTCCCTATGAACCTTTCACTATGGTGGCAGTAAAAATGCTCAAGGAAGAAGCTTCAGCAGATATGCAAGCGGACTTTCAGAGGGAGGCAGCACTCATGGCAGAATTTGACAACCCTAACATTGTGAAACTCTTAGGTATGAATATATTAGTGAGGCAATTTATTTCATTCAGAGATAGATGCTTTTCATGCCATTCTTCCTTCATACTTCACTTAAGCTTTTTCTTTCATTTCTTGGTCAGCGAGATATCTCTGTTTCCAAGGTTAACCTCTTCTATCCCAACTCTGTAGGATATTCATTGCTTAATGAATTATTCTTTTTGAATTTTATCACTTTAGTATTTCTCTATTTTTTTGCCTCATTCTTATTCATAAAAATGTTTAAAATGCCCCCAGTATAAAACATGTTTTATGTGATGCATATTTGACAGTCAGATGAAGTTAAGGAAGCAGATAGACATGAGGGCCTAGAATTCAGGGAAAAAAAGACCTGGTTGTAGATAGGAGTCTTAGGTTATTAGAATACACCAAGTATATACAGTCATGAATCTGGGAAAGATATCTAAGGATGGAAAAGGACAGAGAAGAGGTCTAAGGACTAAGCTCTGGAACATTACAACCGTTTAGAGCAGAAAAGAAGAGGAACAAAACAGACTGAACAGGAACCACCAATGAAGTTGGAAGTAAATCAAGGCAATGTGGTGTCCTGGAAGCCAAATGAAGTATTTCAAAGAGGTGAAAGTGATCATGTTACATGCAATAAGTCAAGTGAAAGAAAACTATAAAAAGACCTTGGATTTGGCAACATGGAGGTTCATTATAGCCCTGCTAATGGAAGTTTCTAAGGAATGTTGGAAGCAAAGTAAACAAAAGTGAATTCAAAAAAAGGGTGGGAGGAGAATAATTGGAGTAAAAGTAGAGACAACTTGTTTTGCAACCTAGAAAGGTGAACTGAGAAATATGAGTAGAGCTGACAAAGAGAAGAATAGGATCTAATTCTTTCCTATGAAGGTAATGGTATTTTTGCAAACTAATGGGAATGATCTAGTTATGAGAAAGAAAATTGATGCTAGGAATTAGCAAATAGTGGAAGAAATGTCTTTAAGTAGAAGAGAAGGGGAAAGGGATCCACTGGAGGGATTGGCTGTTATTACAAGAATGTCCAGATCAGCTTTAAGAAGAAGAAAGAATGGAGATAGATATTAGTGGGAGAGCATGGAAGGTTGCTTCTTATTGATTTACTTTTCTCTGTGAAGTCAGAATCAAGATGATCATCTGAGAGTGGGGATGGGAGAAGAGGTGTTGAAGATCTGAGGGGAGAGAAGGAAGAAATGGCCATCTAGAAAAGTAAAACATAAAATGAACTAGGGAAATGCAGTGCAATTGGCAGGCATATTAAGAGGCCAAGTGAAGTTGGAGCTCACACATTTTACACAAAACCAGTCAACACATAGTGTTTTCATCCAAATGTCACCCTTTGGTTATAAACCAGGTAACATGGAGTTGGGTTTAATCAGAATTAGCATTTTGCCACACAAGAAAATTAAAGCAAAACTGGGGCAAAGAAGAGGAGGGTATGCAAAGGAGTGATTATTATGATTGGCCAAGTAACTTAAGCTATTAAGGAAAGAGAACATGAGAGGAATGAGAGATCATAAAAAAGGGAGAGGAGAAAATGGACTAGAAGTCCCAATGGTGTTAAAGGAGTTTTTAAGCTAGGGCGTTATAGGCCCTGAAGTAGAGTACAAGAGGCGGGATGGTGAACAAGAAATGCGATGGCAGAAAAGAGGTTAGAGACATAAATATGAAATGCCACAGTTAAGAAAATGATCATGAGGATGAGTGACTGAAGCTGGGTAGAGGTCACAAGGAATGGAAGTCAAATAACACAGAAGTTAAAATATTGGAAGGGATCTGCATGGATATTAAAATCAGGAGTTATGATAGTATCTTGAACAGTTTCTGGTACATTATAGGGACTCTATGAATATTTATTGAATAAATGGATGAAATTTATTCAGTACTTAACAGTTCATTTTGAAAATACTTCTTCCACTTCCTCTGCTCCTAAGCATTTATTCATTCATTCGTTCACTCATCCCAGGACAATCTGACTCTGGCTTCTGCCCCTCCATTTTCAAACATTATTCATTTATTTATTTACTTATCAAATATACACATACATTCATAATCACCAAGCAATTTCCTTTTCCTTCCTTTAATTGTCAAAGGGTGCATGCCCTCACCAGTGACAGAGAGACAAAGAGAGGGAGAGAGAGAAAGCACTCCTAATTGGACAAGGTCACACTATAATCCCTTCTCCTCCATTTCTTTTTCCATTTGAGATCGTGGACAAGCAAGCACGTACACCCAGCATATCATTCAAACCAGGACCAGGACTCAAACCACAGTTACCATATGGAATCCAGCTTCCTTAACCATTAGACTGTAGGGAGCCCAATAAGGCAACTTTTATTTCAAGAGATGGTCTCTTCTCAGTCTTCATCTTAATCCTTTTTTATTTTTTTGAAGTATTTGACACTATACACTGCCCTCTTCCAAACATCAACGATCCAGCTCTGTCCTTGGTTCTCTTCCACCCTTAATCTTGCTCAACAGCTGTCCTCCACTGTGCTATCCACTTCTAAGAGCCAGTGGGACCCAAGATTCTCTCCTCACTCTACGTTCTTCTTCCATGCAACTCTTCTTGGGAAAGCTCATGTCCTCCCTTAACATTTTAGTAACTCAAGAATCAAAATCTCCAACATAATTTTTCTCCTAATCTTCAGATATACATTGCCTATTACTTTCTGTATACTTATAACCAAACTTGAATTTCATAAAACCACACCTGATAATGCCTTTTAAACTAGCCATTTTATTTCTGGGTCTCTACCTTAGGCATTTACCTAAACATTTATGAAGAAAGTTGAATCTCTCCTATCACATTGATTTTAAGATGCCTGTTTAACATCTATCAGGGATATAAAACACAGTCCTAGAGCTTAAGAGGGATACTGAAGAGAGATAAATACTCTGGCTTTTTGAATTTTGTGTATCTTAAAAGCCTTTGATAATGATCTTCAAGATGAGATATTTTCTTGTTTAAAATATACAACAATGTTTTATTGTTTCTTGAAATGTTGACTCTACATTTATACATAAGTGTTCACAATTTTACAAGATATTGAATTCTTGGGATTGGGTCAAACAAAAAACTATGTACAATTTGCAAATTTATGATTGTTGTGATAATATGTTTATATATCACTATGAGTTTTCTCACATTTCCCAACAAGAACTCAAGTTTATATTACCATTTGTCAAATGCTCTAAATTCCATTTTGATGTTCTGTGATCTCAAGGTCTGTTTTTAATTCAAGTGCACATAAGTAGTATTTATTCATGTATGTGATTCTACTACTCACACAGCTCTTGAATGTTAACACCATTTAAGTGAGATGATGACAGTAGAAGAAGGATTGGGAAAATCCATAAAATTAATTTCCAGTAAAAGAGGTCTATACATTTAGAATACCAGGCATTTACAGAACATATTTGTATGTTTAAAAGGATCATTAACAAGTTGAATCCAAAGATAGTGGTTAAGTGTTATGCACAGGGAATCAGATCCCACATGGCTGCCAAGGGTTTGAGTTCTAGTCCCAGAAGCTTAACACACTGAGTGCACACGCATACACTCAGGACCTTGATAAAAAATTGAAGAAAAAAGGACTTCAGCATTACCAGGCCCAGATGGGAGTGCATTCTCTCTCTCTTTCTCTCTCTCTCTCTCTCTCTCTTTCTCTCTTTCATGCTCTCTGGCATAATACTGGGTCATAGAAAAATACATCATGACTTTCCCAATGACCTAAGAAAAAACAAAATTTCAACAACTAGCAAAAAATATTCCTTGCTTTTAGTCATTTTAGTTCTAGCGTATACTTGTTTCATAGTCAGAGTTGGAGGATATAGGTATAAATATAGATATATGCATAACTTTAGAATAGAAAGAGGCATTATAGGTTATTGACTCTTACCCAATATGCTGGAAGTCAAAGAAGTGGAACAATGAGGTGAGACAATTCATTCAAGATGTCACATTAAAGTTTAAAGACATAGCTTAGGACTAGGCATAAGGTTTTCTTACACCTATGTGTCCATTAATTCACCCATTTATCATTTTTTTAAATTTTGCTAGATTGTACATGTGCTTGCAGGAGAGAGATGGGAGGGGATAAGAAATTACACCCCTATAGGTTATAGCCATGCTGCAATTCCTTCTCCATTTTTTACTTTCAGGATTCTAGGCATGCATGCATGCGTACCTGGCATGGTTCTCAAGCTGCTGAGTCTCGGGCTTGAACTGCGCAGTCAGCCACGTGGAATCTAGCCACCCTAACCACCATACCATGGGATAAGCTGCTCCCATCTTTAAACTGGTCTATTCATTCATCCCTCCATCCACTCATTCATCCATCCATCCTGTTCATCTATCAATATCTTGAAACTCCATCACCAATCATGTGTAGTAGCAGGTTTGAGGGTACAGAGATAACTAAAACCCAGTTCTCTCAAGAATTTTATTTTGAAGTCCAAACCAAGAGTTAGGGTTGAGTTATTTTAACATATAAAACACTTTGAGCTCAAGTGTGTGTGTATATATGTGTATATTTATTCACATATATGACTATAAATAATATGTGTATCTAATTATAACCATTACAAAGTAGAAATATTCTATATATTTTCTGTATCAGGAAGTGAAACATCTCATTAAATAACCTCACCTTAAAAACATATTTTAATTTCTCAGAACAATATGTTGTCACATTTTCTTTCCCCAGCATATGAATTCTTTTCTAGCCCAGCTGCAGCAGTGTGTGCTGGATAATGTTTGTACTCAGTACACTGAGGCTACATGGAAGCCCCAGTTTTGATTCCTGGTCTACCCTACAGATTAGGCATGATGGTGTGTGCCCATAACCCCAGCTACTCAGCCATAACCCCAGCTACTCAGATAACTGAAGGACACAGACACACACACACACACACACACACACACACTTTTTTTTTTCTTTTTTTGGAGAGGTGTTTTTTTTTTTTGCTATAGGGCATGTGCGCTCACCAGAGAGAGAGACAGAGAGACAGAGAGCAGGAAATCACCCCCCAGGGAGGATGGCCACACCGCAATCCCTTCTCCTCCGTTCTCCTCTCGGGATCTTGGGCACGCATACACACGCGCCCGGCGTGAGTTTAAGCCACCGGGTCTGGGACTCGAACCTCGGTTGACTATGTGGGAGTCCAGCGACACAGCCATTATGCTAACTGCTGGTCCCACACACACTTTGAAAATCAACTCATCCAGTAGAACAATGGTAAAGCCAATAGATAACGCAGGCAAATCCCTATCAACTAGAGATAATCCAAAGATGACCCTGAAGAAGAAATCTCTAACCCAATAGACATGACTGTGATTTCCCTTTAGCACATATAAATATGCTGACTGCTAAACTCTCTGGAATTAAAAACTAGCTCCAAAATAAATAAGCCAAGATAACTATATTTCTTGTTTCTTCTCTTTGAAAGAGACTTTTAATTTTTGCTTGAAAATAATAATAAATCTATTTTTATGATTTGAAATTGTGTCCATCTAATTTATCCAAGTTATTCAGTTTCTCTCTCAATATAGCAATATTTTATTATTTAAAATGCCTTATTGGCATTCCATCTAAGATTCTATTTAGATTACGATTTTTGTAGAATGAACATCATAAAACTTAAATTTCAAAATGTTTGACTAAAGCAACCTAAATACTTCATCTGAGAATCATACTGTTTTTTGTTATTCTTTCCAAATTTCATATATCTTCCTTATTATCATTTTCCAGAGAAGTAACTGGAAACAGAGAGGTTACTGTGCACATTTGGAGCGAATGCCCATACATCAGTTCATTCAGTAAACATTCTCAGACACCTGGCTCTTCCACACACGTGCTAGGGGTGGAGAACTTAATGGGCAAGAGGACATAATCTTTACTTTCAAAGTGTTAAACGTTACAGAAACCTCCAATAAACAGATGATTGAAAAATAGGATGTTAGGTCCTATATTAAAGGCTGATGGATGGAAACTAATGGAAGGGTCAGAAGTTGGGACGTATTAGAAGAGCAGTACACTGAAAATTAAAAGGTAAATAGAAGTTTAGACAAAGAAATGGGGCCAGGGATCAACAAACAACCCGGAGACCATAGTCTCCAATCTGGTCTTCTGCTTTTCGGGGTTCCTCCCGTTGAGTCATTTTAGAAAGAACATCTAACGGACGATGCTGTTTTGGTTGCAGGCGTGTGCGCTGTGGGGAAGCCTATGTGCCTGCTCTTTGAATACATGGCCTACGGCGACCTCAACGAATTCCTGCGCAGCATGTCCCCTCACACTGTGTGCAGCCTCAGCCACAGTGACTTGTCCATGCGGGCTCCTGTCTCCAGCCCCGGACCCCCACCTCTCTCCTGTGCCGAGCAGCTCTGCATAGCAAGGCAGGTAGCAGCCGGCATGGCTTACCTCTCGGAGCGCAAGTTTGTCCACCGGGATCTAGCCACCAGGAACTGCCTGGTGGGTGAGAACATGGTGGTGAAAATCGCCGACTTTGGCCTCTCCAGGAACATCTACTCCGCGGATTACTACAAAGCTAACGAGAACGATGCCATCCCTATCCGCTGGATGCCGCCGGAATCCATTTTCTACAACCGCTACACCACGGAGTCTGACGTGTGGGCCTACGGCGTGGTCCTCTGGGAGATCTTCTCCTATGGCCTGCAGCCCTACTACGGGATGGCCCACGAGGAGGTCATTTACTACGTGCGAGATGGCAACATCCTCTCCTGCCCCGAGAACTGTCCCCTGGAACTGTACAATCTAATGCGTCTGTGCTGGAGCAAGCTGCCTGCCGACAGGCCCAGTTTCACCAGCATTCACCGCATTCTGGAACGCATGTGTGAGAGGGCAGAGGGAGCTGTGAGTGTGTAAGGTCGGAGACGCTCAGATAAAACGCTGCACCCCTCTCAGACTCTCTGAGCCAGAGGAATCCTACAGCAGGGGCCCAACCAGACTCAGGTAGGGAAGAATAGCAGACATGAGTAGCTGCCCCTGACTTACCAGGGGAAAAAAAAAAACAGTGCAGAATCCCTGTGATAGAAAGACAGGGTAAACCAGTGAATGGAAACAAGCTAGGAGCTACGTCAGACAGCAGGAGATACCTATTCTTCCTCATGGGGTAGTTTGTAACACAAATTAGACATGAAAGAATGTCGGCCTGCTCAGTTCCTGAATTAGCTGGCAGTAGAATAAGGCTCTGCTGAACTAAATTTTAATGCGAAATAAGGCTCAGAGCTTCATGTGTAATAAGTTAACGACCGTCTGCTATAAAAGTAGCATATTTTTATGTAAGACATTGAGGTTAAGTACGGAAAGCTAAAAGAAGGAAAAATACTCATTTTCTCACTGCTTAGAGAAAGGTGTTAGTTTTTTGTTGAACTTCTTTCTTGCATTTAATGCGTAATTTCAGATTTGTATTCTGCAGAGTTGTGGTTATACTTTACTGATAGAGGGCTTCTAAGGAATAAAGTGACAAATCAAGCTATATTCTTACTGTGATTTTTAGTTCCCTTCTCCATCTTGGTGAGCTTCCTTGAGAAATTTTTCTTCCTGTACACTTGTCATAAATCTGCTTATTTTAGTCCTATAGTTTTTCGAAGTCCTATGGTTTTTGTATCTTACTGATTTTTTTTCTCTGAAATTTTTATTGTGTATTTTCCTTTGTTTTAATGTTTATATCTTCTTCTTTTCAGGACTTTGTTATTCTTGTTGTATTTAACAATCATTTTCATTTTATTTCATAACACAATAAATATACTGGCAAAAACAATACTTTTAAAAATAACAGTGTTGACAGATATATATGTACCTTTTAAAAGTCTATGTGCCTTTGAAGCCACACATTTAAAATCTGCCATCCAGTAATTGTGTTACCACAGGCTATTAAATTTCTTAAGTTGGGGCCAGCAGGTGGCATGGTAGTGAAGGCACTAGACTCCCACATGGCTGACTGAGGTTCAAATCCACATTCAATGGCTTGAAATATCAGACCAGGCACGTATGCATGTATGCCCAAAATCTAAGAAGAGTAGAGGAGAAGGGGATTGTGGGGTGGCCAACACCCTGAGGGGTGATTTATCACTTTCCCTGTCACATTCACTCTCAGATGAACACACACTCCCTATGGCAAAAATCTTAAAGGAAAAAGGATTTCTTAAATGATAGTTTACTAGATGGGATTTTATAAGATACTCGTTGCTCTAAGCTATTTCCAAACCAATGTTCTCATACATTCTGACTTTTTTATTTCTTTTTAAAAACTAATTCAGTATGACTATAAAATTAATATCATGTTGCTTAGAAACTTGCTGCATGATATCTTAACCTATTGTCTTGTAGTTTGTGATAAAAAGACTAAAACAAAACAAGCGAACAAACAGAAAAAAACTCTGACCCCAGCTTCCTAGTGCTTAATATTTCACAGTGGAACCCCACACAATTTATCATTATCTAATCCAACATAAATGCCATGAGCTTATTCTTGATATAGTATAAACCAAACTTTTCTTGACAAATAAACAGGGACTAGAGTATAGCTATCTATTCTATACCAGCTGCCTTTAATTCAAACTAATTGGTAGTTAGGGCAATAGAAAAATGGTCTGAGTTGCTGAAAGTCAACTTTCAACCACCTGCTGGAAAACTTACCTGAAATCTTCAAATCTGCCTAACATAACAACTTGACATCTTTGCCAGAACCCTGCTTTTTTATTCATGGTCTCTCTAGACAATCAAGAAAAAAAAAAAAAAAAAAGGTGAAATTACCCTGGACTTTACTCTGTTTCATTTCCAACATTCTCTTAGTTTCGCTCCCTAAAATCCTTCTGCTCAAATTCCCTTCTCTTCAGTCTAACTGACCACTGCTCAAGCTGTTACTACTTACCTGTCTACTGTCTGATCTTCCTCTCACAGCAGTAAAGAGAGGTTATTGATGGTCTATTTCATATGTAGGGAGTTCAGAATTTAGGATTGGGAGCTAGAGTGGTGCTTTGGGTTAAAGCCATGAGTATAAGTCCACAAATGGGGGCCAGCAGATAGCATAACGGTTGCATCACTGGACTCCCACGTAGTCAACTGCAATTCGAGTTCCAAACCTGGAGGCTTAAAACTCACACTGGGTGTGTATGCATGCCTGCCCCCAATCCCAAGAGGAGAATGGAGAAGGGATTGCTCCATGGCTATCCCCTTTTGGGTGGGAGGAGATTTCTCACTTTCTGTCTCTCTTTCTCTCCAGCAAGTGTATATACCCTATAGCAAAAAATCTCTTAAATAAATAAGTCCACAAATGGTGCTGTCTTTCAAATGGCTAGATGAAGAATGGCATCACAGTTTGAGTCCAAAACAGAAAGTCAAGAAGCCAACGCAGCAAAGTTGGAGTCAGTAAGCAAGTGAAGAATTTTAGTGTAAATATTCATTTCACGTTTTAAGTGGTTCAAATATGTGTGTGTCACATATGCTCGGCAAAATTCAAGCTGTCTGGAATTTTTCAGCTGGTAAAGTTTTATTTCAAAAAAAAGATAAGAAGTTCAGGCTAATAGATAAAACTATCTCACAGAGAATCAGGCTGGGACAGTTGCTCTTACAGCTTCTGCTCCTGGTACCATCTTGTTTCCAGAGCCCTTGTTCTATCATGCACCTCTGCTCCCCTCTCTTATTGCTGAGTAGACACTCATTTTTCTGTCTCTTCTTCACAGCTTCTACTGCCTTCTAGACTCTCTCTCTCTGGTATTCATGATGCCAAAGCAAAAGAGCCATATAAATACAGAGAAATAGAGTAAATGAGTAAGTAAATATGAAAGCCATTCAATTTGGTTAAATATTGAAAATCATTGAAAACTAGAATAAAAACTAGAGCTCTCATCTATCCCAATATAGTAGCAGCTGGTCCCATGAAATAAAGGAAGAGCTTTATAGATGACGTAATGGATCCTAATAAATCACAAATATCTAAGGCTCAAAGAACTTGGTCAATGAAACATGTTGCCAACCTTAAGGGAGCTATAGAAATGAATGAATCCAGCCTGGCTCAAAGTGTACAAATGATACAAACTATACCGTTAATATAAAACATCAGAAACTTCAACTCGTGGAATTTCCACCCAGAGTACATTCAGACCCAGGATTATGAATTTATTCCCATGAACACACAAAGGGAGTTCAAAAAGTTTGTGGAAAATTGAAGTAAAGTGTAAGTTTTAATTTTGGTCCAAAATTTTCCTTGAATTCTATATTTTCTTTTATACTAGGCGTTTTCCATGCTTATCAAAAACTCTTTATAGTAAAAAAAAATCAGCTAGTATTTATTGAAAATGTAGCATGTATATTCTAAAGCCTTCACATATGTTAGCTTAAATCTCACAAAATCCCTGTGATGTTGAAACTGTGATTATACCCAGTTTTTAGGTGAGAAATAGACACAGACTTTGCAACTGGCCCAAGTGGACAGAGCAAGAGAGCCTAGTTTAGGACCGATAAAGACCTTGTCCTCAACCACTCTTCAGTGGTGCTTCCCTGCATTGTACAAGAACCACTAGCCTTGACAACTATGTGGAGGTGATTTGTAATTTGCATGTGACTTCAAAGTACACACTGTATCCCTTATATTATTAACTTTCCACCTAAATCTTTTTTTTTTTTGAGAGTTTTTGTTTGTTTCTTTCTTTACTATAGGATGCATGTGCTCACCCATCTCTTCTTGGGATTTTAGACACACACGCGCATACACCCAGTATGAGTTTCAAGCTGTCAGCTCTGGGATTTGAACTACAGTTGACCACTTAGGAGTCCAGCACCTTAACCACCAAGCCACCTGCTGGCCCCCACCACTAAGTCTTTTTAACGGATAGCAAAAAAGTGTTTTTTAACATTGTCACTTTAAAGTAATCAAAACATCCAGTAGATGCCATGCTATTTTTCATGAGCTCTAATTTCATTTTCAAATTAAAATTACTAACTTGAGTCCATGGTCTCATGGGTTAAGGGAGCCAAATCCCATGTTGCTGACTACACAGTTCAAATCCTGGACTCAGAAGTTTACAAAACACACCAGGTGATTTGTGTACAAGCCCCAAATCTCGACAGGACAGAGAAATAGAGAAAGAGTTATGGTGTGACCACGACCCGTCTGGGAATGCTTTCTCCCTCTCCTCTCTGCCTTTTTCTGACCACTGGCTGGGTAAATAAATAAATAAATAACACCACTAACATTTCTTCAGTGCACATCCTAATGTTCTGAGTTGCAGGAGCATGGACACATAATTTATTAGTATGTTTTCCTTCTTGAAGATTTTTTTCCATGGCAGAAATAGTATAGAAATTTAAAAAGGGAGATAAGAGAGAGAGAGACACAGTTCTACTGCCACCAAGAGCCAGGCCAGACATCAGTAAGGCACCAGCAAGTCATTTTAAGAGGTCAAATATGTCAAACAAGCTAGAGTATCAGAGTATTTTGCCTGTGACATCAGATAAGACACTCTCTGGTATTGTAGGAGAACAGAAAAAAGAACACTTTCTTTTCACTTTATAGTATATTATGCACCTGTTCCATGTCATTAAGTATTTTTCTACAAACCCAAATTAATTTCTGAATACTATTCCATTCTATGGATACACTGTAATTTTTGACAGTGGACATTTTAGTTTTGTGGTTTTTTTCTAATTTTATTATTATAAGCAATACTGTAATAATCATCCTTATTTTTATGTCATTAATTATCTCTTCATGGAAATTCAGAGAAAGGGAATGTCTAGGCCGACTGACATGCACAATATTAAGATCTCTGCTTTGTAGTGTATCTTCTAGATATATTGTCCCCATGTTTGCATTGTGCAAGGGATCTCATAGCTACAAACATTTGCTATCATAGAAAATTAATTCTTTTCTAGAAAACTTTCGTCCATCCAGTCATTACAAAACAAAATCTCATTTTAATTTAAAAAAAAATAGCGAGGTTGATATTTTTTGGTTCCTAGATCATCAATTCATTTCAATTTTGGTGGTTATCTGCAGGCCATTTTGCTATTGCATTCATTGTCGAATTGAATTGTAAGTCATTTCATAAAAAATTAAATTTGTCATACTGAACACATAAGAGGAAATGTGTATGTATTTTTATTTTGAAAACGTTTTTCTTGCGAAGCAATATTTGTTCATTTTGAAAGGAAAAAAAATCAATGATATAAAATAATATATAATGTACAGTAAAAAGCAATAAAATGATAAAACACCAACTGGTATAATGAAATACTCTCCAGCCTTTTTCAGATAGGTAAGCAGATAGGTAAATAAATAAATGATAACTTGAAACAAAAATGAGATATTGTTACACTGTTTTGAGCTTTGCTTTTATCATTTAATATATCAAACATCTCACATATCAACATGTCATGTGTCAAGTCACTTTTAATAGTTGTATAGTATACTATTATTTGGATTTATGATCATTTATGTAACTACTATTCTGTTGTTGATATTTAATTTCGATTTTCATTATAAAATGTAACGTGTTAATAATTACTTCTGTTGCTAAACTTTGTGACCATCTTGAGGTGCTTTCTTTCGATGTAACTTCTAAAAATGGAATTTCTAGATTTAAGAGTATAGGTACTTTTAATGTTTTTTCCATATATCAAAATATTTTCTGTAGTTATTTTATCAATGTTGACATCTTCCAGCTTGATAAGAGAGCCCATTTCCTTCCATTTCACCAACCCTGAGTATATTAGCATTTTAAATATTGCCAATATAACTTAAAATTTTTATTTTGTAGCTTATGCTCACTTTTCTTTAAATATTGATGAGGATGAACATTTTAATGTTTTGGAGGACAAATTGATTTGTGATTTGTCTTCTGCCAGTATGTTCTAATGGATGTATCATTTTCTTGTTGTTTTATAAAAGCATTTTACATATTAAGGAGTTAAATTGTGTCATACATGTTTCAGCCACTTCTATCATGTGTAAAAATGTGTACTTCTATTTGTCTTTTAGTATAAGCTTTATTGAGGGACCAGCAGTTGGCATAATGGCTATGTTGCTGGACTCCCACATAGTTGACCACGGTTCAAGTCCCAGACCCTGTGACTTAAACTCACACCAGTGCATGTGCATGCATGCCCAAGATCTCGAGAGGAGAATGGAGGAGAAGGGATTGCAGTGTGGCCATTCCCCCCTTGGGGGTGATTTCTCACTTTCTGTCTCTGCCTCTCTGTCTTTCTGGCAAGTGTATGTGCCCTATAGCAAAACTTCTCCAAATAAATAAATATATAAAGTATAAGCTTTATTGAAAGAATGGTAAATTTTCAGTCTGTTAATTGTGACCTCTTCCCTAATTGATTTGTTAATATGTGCAATGTTATGAATTGACTTCCTCATGTGAGATATCCTTGTGTTCTGGGAATAAATTCTTTTGGAGTATGTCACATCAATCTTTTACTTAACTATCAAGTCTAGTTTGTTAACATTTATTTGGACTCAAATTTTAAATTTTTTTTTTTGGGGGGAGGGAGAGATTTTCACTATAGGGTGCGTGCGCTCGCCAGACAGACAGAGAGAGACATAGAGACAGAAAGCGAGAAATCACCCCCCAGGGGGGATGGTCACGCTGCAATCCCTTCTCCTCCATTCTCCTCCCGGGATCTTAGGCACGCACGCACACGTACCCGGCATGAGTTTTAAGCCACCGGGTCTGGGACGCGAACCGCGGTCGACTACGTGGGAGTCCAGCGACATAGCCATTATGCTAACTGCTGGTTCCCAAATTTTAAGTTTTTAAAATTAAAAATTTAACATTTTCTTCTGTTAGCGTTTTATATCAGCATTATGATAGTTTTATAAACTCACAAAATCCTTTACAATTTTGATGAATTTATTTGTAAATAATTATAATTCATCAAAGCAAACTATACACATGGTTTTTTAAAACCCCCTCAAAAAGGGTATAAATTTTTTTAAAAATCAAAGGCTTATACATTTAAAATCTCTTTTATCCATCTCTAGTCCTGGTCTGAGTGCTAGTCAATTGTATCAGTTTTATTTTTATTTTTTATTTTTAGTAGTTGTGGTGGCTACTGCTGCAGTACTTACAAATACACTTGCATTGCTTTTTCTGAGTTGCTCAATTTTTTAAAAGTATAAAACAACTCTTTATAAAAAAAATGGGTGGTATTTTGTTTTTAGTTTGTTAGTTGTTTTTTTTTTTTTTTCCACAGAGGGTCTACACCCATCAGAGAGAAATAGAGAGAGACAAAGAGAGGGAAAGTGAGAAATTACCCCCCGCGCCCCCGCCAGAGGAAATGGCCTTGCCATAATCCCTTCTCCTCCATTCTCCTCTTGGGATTTGGGGCATGCAAGTACACATGCCTAGCATGAGCTTTCAGGCTGCCATGTCCAGGATTTGAACCACAGTCAGCCATGTATTAGTCCAGTGCTTTGATCATCATGCCACCTGCTGACCCCAAGATGGGCAGTTTAAAACACTTGTACTCGAATCCCCTGTTCATGGATACCAGTTCACTTTTTATCTGTTATATTGTTTATTAAAACTTTCATATATATATATACTTACACAAGCTTACCTACTGATTCTGACCTATGCAAGATTAAAATTAGAGCTTCCAAATAATCCTCCATCACTTCTCCTTCCTCCCTACCCTCAACGTCAGCTATATGCCTATTTAGATGCTGTTAGAATCTGTAATTGTATTCTGTTCTATAGCAAATTAGATTTGGATGCTTTCATTTTGGTTTTATTTTGGTAATTATCTACAGTTCACTCTTCTATTGTGTTCATTTTCTGATTGAATTATGAATTTTTTTTTTTTGGAGAGGTTTTCGCTATAGGGCGTGTGCGCTCGCCAGACAGACAGAGAGAGACATAGAGACAGAAAGCGAGAAATCACCCCCCAGGGGGGATGGTCACGCCGCAATCCCTTCTCCTCCATTCTCCTCTCGGGATTTTGGGCACGCACGCACATGCGCCCGGCGTGAGATTTAAGCCACCGGGTCCGAGACGCGAACCGCGGTCGACTACGTGGGAGTCCAGCGACATAGCCATTACGCTAACTGCTGGTTCCCATGAATCATTTTATAAAAAGCATATTAAGTCTTTGTCATACTTTATACAATAGAGTATACCTATTTTACCTTAAAATAACATTTCCTTTTTTTCTTACAAAAGCAGTATGTTGATTCTAAACATGAAAGAAAAATGAAAAAATATCTATTGCACAATTATGTGATCACATAAATATCTATGCATTGGTAACAAATAATGGCACTCGATTATTTTAGTTGGGTAATATGTATTTTTTAACTAAAAAAAAGTGTTTTAGATTTTTGCCATAGAGCATGTGTGTTCACTGCAGAAGGTCAGAGAGAGGAGGAAAATGAGAGATCACCTTCTAGGGATGATGACCACACCACAATCCTTTCTCCTCTCTTCTCTTTGGGTTTTGAGCATACATGCATATGCACCCAGCATGTTTTCAACCAGTCAGGTCCAGAACTCAAACCACATAGTCAACATGTGGGATCCAGTGCTTTAACCACTGTGCTACCTTCTCTTTGCAGTTCAGTAATATATTGAATATGCATTAATTCTTTTTATTTCCTCTATTTTATGGAAATGTCATTGGAAATACCACAGAGTATTTACATTCTTTTCTTTCCCTTATATTGTTTCTTCTTCCTCTTTGTTCTGCCTCTCTTTTTCCATGCTCTTGTCTTCTACATGTCTGGTGATATTTGGTCTGCTATACATAATTTCAAATGAAGAGCTTTTTGATTAGTGTTGGTAGCAGGAGAGGATTACTTTGCAGTTTCATTGGGATGTGCTCCCAGCTCTGCCACTCTTCTGTGGGATGGCTGTCAGTGGGCTCTGCCCAGGTGACTAATGGGGAGATAGAAGCAGCCTGAAGTTCCACAATTACCAAAGTGATGAAAGACTACTCTGGGACCAGCAGTTGGCGTAATGGCTATGTCACTGGACTCTCATGTAGTCAACCGCAGTTTGAGTCCCGGACCCAGTGGTTTAAACTCATGCCAGGCTCGTGTGTGGGCGTGCCCAAGATCCCGAGAGGAGAATGGAGGAGAAGGGATTGTGGCGTGGCCATCCCCCCTGGGGGGTGATTTCTTGCTTTCTGTCTCTCTGTCTCTCTCTGTCTTTCTGGTGAGCTCACGGGCCCTATGCCAAAAATCTCTAAAAAATAAAATAAAAGACTGCTCTGAGGACATAATATTGGGTCATTCGAAAAATCATGATGCATTTTTCCCTAGAAAACCATGTCATGACTTTTTGACAACCCAATACTTTGGTTTATTTCACTCCTGGGGAAGAGTTGTTACCCTATGACTGCTTCTATTCCCTGAGAGAGCCCAATAGCCTCCCCATATTCTACCCTGCCTCCCAACCTGACTTCACCATTCACACCAGGGACCCACCCTTCTCAGGAAAATCTATCCATTCAGAGAACAGAATGAGCATGGAAGCAAAGCAAGGAGCCTGGCCATGGGGAAGGGAATTTCAAGCTCTGATTCATAACAGGTAGTTGGAAATATGACTCAGCTAGCAGTGACACCTCTCAGCTCACCTGTTCTGAATACAGTAAACTCTAGTTGACCATTGTTTTTTTAACAACCCACGGCCCATCCCCGCTCTCTCTATCTACTGACTCAGAGCAGGGGGCCTTTATACACATGAAATCACTTCTCACCTCCACCCGCACCTTGCTTGTGTATGTTGCAAACTACAGTTTACTATTTCTGTACCTTGAATTCACCATGGATAAGAACAGAAGATACTCTCTGCTTTCCAAATATTTGTCAAAGTGATTGCACACAGAATGTCTTCAGGATTTCTCATACACTGATTCTTCTTTGAAAACTTTTAGCATCATAGCAATGAAATCTTGAGAGGAAAGGGAAGTTCCTTCTGCCATCTTGATCAAGAATTCTCTCAGGAACAGTTAAAATATCTTGGGAGTTATACGTTCTCTCCTTCTTTCTTATTGTTCCTTCTTTTCTCCTAGCTCTTTAATGTTGAAATATCCCTCAGCTCGATCCTCAAGTGACATATCTCTTTTTATCTATACTCACCGTTAGTAACCTCATCTGTCTGTATTGGCTATACATAACACCCTTATGCTGAAATTTTTATTTTTACCTCAAAACTCTCTCCCTAGCTTTGTACTCATATTTCTAACTACCTGTTATGAATCAGAGCTTGAAATTCCCCTCTCCACGGCCAGGCTCCATGCTCTGCTTCTGTGCTTGATCTAAGACTTGATCTAGGAGTGGGGCTGAAACCTACTTTTTGGCTTGGTGTTGCCTTACATGTCAGAAGCAGTCTCCGAGCCTCTCAAACATGAACACACATTTGCAGGGCCCTGCTGCTGCTCACTTGGGTGCTTGTTCTCAAGAGGCTAGATTGTGTCCAGTTTAATAGGTCCCAACATCTTCCCCCATTGCCATTACGGTTGGCAGAAATCTCCCTGCTGCAAATGGGTTGCATTTATTTATCTGCCACCTATTCCTGATAGGTAGCACTGATGTGGATGTCTCCTTTTTAGCATGGTCTAGGTGTCATCCTAGGAGAATTTGGGGAGGGAGAACTTGATACTGTGCTCACTCCACCACTTTAACCAAAGTTCCTCATTGTGGGGAGAAAGTTGCCCTGTCCTGGTGCTCATGCTTTACTCTGTTGCCACCACGGCCTAGTGGTTAAAGGAGCCAGATCCCACATGCCTGATTGTGGTTTAAGTCCCAGTTCCAACAGCTTGAGAAACACTCTAGGCATGTGTGTGTCTGTGCCTGAAATCCTAACAGGATGGAGAGATGGAGAAGAAGGGACGCAGTGTGACCACATCCCATCAGAGGTTACCTTCCTCTTCCTCCCTCTCTCCCTCTCTCCAGCAAGCACACACATCCTCTGGCAATTAATAATAATAGTAATAAAGAAACCATATAGTCCTCACATGTACTGAATTACTACATATGACAAGGGTCAGAAGCTATATCATAGGGAAAACCCATAGGCATGAGGGTCTGATTAAAAAACAGCAGTCTTTGCCCATGCATTTATTATAAGCAAAGGTACATACGTGTGTGTAGATGCAGCCTTTGCCATATAAAAGATCATGCCATCTGAGTATGAAGCAGAAGAAAGGTGAAGGAAAATAACTCCAAGACAATATAGCTCTTGAGGAAAGAAATTCTAATCCTTTGACACGAATTTTAATACTTCGATTCTATACATTAACAATCTGTGCTTCTACACTTAGATTCTTCTATACATTAATAATCCCTGCCTTTTATTATGTACTAACCTGACAGTTTTTAGGCTTTCAGAAAAGTCACGATGCATTTTTGCACAGAAAAACAGAAAAATACATCATAACTTTTCTTTTTTAAAATAAAAGAGAATTATTTTATGTATCCTATTTATTTATTTTAATTTCACCAGAGAGGAACAGAGTGAGGGGGTGAGGTAGTGAGAAAGCAAGCTGCCAGGTCTAGAACTCTTAACCGTGATCAGCCATGTGGGAGCCCAATACCCTTAACCACCATGCCACCTGCTGGCCCCTATGTCATGACTTTTCCAACAACCCAATAAGTGGCTTCTAAACCTTTATATGTCTTCCACACAGGGTCCCTCTTAATTTACTTCTAAGAGATTGAACAGACATAGCTCTTCTCATAAGCTTCATTGCCATACCTGCAATCATGTCGCAAGCCATCATTACTCTCCTTTCAAGCCATGCCTCTGGAAAAAAGACACTATATATAGAAGGTTTCCCCTAAGAAGAGAAACCACCTATGCTATCTAAGGTTATGTCAGAAAGATGCTAACCACAAAAGACACCAGACTTAGATATACACTATTATTTTCTGGGTGTACTCTTGACTATTTAGAGCTATGATTAAATTAGAAGTGCTGGCATAGTGATGCGTTCCAACTTTTTTTTTTTTAGCAATGTTAGCAACATGGTGGTTAGTACAAGGCTTCTTTTTATTTCAAATGATGTTTTTCTCTAGTATGAGCTAAACATGATGTAAGGTCAACTCTGCTCTTCCTATCTTTATTATTCATTAATTCTCTCATTAATTCCCTGAATGAGAGAAGGATAAAGAGAGAGACAAGGAGACAGCCTGCCTGACAGGCCCTCCATGCCTCAATGCAACCTCCAGCTTCGACCCACCCATATGACGGACATGCATGTGCATAGTGTACTCTGAGAGGTCTCAGATGAGGGCTGGCAGCCTTCACACCATGCCACCATTTGGCCTCTGCTTTCGCTATCTCGGTTTTAAAAATTATTAGGATGCATTATTTATTTATTTATTTATTTATTTATTTATTTATTTATTTATATAGACACATACACTTAAGTTTTTATTTATTTATTTATTCTATGAATGGAAGATACACAGAGAGAAAAAGGGAGAGAGACACAAGAGAGATGAGGTCCTGCCATGATCCACACCCAGCCTTTAGTCTGCCCCAGATCATAGGCAAGCATGTGCCTGATATATTCAGGGAGGTCTCTGGACTTGAACCAGGAACTTTCTCCTTTGGGATTGCCTCACAGAACAGTTCATTTTACCACTTTACTATTTATCACTTTGTCACCACTTTGACCCCTTATTAGAATGTATTATTTAAAGGATCTTAAGAAAGATCATTGACTATCAGGTATTCATTTTATCTCCACTCACTTAAGACATCTAACTCAGAGGTCACTTTCTCAGAACACTCAGACATTTCATTCCACTCTGCTCAGAGTGTTTTGGTTCTGGCAACCTGGAAAAGGAACCACGCTGATTTCAGACCCCTCCCCTCTGAAAACACACACACACACACACACACACAAGTACTGTCAGAACTGACAGGCAATAAAGAATAAAACAGTTGTGGAGCAGCAGATGGTGTAATGGTTATTTCACTGGATCCCACATAGTCTACCATGGTTTGAGTCCCAGGCCCAGCGACTTAAAACTCACACCAAATATGTGCATGCTCAAAATCCAAGAGGAAAATGGAGAAGAATGTGGCCATCTGCTCTGGGGGATGATTTCTCACTTTCTGTCTTTCTATCTCTCTGTCTCTCTAACAAGTACATGCATTCTATAGCAAAAAAAATCTCTCTAAAAAAGAAAAAAGAATCAAACAATTGAAGCAGAAAGAAAAAGAATAGTGACACAGAGAGCTAAGAACCACAAATAAATTGTTTCTAAAGAAAATCAGGAGGGGCCTAGCAGGTGGCATGGTGGTTAAGAGATCTGGACTCCCACATAGTCAACCATGGTTCAAGTCTTGGACCTGGTGGCTTGCTTTCTCACTTTCCATCTCTCTCTTCTCTCTCTCTCTCACTCTGTACCTCTCTGATAAAATTTAAATAAATAAATAAAGTTAATAAAATAATTCTTTAAAAAAAGACCATTAAATACCAAAGAGACAAAATTTTTAAGATAATTTTCAATAATTAGCTTGTAATATTTTAATAATAACTTCACAATATTTTGTAACCTTTATCTCAGTTTCTATAGCTGACAAACCAAGTTTCAAACTATGAGGTCAATTTTTCAAAGCTATATAAAAACATAGCTTTAAATTTTATATGCTTAAGATTTTGGAAAGAACATAGACATGTAATCATTCAATTTTAGAAAAATTGTGGGAAAATTCAGTTTTTCTTATGAAAAATGTCTTTTCTTATTGCAATAAATGTGAATTTATCTGGCAGTGGCCCAGACTTGCCATTAAAAGGTAATTTGTTATTTTTACTCATAGCATAATCAACAAGATAACTTCAAGACAACACTGCTCTTAAGGAAAAAAATTGTAATCTTTTGACATGAATCTTTTATACTTAGATTCTATGCATTAGTAATCTATGCTTAGATTCTTTTTCCCAGATTGCCTTGTATTATTTACTAAACCTGACAGGTTTTTTTGTTACTGAAAAATTTGGGTCATTTTTATATCCTAAATATAAACATTTACTGCATTATTTGTAGTGGCTATGTAATAAATTATTTGATACTTGCAGCATAAGTGTTATCTAGACAGGCAGCAGACAGAATGACGATATGGACTCAAAACGGACTCAAATACCAGCAATTTACTTACTCCTCTATGCTTCGACTTTTCTCATTTATAAAATGAGAATAATAAGGACACTTAGTTCATAGGTTAATGGAAGTATGAAATGGTTTCATATGTGAAAAATGTTCAGGAATATGCCTGACACTTATACATACCAGCAAGGGCTTTGCCAATATAATTGTGCCTCATCTTTTCTTATTATGTAGAAAGTTACCAGGAACTATATTAAAACTAATATCTTTTTACTATGAGGGGATTCCAAAAAGTTTGTGGAAAATGGAATTTAAAAAAGGGTTTAATTTGGTGCAAAAACCTTGAAATCTATTATAGAGTTTTCCCATAATACACTTCCCGTGAACTTTTTGAAGAGCCTATTTATGTCCAGAGGATATGGTGATAGAACTGAAGCATCTGTGTCAGAATCAAAGACAGTTTTAGGAATTTTAAAACATGTTGCAAAATTATTCTCCAGAAATTATACAACAGTTCATACAACCAGTAGCTATATGTGAAAGTGTTCATTTCTCATACTCCGTTCACTCAGGATACCATCAAAATCTTAGCCAGTTTGATAAGGAAGACACTTCATCTACCTGCTTTAATTGGATTTTAAAGTATTATTATTATTATTACTGGAGACACTTTTCCACCAATTTTTAAAAACTTTTTCAAGGGAGAACACTTTCTGAATTATCAAGTGTGTTCTATCAATTCTCCCCTACTGGTTGTCCTTCACCTGTCTTTGTGGAATTCGGATTAGAATGCATGGGCTGGGTCTGCTTTTTGCATTCATCATCTTTACTCTCATTCCATTAATTTTATATCATTTTCCTCTGAGATAAGGTAAATGTTTTAATCTGATTTTCTAATTCATTATGGCTCCTGTCTAAAGATCTAATCTATTCTTTACTGTTTCTATGGCATTATTTTAAGTTTTGTTTAATTATTTTTAATAGGTAATATATTCACTTTGATCAGCATTCAAAGGTTATGCAAATTTATACAGCAGACTTCTGCTTCCAGGGAGATGGAGTAGATGTGTTTTTTTCCTCTTCCTCCCTCTAAATACAACTAAAGCTCTGAACAACATGCATATAAAGTAAATAAGGCTACCAAAGGTGGGGAGAAAGTAGCAGGTCATCCACAATGAAGACAGACCTAAGAAATGACATACTGATGAGTACTTCAGATTTTGCTTTTTGCATCAAATATCTCATACTTGGAACTGAAGCGTTTGCAACCTATGTACATATACCCAAAGAGCCCCAAGTTAAGACAGCTAACTTTAGCCAAAGAACCAGGAAAAGGGCAGTCTAGCAAGACAGAAAGCTTTTAGACAATAATTGCTATCCTCTAGTCAACCACAACAGAAAAAAAGAAAAAGAAAGAAAGAAAGAAAGAAAGAAAGAAAGAAAGAAAGAAAGAAAGAAAGGAAAAGAAAAGAAAAGAAAAGAAAAGAAAAGAAAAGAAAAGAAAAGAAAAGAAAAGAAAAGAAAAGAAAAGAAAAGAAAGAAGGAAAAGAAAAGAAAAGAAAAAGGAACTAGCCTCACTTTCATCCATTCCAGAAAAAGCTGTGTGGGGATCTCAGACTTCTCTCTGACCCTGCTTAAGGAGGGGCTCAGAATTCCCATAGCCTGTGTGATGCCTGAAAAGCCCTCTTCAGAAGCTGGGGTTTCTATCCTTCCTGGGCTCTGAATGTGTGTTGTGAAAATGTTATGGCAACTATATTATAAAAAAGAGATGCTGAAGAGATATTTCATGATTTGGATACTGTTTGTCCCCCAAAGGCTCATGATTTGGAATTTGATCTTAGCTGGAAATGAATGGCTATCCACCAAAAGTTTGTGTTGGGTCTTGGTTATATTGTAAAGATATTAATTGAAAACCTACTCTCTTTTTTTTTTGCCATAGGGCGGGCGCCACCACGCCCAAAAGCTACTCTCTTTTTGATATCCCAGAAGGGACATTTGGGTATAATAAAGTCATTAGGGTGGGGCCTTGTGATTAAGTTCTAGTGTGTGTATAAGAAAAACTAAGGTAGGGAGAGCCCACATGGCTTCAGACCAGAACAAATAGAAGTTTATGGACATCTGTTCCACCATGTTATAGCCTCATCAGAAGCTGGACCCTGGACCTCCAAACCATAAACTGAATAAACCTCTGTTTCTTTATTTAAAAAGATTACCCAGTCTCAGGTATTACTGTTACCAATGCAATAACAGACTAAGACACATGTAAAAGGAGGTAGTTTCTACACTTCATCCAAACTGGTAAAATGGTGACACCAAGACTGTGATAAAATTCCATCTATGTAATGTAATACGTAGCAAATACCAACAAAACTCTGCAAAGAGCTATACTCAAAAACACTTATAGATAAGTCAAATAAAATTCTAAAAAATAATTTCCAAGCCCGCAGGAAAAATAAAACAGAGAAACAAACAAAGAAAAATACCAGAAAGAACAGACAGAAACAAACAAAATGGCAGACTTCATCCCTAACATAGTAATAATTACATTAAGTGTACAGTAATTGTAGGATTTTAAATGTTTGGATAGCCTTCTGGTTCAAGACAGAGAGAAAGCATATGCATTTGCCTCACCACCTGGGCTCTCAGTGGACCTAAATTTGAATAAATTTCTGTATGATGGAAAGAAGAGGGACTCAGGCTGACATACCAGAGCCCTCGAACAAAAAAGTAATACAGGGGAGACAGAAACCATTCTTTTTGGATAAAACCTTGAG
>NW_006159542.1:2021311-2063410 GCF_000334495.1 Tupaia belangeri chinensis
TTGAGAAGCTACATAGAGTCTCTTTCCCCAGATTTACTAACTACAGCGCTATCACCTAGCAAGAGTGAGATTCCAAGCCCGATGGAGAATGACCCTTTTGCTATCAGTGCCTGGACCAAATCAGTAAATACTTTGACCATCGTGACTAATGACAATCTTCTTATCTTGAAACCATCCATTAATTTTGTATTTATTTATTTGACCAATACTTAATGATTACTTACTAATTGCTAGACACCATTATAGATGCTAAGGAAACACAAGTGAAGATGAGCACGGTCTCTAGTTTAGCGGAGTTTCAATACAAGTAGAGAACAAACAATAAACATGAAAGAAAAAATATAAACAAGATGATTTCATATTGCCGTGAGTGCTGTGAAAGCAAAGACATTGAACAAACTAGTGCTTATCCCTCTATCTGCTTCGCACACCGACATTTACTTGGCAATCCTATTGCTACAGCATGCCCAAAGTTGTCAGTGTTCCACCTACCCAAAATAAGAGGGTCCTGCCACTAGAGTGTGATCTGACTCCAGAATCCCATCCCAAGAGCAGCTTCCAAGAATCACTCCTAGAACACTATTTGAGATCAGCTTTTCTAGAAGCCAAGGCTTAGATAAGGGTACCTGTGCAAGTAATTTATCGCGGGAATGCTCTCAGGGGAAATGCATTAGGGACTGAGGAACGCATGGTTGGGCAACAGAGAAGCTGGGCAAAGGTGTAGTTTCTTCCAAAGCATGGCCTTAGTTTGACCTCGCAGGTGCTCTGAGTATTAATTGCACTGTAGAGGTTGTTCTACCCAGAGGCAAAGGAGAACAAACTGTTAAACCCCTCTTTTGGTTAGCCCTTGGCTTTGAGCCACCCTGAGTTGGGGTTAGTGGTGGGAGGATAGTGGTGACAGGTAAATCTCAGGGATCTCCACAGAAGACAGCTCCTGTCAGTCAAAGGCAATCCATTACAGAAGAGTGGTGGTGTAAGATGTTATCAGTGCAAACCTATAGCAGCTGGGGCATGAACTTCCAGGCCTGGAAAAAGGGATCTGGATAGAACACTAAGGTATCTGGCATACCCCTGTTGTCTTCAGCTCTGACATTCTGAGTTAAAGGAATCTAGACAACTCTACTCTACCAAGGTCTTTTCCATCTGCTTCCTAAACAGTCTTTTCTTCATGTGCCATCAACCCAGATTCATTAACTTCTATCTTGCAAAAAAATTCCTTAAATTTTCTAACATGCAAATGAAACCCTTCCCTTATTTCCACTGCTGGTACAATGTTCTCTCTTATTGGATGTTTTGATTGATTCCATCAGAATTTGAAACAGGGGAAGGAGTTAAAGGGTTAAGTATGCTGAAATCTTGAATTTAAAGTCTTACATTTATTAATTTTCAAACTTTCAACTAGATAGATTCTTTTTTGTCTGGCTTATTTTTATAAATGCAGCCATCTTATTAAAGCATAGTAACATGCTGCATTATATGTTGAAGATCTCCCTTAAAACTGCTAGCCCATATGACATCAATTATGGTAGCAACATTTAAAATTTTTGCTTTGTCCAGAACCCTTAATTTCTTTCTTTTTTTAATGAGAGATTTTTGCTACAGGGTATGTATGCTTGCCAGAGAGACAGAAAGCAAGAAATTACTCCCCACCCTTGCCCCAGAGGGGATGGTCACATCATAATTCCTTCTCCATTCTCCTCTCAGGATTTTAGGTACACACATACACACATCCAGCATGAGTTTCAAATCACTGGGTCTGGGACTTGAACCAAGGTTGATTACATGGGAGTCCAGCAACGTAACCATTACGCCATCTGCTGGTTCTTCATTTCTTTCTTACTGAAGCAACTGAACTTCAAAGGCAAAAACAAACTTTGCAAACTCAACCTGAGCTAGCTCCATGAGGATTGAAATAGAAATTCCCCATTCCATCTTTTCTCTATGCAATAACAGTGTACATTTAATCCATTCATTAAGTCTTCCCTACAAAAGAGCTAGCAGTAACTACTAGTGGAACATGTGCATTTCTCTCAGGTTTTCAGAGTCTTTGAAGTGTCATAATCCTGAGACCAGACAAGAAAAGAGAATAAGAAGCAGGGAAACAATATTCTATCTCCTTTAGTACTAATTTGCAAATTACGGTGTGTCCCTAATTCCTCTCAAAGTTGCAATCTGGTAGTCATCATTTAAGAAACTGAGGTTTTCCTGTAACTCTGATGAAGAGCATTCCTGGAGTCTTATGGTTCTACATGCTGGAAAAGAGAAAGGAGAATTGTCCCAGCTAGAGTTTAGTAAATCATAATTCTTCCTGTTGTCATGAATTTCACATCTTTGCTCATACTTGGGAAAGTTCTCAAAGCAAATTGACAATATTTCCCAAATGCCACAAGACACTTTCTCGGGAAGCAAAATTTCAAGCTTGGCACTAAACAATATAATCTATCAACTGGCACCAGTGAGTCCCATTTGGAGCGAATAATCCACAGCACAGACCAGTACCAACCTTGGGCCTGGGAAAGAGGAGGCCCTTAATTGGGCACTGTGATTAAAAAGACTTCACTCTAGCCTTCCTCCAGCCGAGATCCTCTTCGTGAGGGGAGATATTCAAGAGAACAAGTCTACCTAGAGCGTATATTCTTTTAAACCATGTTCCAGGATCAAGGACTCCAAAATTACAGTTGACAGAGGACCTTTCCTGAGTTCCTCTACCCAAGAACAGACAGTACATCTGGTATGCACCCTTTAGGCTGGGCTATGGCCAAGGGCAACTGTTAGGATTAGAATGAACACAGATGTGTGCACAAGGTCCTTCATGTATTAGATAGACTCACAGGTGAAAACAAGAAAGATGGGCTCGTGGTCCAGGGCCCAGTTCTTTCCACATCATCATACTCTAACAGAGAACTCTGAAGAGTTCTATAATTCTAAATAGTATGGCATTTGGGCCAGATAATAATACAGTTGCTTATGGAAGGCACTATCCTGAGAACCACATATATAAATTCACTTAATTATTACAGCATTCTTATGGGATATATGCTTGTTACTGGCCAAGTCTGCTGCTTCTTCTTGTGGTCAATGAAACAAGAGGCAGTGACTGGAGAAGAAGGGAGTTTATTTCTGTACCCCTTTCAGGGAGAAGGTCAGTAAGCACTACCAAACTGCCTCAAAAAACTTAACATGTTCTCCATATTTATAGATACAAGATATAAGCATGTGCAAATCATTCCTCACTGCAATCAGAGTCAATTGTTTTCCCCAGAGTAATCCTGATTCCTGTTTTATTTCAAATACCCACTCCTGGTTGCTCATCTGACCAGTCCTCAAACAGATCTCCCTATGACTCAGCACTTAGACTGTTCTTATTAGAGATCTTTCTTAATTTCAAAACTGCCAAACCTTAAACTAGCCTGTTTTATGTTTATAAGTAGGCTAAATAACCTTCACAGTAAGTGGTGAGCCCAAGATTTGATCCCATGTAACCTAGTTCCAAACTCTGTACTTCAAACCATTTCACTCTTCAAATACAACTTTGCATCCTTCTGTACATTTCCAGCTTTTGATGTGCACTGAAATCTTCCATAGAATTTGTTTTATAAAACTCAGGTTTATGCAGAACACAACTTTCCCAGTGATACCAACATGGAGGAACCTGTCACCAGGGCAATGGTCTCCAGGTTCTTGACCTTATCACAGGACAGAATTCAAGTGCAGTCAGATAGTAAAGCAAAACCAATTTATTGAGCAAAAGCGAGAGCACACGTCATAGGAAGAACAGACTGCTCCATAGGAGAGCACTAAGTCCCTTTATAAGACATTTACACTCATATTTTCGGATTTTTATGGTTTAGGGATGGTTGTGAGGACCCCTGTAAGGGCGTCCATTTCTGTGCATGTCCTTTGGTCAAACGTGCTTGATATACATTTTCTGGATCATTACCATATAAAATCTCTGACCAATCAGAGTGGTTTTTAGCATGCTAATGAAGCAAAGGTTCATTTTCAGGTGGTCTTTGGTGGTTTTGAGTACACTTGACCATAAAATTGCTGTAACCCATAGCAGACAGGATCTCTGTGGTTTCTTTGTTCTGTTGTTATCGAGGTTGGCTGATTTCCGTTTCCCACCTTCTCCTGTCTCAAATTGGGTGCTCTAAGTAGTTTGCTGCAAGAGCACCCAGCAGAAGGAACTTCACCCAGGCCGAGGAGTCAAGGAGGGCTTCCCAAAGAACATGATTCCTGAAACAAGTCTTAAAGGATAGGCCCAAGATAGGCAAGCACATGAGATGTGAGTGAGATCGTCTACTCTAGCCTCTCATGAAAATAAACAAAAACAAAAGGGGAAGAGGAGCCTTTACCTATAAGTAACTCACTGTAAAGTGTTCAAGTTATGAGAAGAAGGAAAGGAGACCAGAGGTGAAGAGATTAGTATATGACTAGGGCCCTGATTTTTATCCTAAAGGCCTCTCCTGAAAACATATCCTGAGATAATGAAAAGCTTTTTTCATCCCTTTAAAATTTCAGATTTTTTGGAATATTCAGAAATAGAACTATAGAAACTTAGCAGTATGTAACCTAACTTTATGGGCAAGAAAAGTGATTTTTCAAAGATGTCAAAGTCAGTAGTAGGTAAAATCATGGCCTCTTAACTCAGTGCAGAAATTCATGTTTTTTGTTTTTGTTTTTGTTCTTTTTTTTTTGCGGGGGGGGATTTGTATTATAGGGTGCATGCACTCACCAGAGAGACAAAAAGGGAGAAATCATCTCCCAGAGGAGGTGGCCATGCCACAATCCCTTCTCCTCTATTCTCCTCTCGGGATTTTGGAAATGCATGCACATGTGCCTGGTGTGCTTTTTAAGCCTCCAAGTCTGGGACTTGAACCAAGATGGACAACGTGGGAGTCCAGTGATATAACCATCACACCACTTGCTGTCCTCAGAAATTTGTTTTTGTTATTACTCTTTATTGAGCCCACTGACTTCTGTCAGAATGGATACTGCAAAGGCTGTGGGGTCATAAGAAGAGCACACTATTTGGGAAAGGTGTTCTAGGTTTGGGTTCACATTGGCCACCGCTGAGCTACCCTTGTCAAGATTATGTAGCCATGTGAAGTATGGGCCCTCTGTCCCTGCCACACACTTGAGTATCCAGATCATAGAATCATACTAGGAACTCTTGTGCCTATGCCCAGTGCCCTTAGGAGCTCCAAGCAACCATTCACCCTGCGGGTCCTGCCATCTCACCAGGGCACCTAGAGGGGGTTTTCTCCACCATTAGAACCCCAGTGACTTCTGTCCTGTTCTCAGCCTTGGAAAATCTTTCCCATCCTCTTGTGTTGCTTTCTTACCTTCTCCTCAAAAGTGGGGGAGGGGGCCATTTTCTTTGCTCTAGCCTCCCTTCTGAGACATTTAATATAATCTCTCCAATTATTTTAAGCTTTCCCAAGCACAAGAAGAAAGCCCATATTGGGACCAGCAGTTAGTGTAACGGCTATGTCGCTGGACTCCCGTGTAGCCGACCACGGTTCGCGTCCCAGACTCCGTGGCTTAAACTCACGCCAGGCGGGTGTGCATGCGTGCCCAAGATCCCAAGAGGAGAATGAAAGAGAAGGGACTGTGGCATGGCCATCCCCCCCGGAGGGTGATTTCTCGCTTTCTGTCTGTCTCTCTCTGTCTGTCTGGCGAGCACACATGCCCTATAACAAAAAAAAAAAAAAAAAAAAAAGCCCATGTTCAGGCAACCCAGGCTTCAGGCACTGCAAAAATTTTGTGGCAAAAGAAACCAAGGCTTTTAAACTGGGAAAACACATTCCAGAGACAGAATCATCTTAAAAATCTGTAAGTTTTCCAAGAGCACAGGGAAAAAGCTAAAGTCATATCTCAATGAGTGATCCTGTAAGATATTTTAATTGTTATACATTTTGTATCATTTTAATTATATGTTGATGATAATGTACATGGTAATATCTTTAATTGGACTAATATACAGTGTAGTTGTGCTGCAAAAATTTATTTTGTATGCTGTAAATGATATACAGTGATTGAATGTATAAAAAAGTAACATTATCTGAATTCTCGGGATGAATGTCACGTAGTCTAAACAGGTTATATCATTGGTGAGGCCATGCTTGGTTAAGCAAACCTAGGAATACACCATTCATTTCACGGCTGAAATACTTCAACATAACCTACAGGTGGAGTATTTTCAGGAAGCCAATAGTTTCCTGCAGGAAACTCAAATCCCAAGGCGTAAGATTCAACATTAGAAGAACTTGTCAGAATAGATTGTTATGGTCTAGTGCAGTTCTTCCAGCAGAAGAAAACAGCAAAGCCCCATTAAAAAAAACTCTAATCAGAAGGGAAAGGAAATGTGGAGTTGACATAGTACTGGAGCTCAACACAAGGGCAGGATGCAGGGAGGCTAGTTCTGTAGCAGCATGAGGTTGAAATGGGAAGTGCTTCTGGACCAGTGAGTCATGAGATGGTTTGCTCAGCCTTATTCTGCCAAAGCACAGGCATGGGTTTGGACCAGCAGAGATGTCATTGCAATTGTGACACCACCGGCCACACGGGACAGGCCTCCAGAAGCAACATGGTTACAGGCAACAACTCTAGCAGAGAAACTGAAGCAGAGAGTCCTCCTTCCAGTGCTGTCTTCTGGAACATTCAGACACAGCTGGTTCTTTTTGGTTGGGATCATTGCACAATTGAAGGTCAAATGTAAGTAGTTGTTCTTAGCAATTTAAAAGTACATAACTCAAGAGAAAGGATGTGTGGGTGCTTTAATTAGTGATCAGAAAAGTGAAAAATGTAAACATATTTGTACCTCAAGCTGGAGAAATTCATCGTTAAATGCATATTACCAGAGTCCCAGAATCACAACCAGAGAAAACAGATAACATCACCTCTTTATCATCTTCACCACTATGTCCACTGGCCATGATGAGAGGAAACTTACCATTTACCTCGGTACAGTAAATCTGGTCCAATAATATTGTTTAAACAGTCCCATAGGAACTCAGTCACCTCGCATAAATGTTTTTGAGAGGTTTTTGTTATAAGGCATGTCCACTCACCAGACAGAGACAGAGAGACAGAAAGTGAGAAATCATCCCCCAGGGGGAATGGCCATGCCACAGTCCCTTCTCCTCCATTCTCCTCTCAGGATCTTGGGAATGCATGCACATGCGCCTGGCATGAGTTTAAGCCACTGGGTCCAAGACTTGAACTGTGGTCAACTACACGGGAGTCCAGCAACATAGCCATTACACCAACTGCTGGTCCCCTCACATGAAATTCCAAAGCTCTCAGATTCTTTCCCATCCTCTGCCCTTCAGGATGAGATGACAAATGGTAAAGAGATTACCCGACCTCATGGAAGCAGGGAAATTGGATCCAGGATTACATGTAATGTCCCTAGATCCTTACTAGTTCCTGCAGCAAAAAACTTGGCCTGTGTGTCTCCTGCACTGTGACCACTGAGGTGAATATGACTGATCACATACCATGTCCAAGCCATTGGGCCCCTTGCTAAATTCTCAATCTTCTAGCCAATGTGGACCAAAAAATAGAATAGCTCTACTGAAATAAAGTAAGCTAGCTGGAACTAGTTCGAATGCTTTCTTCTTTCAGTAAATATTCAGTAAATTTACTGAAGTTAACAGATTCCAAAACATATTCTGGTTAACTTCTAGGAATTATAATTAAATGCCTTTCATGGTTCAATGGTCAAACAAAATTCAGCCAGAGATAGGTTGCCTGGTGCTTTTTGAAAAGAGCATGCCATTATGAACAGGTAGAGAAACATTTACAAAGACATTGTATGTATAAAGATTTTTCTTCTCATTTTTCCAAACCAGGAAAAAGAGAGACACCTCCCACACAAACTTTAAGACAAACAAATTAAAGAATTGCTTATCCTTCCTAAATATTACCCTCTAAGATGAAGGTAACTGCACCAGAACTTTGTGTGGTAGACAGTCCCTGGCTGCAGACCAGCAGTGCAGGGTGGGCAATTTGCCTGAAGCAGTTGTAAGCCTGGAATCTCCTGGGCAGAATCCTTGGCTTGAGAACAGTTCATCTCCAGGAAATGTCTTTGCTGGGGGCAGGTGGAGAACAAAAGTACCCACTTTATTTAAAATCAGTAGAAAGTTTTTGGTTTTTTTCCCCCCTCATTTATATCTAGATGTCTTTCCCAGATAGATTAAAGAAGGTTCTATGAGCTGTTCAACAGTCTTAAAGAAAACAATGTCCAGCTAAACTTAGTTTATGCTTATAATAACCATGGGCAATTGACTGCTGAACTGGTTTAGTACCAAAAGTCAAATAAGAGTGAATTTTAAGAGTGGAGAACTTAAAAAAAAAAAAAAAGTGCAGAACTTGGGGCTGGCAGGTGGTGAGGTGGTTTGGGTGTTGGACTCCCAAATGACTGACCACAGTTCAAGTCCTGGACCTGGGGCTTTCTTGCTTGCTTTCTCTCTCTGTGTCTCTCACTGGTCAAATTAAAAACAAATAAAATTAAATAAATAATTTTTTAAAGAGAGCATATCTTTTGAAAGGAGATCTTTAATTTTTTTAGTTACAAAGAGAAAAGTGAATAAAAGATGCTATAGGTGCTATAAAAATGTACAATTTTAAATGTAAATTGATTTACTTATCTTCTTGAACTTGAGGATTTAAAGTTTGGAAATCTTAATTTGAGAGGGGCTTATTGTAAAGTTTTAAGTTTTAGAAGAGCTTCTTGTTCAAGATAGAAGAGGAAACACATGTGTTTGTCTCACCCCCTGGGGCCTCAGTAGACTATACATTTTGAAAAATTTCTAGAAGATGGAAAGCAGATGGGGTCAAGCTGACAGATAACAGATACAGGAAACATGAGTACAAAGTAGTAAAGGTAGAAATCATTCTTCTTAGCTAAACCCTTGAGAGACTTCTGGCTAGGTGGAGGCAGGTATAAAGAGTAGAAGTGGAGGCTCGGACTCTGGTGCAGTCAGTAGCATACCAGACTGCAGAGCCGAGATCCCCACTGGGGTCCCCTGGGCCCAGCTGGCCTGCAAACATGCTGCGATGTGCATGCAGGCCCAGGCCTGAAGCAAGGAGATAGCGGTGTGACAGAGCCCTGTGGAGGGTGCTTCTCTCTCTTTCTCCTTCATGCATGCACTCACATTCTATTCTAAAAAAATAGTTGAAAGGGGAAAGAGAAACAGAAATCTCTTTTGGCCGATAAAATGGCTGCTCTCTCCCCATTCATTCTGTTCTCATATTCCATCCACATAGTTATGGATGGCACCAGGATTTGACCTCTAAAATATCAAATAACTTATTTGGACAGGATCAGAACTGTTCATGTGGCTACTAGAACTTCAAAGTAAAGCAATCCTCATTTTGATATTTGTCTTAAGGCTCATCAATTTTGTCTCTAAATTAAAATCTTCCAAGCTAAGAAGATGGCAAGTTCCCCTCTTCGAGGTGAGGGCTACTGGAGGAGAGATCCACGAACTGTAGACGAGCTCACAGCTGTGGCTTATGTTAAGCAACCCACTCCTTCACCAAAGTCATTTAGCCGACATCTGAGACAAACCACATCACCAATAAGAGGGCCCCAAATGAGCAAAACACACACACGCAAAACCAATGACCCTTGAGACAAAAGCAGTTTTTCACAAAACTGAAAAGAGCTAAATTATATATATATATATGTGGGTGTGTCTAGTCTAATTAATATTCTCACAGACATTTCAGAAGATACTGAGATACTGCATCCAAAACTAGTAATAGGTTGCTACAGAAAAGGAGAAAGAAAAAATAAAACAAACAAGGTCTCTAACTTATAAATATTTTAGCTAAATGAGCAAAGTCAACAGAAGATGTATGTATGGTTGATTAATTGCACTAATGAGCCTGTGTCTTTGCCCCTCACTACCCAACTCCTTTGCTATTCAGCTTTATGGCACCTTCCCTCTTTGCCTCTGGGTTTGTCCAGATGACTTTCTTGAGCCAACGAGGCTAGCAAATGTGACACCGACAGAAACTGGAAAACACATTCTTTTTCTCTTAGCTCCGTCATTGCTGTAGAAATTCTTGAGCCAGGCTACTTGACATATGTGAGAAACAGATGGAGAAGATCCTCAGGACACCCTCGCACTCTCAGACACATTATGAAGCCCAACAGAGATTGACTAACTTCCATCCAAGTTTCAGCTACATATTGTTTTTCTGGAAGGCCTTTCCCGACCTCCCTGCCCCCATCTAATGAACCCCTCCTTGGGTTTCTGCTGCCTTCATAGCACCTGTTACTACCACCTGTGCACCCATTATCTTGTTTATATGGTTATATTCATGTTTAACATTCTCTCTACTGGAAAGAAAGTACCACCAGGTCAGGGACTTTGTCCATGTCTTATCCACTAATGTTTCTCTAGCATCTGCAACACTGCCCTCCCCTTAAGAGCTAATCAATAACAGCTTGTGAGATAAATAAATTTAAAATGAATGACTGGGTTGATGGAAAGAATAACTGGAACAATGATTAGATTAGGGGTGATGATCAAGATACTTGAAGCCAGGTTGTGGTGTAACCTAAAAAGACGATGCTCTGCAAGGCTAATCCATCTGGGAAGGTACAAGTCTGGAGATATTCTGAGTAAGCTAGGTACTTGCCTGCCCAAGGTCCAGGGCTAGTTGAAGACTGGACCTGAACCATGGCATCAGGACTTGCTGAGGATGCCTGCCTCTCTATCTCTCCCTTCCTAAATTATGGAAGAAATCAATAAATAAATTTTTAAAATATTTACTTGTTAACTGGCATGACACCAACAGATTAGAAAGATGGCCATCTATAGGGAGATGGGAGCCCCTCCCCCTTGCCAGATGATAGCACTTTTGTGATCCAAGGAAGATCCAAAGTATCTTTGAAGTATTTCAATATTTTTTAAGAGAGATTTTTGCTATAGGGCACATGTGCTTTCCAGAGAGACAGAAAGTGAGAAATTATTCCCCCCCCCCAGAGGGGATGGCCACACTGCAGTGCCTTCTCGATTCTCCTCTCGGGATCTTGGGCATGCGTGCACACACACACCTGGCACGAGTTTTAAGCCACCGGGTCCAGGACTTGAACCACAGTTGACTACGTGGGAGTCCAGTGATGTAATCATTATCCTATCTGCTGGTCCCAGTATTTCACTATTTTAACAACGGGTTTGACCCCCAGTGCATATCATTTGGACACACTCTGCTGGCAAGGACAGCCACACAGTGCACTATAATAACAAAGTCCTCTAGCTGGGATAAGTCCATCAAATGACTCGCTTTTGTGAACTCAGGAAAATCATCTTAGTGTCCTCAAATCATGCCATCACTGAATCTCTTACCAGTGTATCTGTGAGTATGTAAAAAGCAGCTCAATCAGTTTGAAAGTCAAGCTCTCGGGTATCCTCCTTTGCTTTGTGGGACTGGAGTCATTTAAGGAAAAGAATGAGATCACTTACACTTAAAGTCTGAGGAACACTCCAAGCTTCCCATTTCTCCCGCCCACATTTCTCTGAAGTCAGTGAGGCACTACTTCTGCTTGGCAATGAAGGACCTGCCCTCTCTTATTTCCCAATGTCCCCTTCTTTGCCAAGGATAATCTTTCCCAGAAAGGGGCATTCAAGAGGAATAGCAGTCTCCAGAAATGGAGAGGGGTGGGGGAAATCACCCAGAAAATGCCCTGGCAGTGCTTACTCAAATGAGTTCAACATTTGGCTAGAGACCAACAGCTGACACACATATGAGAAGATTAGGAGAGTGGGTGTCCTGACTACTTCTCCAAAACCAAAAAGCAAAGAAAAAACTTTCTGGCTGTGGAGAAGAATACTAGTCACTAAAATAAAGAAATTAATTTTTCATACAAAATATGTGTTACCAACCATTGGCAAGTTAACTAATAACCAAAATACCACTATAAAATGTACTTGCTTTGTTAAAAAAAAAAAAAAAAGGAGAAAGCCTGCTAATCAGAGCCATTTTTGGAAGGAGAGGATGGTTTATTTCTCTAAATGCCCTTGTAGTAAACAAACAATGGTAACTACTAACAGCCTTGTAGAAACTACCATCAGCAATGAAAGATTTTTATGACTTCAGATCATTACATCTAGTTGCTTCCAGAATGCTTAAAAATAGATTATTATCGCTGTATTAAGTATCCTGTCCTGTTATTCTTTCCCTCTACATGTTAATGTTGGAAATATCAGCACATGCAATAATGTGATGATTAAAACCCTACATAGGTTGAACATGAATTCATGAAATTTTTCATTTTTAGAAAAATGGCAGCATTATCCCAGAAAGGCTATAAGGGCTCAGCTCTTAACTCTAGCTCCTGCTGCCAAGAGGATGTCAAATATTTCTAAGCACAGATCAACCCTTAAAGAAAAGGCTTTCTGATTAATGAAGGCAAGTCTTCCAGGAAATAGCCAACTTGAAAGATACTCTTGTCCCTACGAGTGCCAGAGAAGGCTGTAAACTCTCTCCCACCACAGCTTCTGTAATTTTTTAGATGACATTTTTCCCCTCCCCAGAATGATGAACATTATAAACCAGAACTTCAGCCTCCCAATATTTCACTGATAACAAAAACTATCCCCAAAAGCCAGAATACTGGAAGAAAAAAATTGATGAAGCTATATAGTCACAGCAAAAACAAATACCATCAAGACTAAAGTGGGTCTGTTAAAAACCAGAAAATCCTGTGAAATCACTTTGCCTTGTCTAAAATCAAGAAGTAATGAACACAGCATAATCCATGGGATCTGTCATCCAGTGATCGCTCCAGGCTCAAGATCTAACCGATAACCTGGCAATAAGAATGGATAACTAACGATAGAGGCCCACCATACAGATGCCCATGGAGAGAAAGAAGGGGGCTGGCTGTGGGCCTAAGGTTATATAGCAAAAGTGCTATACGGTGTTCCTTAGTTTGGGTTGACTCATTGGTTTATAAAATCCCAAACTGAGTCACTTCAGTTACTATAAGCCAAGAAAGCTGAAATGAGAGACCCAGCTGGTTTGCATCCTCACTATCCAAGCAACAACCACAAACCAGATTGATGCCTGAATAAGTCCCACTTCTCTTTCAAGTAGACCCCACACCAAAAACAACGTCTCTGTTCTAACATCTACTCTAATTATACAGGGAGGTCAGCAACTTATTTGAGCATCAATGTATAATAGAAAAAAGAAAGATTTTGGAAGTTACTTAATCTATGTTGAAGTAGTAAATTTAGACACTTTAACAACAAAGTGTCAGTAATATCTTGTTACCAAACCAGGAAGGACAAAGCCCCAAACCGAAGTCAGACTGAGAGAAGCTAGAATGATAAAGTATAAACACAGAGCAAAAGCTGAGGACAGACTGAAGCCCCCAAAATTAAGGACACAGAGTGACCATACAGGGGGCCTAAACACCAGGGTCAAAGAGGAACACAAGAGAACAATGACAAATAATTTGGAAGAGTGTTTGCCTGCTATCAGAAGCTGCACTTAGTACCTCCAATAACCAAGCTCCCTAACATAATCGGACAAATACAGACACAAGGAACAGATGCACAAAGAGGAGAGACATGGCACTCAAGAACTGAACTCTCAACAACTTTCATATCCTCGTTCTAATACTGTTTTAAGGTCCAACTGCACTTTACTCTTAGATTGCCTGTGATACTTCTGTCTTCTGACAGTAAACTAGTAAACTCCCTAAGCCCTATTCTTTAAGTCAACTCAAGTTGCCTCCTGTTCCTTATGATCAAAGAATTTTCATCAACATATCATATGCACAGGGCCAGCAGGTGGCATGGTGAGTAAGACGCTGAACTCCTACATGGTTGATGGTGGTTTGAGTGCCAGATACAGCTGATTGAAAATCACACTGGCACATGTGTGTACATGCCCCAAAATCCTGACAGGAGAATGGAAGTGAGGGGTCTGTGGCTTAGTCACCTCCTTGGGGGATTGATTTCTCATTTTCCCTCTCATTGTCTTTGTCTCTCTCCAGTTAGCGCACATGCCCTATGCAAAAACCCTTAAAAATATGTAGCATATGCACTACACAAAGACCTTAAGGCATACTGTCAAGTAATTCTCTAAAATGTTCATGGAATTCATTTACCCAACAATATGTGCCGTATGCCCTATGCTCTCACTAGCTCTGGATATTTCCATTCTTGCAAAACCTTAAGACTTCTCTTCTATATGCTAATGGCTGACATACTCAAAAACAGTTTTTTCATACTGTGGCTTTGCTACAGAAATTCACAGAGAATGGCTATCAAGAAGAGATTTTTATTCAGTCAACAGGGCCTCTTATTGATAGGTTATCTTCCACTGGGAAAATAATGAGCTGGTTGCTGACAAAATATAGATAGTAAGATCCCACTAAGCAAGGCAATCTTCAAATGAATGACAGAAGGATGGTGAGTGTGTGCTTCCTCATAGTCAAGGACAAAAGGAACACAGCGGACACCTTTTGAGTCTCAAGGAAATTGACCAACCCATAATGATTTCCTCTTCTCATGATTCCACTAATGTCCAAAGCTGACCCACCAAAAGAATACCTAATTGACTACTTCCTACTATATTATTTATAACTCTACACAATAAATAAGATGAGGCATAAGTACTAAAAAGAAGGAAACCCTAGCATTTTACAGATAAAACTGACTACTCAAATAGCTTATGAGTAATTGAAAATTATGAAACTTTTTATAAGAGTTCAGGGAGCTAGATGACTTAAAACATATACAAATAAACATGTTGCATAAAACTGGTTATACTTTACACTGCAGATTTTGTCACTCTTAAGAATCACACTAAAGGGACCAGCAGTTCGCATAATGGCTATGTCGCTGGACTCCCTCGTAGTCGACAGTGGTTCAAGTCCCGGACCCAGTGGCTTAAACTCACGCAGGGAGTGTGTGCGTGCATGCCCAAGATCCCGAGAGGAGAATGGAGGAGAAGGGATTACGGCGTGGCCATCCCCCCAGGGGGTGATTTCTCACTTGCTGTCTCTCTGTCTCTGTCTGGCGAGCGCACATGCCCTATAGCAAGAATCACACTAAAAATAGGAACTGGCATAAAAATAAATGTGTAAGATGTATTTAAACATGAAGCACAACAACAAAAATTCTAAATTTTATTTACAAACAAAGACTTTAAGAGAGATACACATTGAGATGGAACTATTAACACTGCAAAATGTAAGTTATCTCCTGAATTCAGTGAAAATTGGACAAGGATGTATTTAGAATTTGACAAAAGCATTCTTCCAGAAGAAAAGCCCTTGAGGTTTATGTAAAATGTTGGATTAACAGGGGACACTTATCAAAACACATATTAAAGATTACCACAAGTCTACAGTAATCAAATAAGTGTGGCATTGGCAGTAGAATAAACAAGAAAAAGTCAATTAGAAAAACAGCCTCAAACATATAGACATAATTGGCATATCATATAGGTTTATTTTTTTTATTTAGTTTTTGCAATAGGGTGTGTGTTCTCACCCGAAAGAATGAGCAAGTAAGATAGAAAGTGAAAGATCACCCCCTCCTCTCAGAGTTAATCACCATGCCACAAACCCTTTCCAATTTTTTCTTAGGATTTTGGGCATGCAAGCACAGACACCTAGCTATTTTTCAATCCACCAGATCTGAAATGCCAACCATTCAGTTAGCCATGTGGGATCCAGCCATTTTAACCACCGTGCCACTGGCAGGCCCAAATATAGGTTATATTTCAAGTCAGTGGGAAAACAATGGGTTAGTAGTGAATTATATTGGGAAAAATAAAATTAGGATCACCATGTATTTATTAAATTTGACTGTAAAAACCCAGTATCTGTATTAGCTAGTTTAAACAGAAAGGAATTTATTACATGGTACTAAAAATCATTATGAGGACTGAAAAAAACTTGCTATAGGTGATACCTCCAGAAATGACTCCCAAAGTCACAGGTCAGGTCTGAGCTAGGAGAGTAGGTACCAAATTGCTAAGTTGCTTTCACAGTTGGCATATTACTGCCTTTGCTACTTTCTCCAGTGATGATATGGATGTCACTGCACATTCTCCCCACAACTCACTTGCAAGGTCAAGTCTTACACAAGGACATTTGGTCGATAGAACCTAAATTGCATCAGAAACACTGGCTGCACAGCTGTGTAGGGCCTGCAGGTTCTAGCTTTCCAGCCTGTGCAATGCAAGTAAAGAGGAGGAAAAACCAGTGAGCAGAGCAGTTCACACAAACCAAAATAACCCTCAGAATGCTTACATAGAAACCACATGGACAGACAGAACAAAACAGAGATATGTTTGTTTCAACTACTTAATCTAGTTTGTAATATTCCAAGTATCAGTATGATATATTACAGTGTGGAATATAATAGCATACTTTGAAAAGATCCTGAAGTTTGTCAATATGAAATTGCTTAAGTTAATTATGTATATCATGTGGACTGTCATGTGTCTGTTAAAAGAATTAGAGAGTATGTAATAATATGAAAAGGTTTTCACAATGCATCATTGAATTATAAAATCAGTTAATACAGTATAAAGAGTATAATCCCACTTTGTGGATTATTCCTGTGAATTGTGTTATATGTGGTATGCATTAATAGAATATATTATGTGTCATGTCTATTTTAGTATAATATATAACAAAACACACACATATTTATCTGGAGACAAAGAGAATAATAACAAGAAAGAAAATGGATATATGACAAAATGGTATAAAAAGTTCTATCTTAGAACTATGGAGCTGTGGGTTAACTTTATTTCTTTTTTATTCATTGTCATTTTTCAAGTACATAATAACAGAGTATTTCCTTTTTACCAGAGAAGGTAACTAAAAAAATAAAACAAAGAACCAGTGTCATTTAGAATAAATACTTTTTTAAATGCTAGATAAAATATTAGTTAACATTTTAAATAAAAGTTAACATTTACTGGAAACTTACTATTAAACATGTTTTAAATGTGTTAATATACTTACTCCTTATAACAACTCAAGAGAGAGATACTATTATTTTCATTTTACACTGAGGGAACTAAGACACCTAAGAGACTGAGTTACTGACCTGATGTCACACAACTAGTAAGTGCGTAAGCTCTGTTACAGACGCAAGCTTTCAATCACAACACTAAATATTGTTCTCAATATTAATATTGTTAGCTAGTATATATTGGATACCAAAATATGATACAATTCAGTTATTTACAATGTACAGCCCAATGGCTTTTAGTATATTCAGAGTTGTGTATTAATCACCATGATCTGGGAACATTTTTATTACTTCCTGCCCCCAAAAAACTCATACCTTTTCATTTTCACCCTCTCCCAATACTCTAGGGTTCATAACAATATTTCACTTGCATATTCTATTGTGTTCTTGCAACAACTCTATGTAGTGGGAGCTAATATCGCCATTGTACAGATGAGAACCCCAAGATAGAGAGAGAAAGAGATCAAGAAACTTGCCCAGGTTATACATAGTAATTGGGAAACTGAGACTTCCACCCAGGCAGTCTGTTCAGAACACATTCCATTTATGCCACCACCAAATTGTATTACAAAAATAAAAACTGACGGACAAGTAAGCATTATCCCAGGAATGTAAGGATGGTTCAATTTCAATAAACCTAGTAATGTGATAAGGTAACCTGCAGTATCTATTTCTAGGAGTGATAAAAAGAGACAGATTTTTAAAAATAAATCTTTTCACTAAATAAGAACAGAAGATACTTACATGTTTATCACAAATAGCTATGATACCTGATAATGATAAATGAAGGCACATATGAGTAATAAAGAATAAAATATATCTACCATTATTATGCTAACTTAAATTTCTTCTGGAAGTTTTAATCAATGTAATAAGTCAGTAAAAAGAATAGATGAAATTTCTCTTGAAAAAGAACATGCAAAATAATGGTTGATATGTAACAAATTGTATAAACAGAAAAATAAAAGAAAATCAACTTCAAGATTATTTTCAGGAATACATTTCAGTAGTTCAAGAAACCAGAAGTCTGGGGGGAGGGGCTAGATGTGTGTGGGGGTGGCAAAATGAGTGTGGAATTAGAATCTGAATCTGTCTTTCAGGCTGAACAATTTCTGCAAACTGGAAATCATTAAGTCCTGCTTCACCTGCCAAGATTATTACTTCCTGCCCCCAAAAAACTCATACCTTTTCATTTTCACCCTCTCCCAATACTCTAGGGTTCATAACAATATTTCACTTGCATATTCTATTGTGTTCTTGCAACAACTCTATGTAGTGGGAGCTAATATCGCCATTGTACAGATGAGAACCCCAAGATAGAGAGAGAAAGAGATCAAGAAACTTGCCCAGGTTATACATAGTAATTGGGAAACTGAGACTTCCACCCAGGCAGTCTGTTCAGAACACATTCCATTTATGCCACCACCAAATTGTATTACAAAAATAAAAACTGACGGACAAGTAAGCATTATCCCAGGAATGTAAGGATGGTTCAATTTCAATAAACCTAGTAATGTGATAAGGTAACCTGCAGTATCTATTTCTAGGAGTGATAAAAAGAGACAGATTTTTAAAAATAAATCTTTTCACTAAATAAGAACAGAAGATACTTACATGTTTATCACAAATAGCTATGATACCTGATAATGATAAATGAAGGCACATATGAGTAATAAAGAATAAAATATATCTACCATTATTATGCTAACTTAAATTTCTTCTGGAAGTTTTAATCAATGTAATAAGTCAGTAAAAAGAATAGATGAAATTTCTCTTGAAAAAGAACATGCAAAATAATGGTTGATATGTAACAAATTGTATAAACAGAAAAATAAAAGAAAATCAACTTCAAGATTATTTTCAGGAATACATTTCAGTAGTTCAAGAAACCAGAAGTCTGGGGGGAGGGGCTAGATGTGTGTGGGGGTGGCAAAATGAGTGTGGAATTAGAATCTGAATCTGTCTTTCAGGCTGAACAATCTCTGCAAACTGGAAATCATTAAGTCCTGCTTCACCTGCCAAGAATGCATACCAGTTAAGATTCTTTACATTCTTTTCCCTTGCCTATTTTGCCTGGAAAAATGCTTGAAACCACAATGTTGAGTAGATAGCTTTATTTTTGAGTGTCAGTATTTTAACTGGAAGGAAGAGGAGAAGATTTTTTTATGGGTCTTTATGTTATGGTGATTTGACACTTTATTAGACACAGGATTTATTATCCACATGGAAAAAGAAAGTACTTTGACAAAGGGAGAGTGGGAAAGCTAAGGACTAATATAATGTGTTTCCTTGTTCCATGTTCTATTGTGCTGTTTAAAACTTCCATTTGTGGGATCAGCAGTTAGCATAATGGCTATGTTGCTGGACTCCCATGTAGTTGACCACAGTTCACGTCCCGGACCCGGTGCCTTAAACTCACACCCGGTGCATGTGCAAGCATGCCCAAGATCCTGAGAGGAAAATGGAAGACAAGGGATTGCGGCATGGCCATCCCCCCTGGGGGGTGATTTCTTGCTTTCTGCCTCTCTCTGTCTTTCTGGCGAGTGCACCACTCTACAGCAAAAAAAAAAAAAATTCTTAAAAAAAAAAAAACTCCATTTGTGTAGGGTGAAAAGTAAGGATCTCAGAGCTCTGTGAAGTGTGTGGTTTTGAGGAAACTGCAGAGTGAAGATGTCACAGAGCATCTTGCGACTGGTGGAGTTACCCAAGATCCAGGCTGAAGGGGATTCTCAGCTTTGCACATTCAGGAGCCCAAATGCATCTGCTCAACTAGAGTTAATCAGGTTGACCAGTTATCTAAAAGCTTTTATTTAACAAATTTACCAGATAAGCCATTCATTTATGTATCTTCACTGTCTTCCCTCTCATAAAGGCTTTGGTAGCTAAGTTGTCAGCATATTAATTTATGTTCAGAAATAGATCAGTAGTTAGGGTATACCAGATGAAAAGGAACTTAGACAAAACTGTTGGTATGTGTCCCAGATTAGCTAGTTAAATATCGTGTATGATCTTGTCTGAGCCACATAACCCATCATTCTACTAAAATTATCCTCATTAGTGTCACCAATAACTTTACTTCCCAAGTCCAGTAGAATCTTTTATTAAAACTTCACTATATGGCTTTGTACCCTGTTGATCACTTTTCCTCCTTGTGTTTTCATGGTCTTTCTCCTACTTGTCAGCTGATTCTTTTCCTTATTCTTTTTTTAAGAGAGATTTTGGCCAGAAAGATAGAGAGAGACAGAAAGCAAGAAATCACCCCCCAGTGGGGATGGCTACACCACAATCCTTTCTCCTCCATTCACCTCTTGGGATTTTGGGCACACACAAGTGCCCTGTTTTTTTTTGTTGTTGTTGTTTTTTGGGGGGGAGGTTGTTTGTTTTGTTTTTTGCTTGTTTTTTGTTTTATTTGTTTGTTTGTTTTTTGGTATAAGGCGTGTGTGCTTGCCAGAGAGACAAGTGGCGAGTCCCCATCTCGACAACAAAAAAAAAAAAACTACTTAAAAAAAAAAAGAACTCCATTTGTGTAGGGTGAAAAGTAAGGATCTCAGAGCTCTGTGAAGTGTGTGGTTTTGAGGAAACTGCAGAGTGAAGATGTCACAGAGCATCTTGCGACTGGTGGAGTTACCCAAGATCCAGGCTGAAGGGGATTCTCAGCTTTGCACATTCAGGAGCCCAAATGCATCTGCTCAACTAGAGTTAATCAGGTTGACCAGTTATCTAAAAGCTTTTATTTAACAAATTTACCAGATAAGCCATTCATTTATGTATCTTCACTGTCTTCCCTCTCATAAAGGCTTTGGTAGCTAAGTTGTCAGCATATTAATTTATGTTCAGAAATAGATCAGTAGTTAGGGTATACCAGATGAAAAGGAACTTAGACAAAACTGTTGGTATGTGTCCCAGATTAGCTAGTTAAATATCGTGTATGATCTTGTCTGAGCCACATAACCCATCATTCTACTAAAATTATCCTCATTAGTGTCACCAATAACTTTACTTCCCAAGTCCAGTAGAATCTTTTATTAAAACTTCACTATATGGCTTTGTACCCTGTTGATCACTTTTCCTCCTTGTGTTTTCATGGTCTTTCTCCTACTTGTCAGCTGATTCTTTTCCTTATTCTTTTTTTAAGAGAGATTTTGGCCAGAAAGATAGAGAGAGACAGAAAGCAAGAAATCACCCCCCAGTGGGGATGGCTACACCACAATCCTTTCTCCTCCATTCACCTCTTGGGATTTTGGGCACACACAAGTGCCCTGTTTTTTTTTGTTGTTGTTGTTTTTTGGGGGGGAGGTTGTTTGTTTTGTTTTTTGCTTGTTTTTTGTTTTATTTGTTTGTTTGTTTTTTGGTATAAGGCGTGTGTGCTTGCCAGAGAGACAAAGACACTGACAGTGAGAAATCACCTTTCAGGGGGGATAGTCCTGTTAGTCCTGTTGCAATATCTTCTCCTCCATTCGCCTCTCGAGATTTTGGGCATGTATGCACAGTCACCCAGTGTGAGTTTTAAGCTACAAGGTCAGAGACTCAATCCGTGTCAAGCATGGGGAGTCCAGTAATGTAACCATTACATCATCTTCTTAATCTTTAGCTCATCCCTTACATCTAGAACTTGCTTCCAGTTATCACTTATTTGGGTTTAAATCACTTTCCCTAGATAGTCTCTTTTGAATCTACAAATTCAAGTCCCAGACCTTTATCATAAAACTCTGAACTACAGAATCAGTATTTCCACCTAAACAAACCATGGAGACCTAACCTCAAAGGCTTCAAATGGAACCAAACATCTGCATCCCTCATAATGTCCAAATAAAAAAAAAAAATAACTACTCATGTGAAGGATGCTACTAATTTGTGCATGACCTTGTGAGTAGCAAGTTTGAGTAGCAAATACTCTTTTCATAATCCCAACACCTAGACTAGCATCAAGGGTTGTAGATTCTACCTTATTAAGACCCCTTTACTCCTCATCTTCTCCACCACCACTGCCTTCATTCAAGACCTTATAACAACTCCCTCGACAGCTTCTCTACTTTCTCTATTGATCTTCTGACTCTTCTTAACTACATCAATTTTTCCTATACACTCTCACCACAATGACAAATCTGAGACTTTTAAATGGATTTTCAAGGCTGCAAATTTATTTAAGCTTATGGTTTTGTACACAAGGACTTCCACGGTTTGGCCTCATTCTACCTCTGGACTCACATCTTCAATCTCCTTCCCACATCCATTTAATCTTAATTATCACTCCTATTTTCTTAAACACATCATGCTATTCCATGTACCTTTGCCTTCCTACTCCCTATTGGGAAACCAATGTCAACCCCAATACTATTATTTTCTTAGACTCTTGAGATCAGTTCGTTTTGACTTTTCATAGCCTTCCCCTATCCCCATGTGATAAATAGTATTAGTGGCCCCAGTTGCTCACTACTCTGCATTTATATTTTTGTTATGACCACCTTAGTACACTTTCCCACACCTTGACTTTAGGGTTGGCCTCCTGCCTTGCTTTAGTGAATAGCATAGAGGCAGAGACAACAATACGACAGTTCCAAACCCTTTAAAGAAATTTCTGACTTCAGTATAAGAAAAACATGTCTGAGCCTTCCTTGACAAAATGCATCATCTGGAGGTGGACCAAGTTGATAAAATAGGAAGTCAATACTACAGAGTCAGTGAGATCAGAGTCAACATTCATGTGCCAAGACTTGGAGAGCCAGAATTCTGAATTCAGGTTCAGAATAAGCAACATGGGAAGTACAGCAGGAAGGACAGAAGTTGTAACTATCATGAATCACGGACACAAGTAGACCTGGTTCCTGAATCATGTGACATTTAAAGAAACATTAAAAAGCCAAAAAATTTTAATCTCAAGTGTGCAATTCGCAAAAGAACAAAAAATAGTAGATGGTATTCAATTTAAGACCCTTGCTTTCTCTCTGAATTATGGGAGAAGTTAACTTCACATGTCCCTACCTGTACCACCACCACTACACTCCTACCCCATCAGGTCTTTCTGTGCCCTTCCACTGTTTCCAGGAGCTGGTGAGGCAGAGAGAAATGCTCTTCAGAGGTGGTGGAGGATGAATAGCTATGGTGGGAAAACAGCTTTCTCTTGGAAAAAAAAAAAAAGAGATGCTAAAATGATTTACATAAATTAATAAGTTTTTACGGTATCTCTCTACCCCTTTGGTCAGAATTGACCTGCAACATACGCGCACACACACACACACACACACATACACACACACACACACACACACACATGCATGCACACACACAATTCTTGTATTAAGTGGCAATCCAAGAAACACATATTTATAGCCTAACTTCCTTGTTCTTTCTTCTACTGAGGATACCTGTAATTGCTCTTGAAATTATGCACCTGGATGTCTTCCAGGTGTATGATTACAGTCCCTCCTTACTAAAGGCTGAGGGATGGACACATTCCTAGGAAGCCAGCACTGTCCATTCAATATTTAATCGGCTGTCTTGCAGGAATCCCATCCCAGGTTTTTGGCACTGATGTTTTGTCTCTGCTAACAGATCTCATGGTTGCAGTCTACTATGTCTGGATGCTCCTGCTCCTCTTCATCCCAATCTAAACAAAGGAATGAGTCCCCACCCCACCTCAGGGTCTGTGATCAGTGAGGAGAGCAACTACTTGGGTGGGCATAGTATTTCTGTGAGTAATTAGCAGTGCAGTTCTCAGTCAGAACTTGGCTGCCTTGCAGAATTCAGGGGCTTGTCTTTAAGGAATGGAGATGTGTCTGCACACTCTCTCTCTCACTGCTAAGTTCTGAATTTCATTAAGAAAAGAATTCCCGTGCCCAGAAAACTTTTACTGTTGACTTCTTTTCATCCTGCACTCTACCAATAGAGAGACTTTAAGTCTCTCTAACGGGTCATCAGAGTAGCAATGAAGATCAGTATTGTTAAATAATGCCTAATTATAAATTGACACTGTGTGATTCTGTGGGGCAGCTTCTGGGTCTCCAAGATTCATTCCTTAGCCTCCTAGAGGATAGTTCTGGTGGTGTAAACAGATCATGGACACCTCCCAACCCCCGGTATAATGTAAATTAGTATATGAATCCTAGTCACCTTTCATGCTGGCCAAAAGCAATGAGGTATTTCTACTCAGTAAAGTCAGCCACCACTCTGAAGGCCAGGTAATGGCACCATGGTAACACAACTGGGCCCACATGGGAAAGGCCCTGGGTTCATGTCTCAAGACTGTCCTTTACCCATCAACCCCAATAATCCCTGTTGTCCTCTGAGATGCAGACACTCACATAAATAGCATTGTTTCTCTGCCTCTGGTCTGGCCTTCCTTTCACACTTATTTATTTATATATTTACTTACTTATTTCAGAGAGAACTTTTTGCTATAGGGTACATGTACTTACTGAAGAGACAGAGAGACAGAAAGGGAGAACTCACCCCCAAGGGGGGATGGCCAGGCTGCAATCCCATCTCCTCTATTCTCCTCTCAGGATTTTGGGCACGCACACACACACACACACACACAAACACACACACACACGCCCAGCATGAGTTTCAAGCCACTGGATCTGGGACTTGAACCATGGTTGACTATGTGGCAGTCTAGCAACATAACCATTATGCCATCTGCTGGTCCCCTTAGACAGTTTTGTGGCACATGCTAACTAAACCACTCCATTTCTGTCAGATTACATATAGTTACGTCTCAAATTCAGAGGGTCAATTGACCAGTGCCAAATGCCTTTAAACCCTGCTAAACTGCACGTCCCATGCGAGTCATGATGTGTGTGTGTGTGTGTTGATAGCAAAGGGTGAAACATCGTAATTCCTCCTGACAAAGGCAGGCTGAAGCCTTGAACTAGTCAAGGCAGGTCAGACTCTCAATTCCTCTAACTAAAAACCCTTTCATGATGAATCCTCATGGCCTAGATGGGAGATATCGCAAGGCTATACAAGAACATTCCAAAAAATAGCAACATTATCATAGCTACCAAGTTAAAAACATAATGAAGGCAGTAACAGAAGAGATATTGGGTCATCAGAAAAGTGACATATCTTTGCATAGGAAAATAAGTCCTGACTCTTCCAACGACCTGGTATTTCAGAACAAAGTCAAGTTTAAAATGTGAGGGATGTAGCCCTAATGTTTTCTAGAGCATGATTTTAACAGTTTCTCCCAAGTTAATTGAGCATAGTCTTCATGGAAAGGGAGACTCACATGAAGGGTTGACATGTATCCCCTGGAATTTAGAGTCCAAAGAATAAGACAGTTATTCTCCCCTGAAGCCGTCTGAGATAGCAAAGCAAAAAGATAGGGTTTATGTGAGAATAGCCTATCTGTGAAGAACCAAGGCTACAGATTTCCTAGTTAGTTAAATGGGAGCCTCAGACCTTTTCTATGTAGCTATGAAGTTCAGTAAAGCCAGGACAATGGGATCTAAGCAATAAGAGGCTCCATAAACTTAGCCTAAGAAACAGAAGTTGATGTAAAGACATCATCAGTGGGAGACAGAGTGCATTGGTGATACTCAGAAGTAGTGCTGAATTGAAACTTCCAGAGAATCTCCAAAGCATCTGGGGACCAGCAGATGGCATAATGGTTACATCGCGGGCTTCCCATATGGCTGACCATGGTTCGAGTCATGAACCCAGAGACTTGAAACTCATGCTGGGCGCATGTGCATGTGTGTCCAAAATCCCAAGAGGAGAATGGAGGAGAATTGATTGTGTTGTGGGCATCCCCCTTGAAGGATGATTTCTCACTTTCTGTCTCTCTGTCTCTCCAGTGAGCACATGCACTCTATAGTAAAAATATTTCTTAAAAAAAATTAAAAAGTGACTTAGGACATAATGTGTGGATATCAGTTCACTAATTATAACAAATGTGCCATAGAAATGTAAGACATAAATAACAGCGGAAACTGAGTGCAGGGTGTCTGAAGATTCCCTGTATTATCTTAGCAAGTTTTCTGTAAATATAAGGTGTCCTAAAAAATAAAGTTTTCGTATTGCTGTTGTTGTTTTTTTAAATAGATCAGGGAGACCAATTCAGAGGCTATTAAATTAACCTAGATAACAGATTATGGTGAATTAGACAAGAGGTAGCCATTTGGATAAAGAGAAAGTAGTTAAATAAGTAAAAATTTTAAAACATATTAAAAATGTTTGAACTGATGAAGACAAATAGAATTTTGTATCCAATTATTGGAAAATAGGACTTCTAAGGCAGACAAAGGATTTTTAGAAGATAGATACCAATAGAGAGTCTTAATTTCTGAACCCCAAAGCAAAGATTAAATCCCACAGTATGTTAAGGTACCAGCCTGGCATCTATTATCAGTCCTGAAATACTTAATGCTGGAGACAATGGAGCAATTTCTTAAAATTTCTTAAGAAAAACAGTATTATCTCAGAACTGTAAACTTAGCCAAAAAAATGCTCTTGGAAGAAGAAAAATGAAACATATTTTCAAACATACAATCGGTCACAAAGTAGGTTTTTTCTGGGGGAAAAATCATTTATAGAAGCTAAAAAAATCATAATTCAACATAAAGAGGTAAAGTAAGAGGAAGATGTGATATTTTAAAAACTTAACAAGCAATATAACCAGTAAAGAAGAGTCATCCAAGGACGTATTGGCAGATGTTAGCATAGAGCTTCCAAGGAGAAATTGCATTATAAAAAAAAAATCTGAAAATGAATATGCAGATTTTTTTAATATGTGAGGAAATTTGGAGAGAAGGATAAGGAGGAAATAAAACTGGTAATTTTCTGATTTTGAGAAATGGAAACATACATTCTCTAATTGACAGAGGTCAAAGTGCTTTAAAAAACATTTTTTAAATGTACAACTTCAAAGTAACTAGAAAAATTATTTCAAGATGGAAAATTAAACAAAGAAAAACAAGGATGTACAAAAGAGTAATAAAGAGAAATACAAAGCATCAACTAAGTCATCCGATCACACAAAGCTTCATGGAATGAATAATAAAGCAAAACCAAGTTTTTGCTGTTTATAAGATATAAGCTCCCAGCAGAATAACACAGATTTAGAAAATAAATAAAGAAGATGAAAACAATCTTGGAAATAATCATATTTAGAGAAGTCTGAATTTAAACAACAAAAGTTCTATTAAATTTAAAAAGTTAATAATGACAGTCTAAGTAGTAAATGTTTAATTGAGCCAAGATCACATAGGAGCCGATGCCAAGTTATCATAATTTGATACCTAAATGCAAGAATAAATTATGGCACATTAAATATACTCATTTTAAACTTTATAAAAAAGAAAACATAAATCCACACACCCAGCAAAGAAGTCATGTTCTTTAAATTTTAGGGGATTGGATACATTTTTTCTCTTATAAAAAAAATTGTTAGGACCAGCCCATGGCATAACGGTTACATTGCTAGACTCCCACATAGTCGACCATGATTTGAGTCACAGACCCAGTGGCTTAAAAATCACGCCACGCCCATTTGTGTGCTTGCCCAAAATCCCAAGAGGAGAATGAAGGAGAGGGGATTGTGGTGTGGCTATCCCTTCTGGGTATGATTTCTCGCTTTCTGTCACTCTGTCTCTCTTTGGTGAGCACACAAACCCTATAGCAAAAATCCCTCTAAAAATTATTTAATGTAATTATTATTTTTAAATTTTCTATAGGACACATGTGCCTACTAGAGAGAGACACACAGAGAAAGGGAAAGGGCAAAAACAAGCCTGCTGGGAACCAGCAGTTAGTGTAATGGCTATGTCGCTGGACTCCCACGTAGTCGACCGCGGTTCGTGTCCCGGACCCGGTGGCTTAAAACTCACGCCGGGCGCGTGTGCATGCGTGCCCAAGATCCAGAGAGGAGAATGGAGGAGAAGGGATTGCGGTGTGACCATTCCCCCCTGGGGGGTGATTTCTCGCTTTCTGTCTCTCTGTCTCTCTCTGTCTGTCTGGCGAGGGCATGCGCCCTACAGTGAAAATCTCTCAAAAAAAAAAAAAACAAGCCTGCTGGTCCCGGACTTGAACTGCAGTATGCCACATGGGAGTTTAGCACCTTAACCACCATGCCACCTGCTGGTTGCCTTGCTTTGTTTTGTTTTTGTTTTTATAAAAAGCATGAGTGTGCACATGACAGAATGAGAGAGAGTCAGAGAAAAGAGCTCCCTCAATAGGGTCTCATTTACCTCCACCCCTTCAGCTCCTCAGGATCCTGGGCACCCCAGCTCATATAGCATGTCTTTCAGGTTGACCAGGGATCTAAACCCAGTCACCATATGGTTTCCAGCACTGCAGGGCACTGCTGTGTCATCACACCTAGACCTTAATACACTAATTCTAAATTGTGAATAGGAGAAATGTGTAAGAATACCTACAAAAATATTAGTGCAGAGGAATTATATGGGTAAGATTCTATGTCATATGGAAAAACATTTAGCATTGTAATAATTAAAATACATATTATTCAGATGAATATTGAATTCTAGTACAAAAATTGTTGAACTAAAAGAGTTGAGATTGATGTTTTCTCTTTCTTGTTCTCTCCCCTTCTCTACATGCCCATACGTCTTTAATACGCACATACATATATAAACAATTTTATAATCGATATTAGAAAAATTGGTTCTCTTCTTGCAAAAAATAAAGGTACATTTCCACTTTCTACCATACATTGCAATAAATTTCAGTGAGACTAAATACTTACCCACTAAAAATAATAGAGGCACAAAATAAATGGAAAAAAGATAGTCAAGTGTATTTATAAAATTGAGAAGAAAAAGTATTCCTAATCTTGTCACAAAACTCAAAGTCCATAAATGAAAATAATATAAAATTAGTGAAAGAAAAATGAAAATCATTTATATTATCAAAGACATTATATCCAAAGGAAAGAAAAATCACAATACCTAAGACAAAGAGCATATTAACAAAACATTAACAACTCATTAAAAATAGACAAAGAATATGCAAAAAAAATTTATGAAAGCTCTCAATCTCATTAATAATCAAAGAAATGAAAATTAAAAATGAAAAACATATACCAATTTGACTATGAATCAAAAGACCAGTATAAATGAAGGGATAAAGAAATGGGTTCTCTAATAACTGGAAATCTTCAAGGACATCTAACTCATAGTAACAAAAACTGAATACACATACATGCATCAGCAATTTCCCTTCTAAAAATTTTTAGGTAAGTTATCAGACAAGTGCACAAAGATCGAACATTCTTATCTCAGAATTTTTTTATATGAAGGAAAAATGATAAAAACTTAAATGTCCACTAAGGAAGTATTATTTTAGTTATTGTACAGGCTCACAATAAAATGCCATTAGCAGTTTTAAAGTTGGGATACATGTATGTGTATACATGAACAGTTAACTAATTTCTCTCTGGGAAATTTTGCTCCATTTTCTCCTTTATTTTATCTTACAGACATTTTTGGGGGGAGAGGTTTTTTGTTTGTTTGTTTGTTTGTTTTGTTTGTTTTTTTCTTTTTTCTTTTTTTTTTGCTATAGAATCTGTGTGTTCACCAGAGAAAAAGAGACAGAGAGACAGAAAACGAGAAATCACCCCTTGGGGGGGATGGCCATACCTCAATCCCTTCTCCTTCATTCTCCTCTCAGGATCTTGGGCATGCACACACACGTACCTGTTGTGAGTTTAAGCCACCGGATCCAGGACTCGAACCACAGCCAACTACATGGGAGTCTAGCGACATAGCCATTACGCCAACTGCTGGTCCCTTATCTTAGAGACTTTTGGTTGGAGGCATCTGGGTACAGGGGAAACTCATGGATATCATGGCTTTAGGAGGTGTTGGCTTTGGGTGGAAAGAGGGCTCCCAAGGATTCCAAAAGATGCTTATTTCACCTGGTTCTGAGAATCGGACACTAGATTCCGCCCAGGTGAAACAGGTCTTTCCTTGCTTTGGGGTGTTTGTAGGATGCCCAGCTGCTGTCTACAGCTCCTGGCATGTTCTTAGGCCAGGACGTCCTACACATTTCCACCTTCCCCATTCCTGACCCCTCAGCCTTTTCCCACCCACCAGGTCTAACATTATTTGTGCAATACAACATGATTTTTTTAAAGATGATAATGCTAAGTGTTTTTTAAAGAGATAAAATTAGGACTATCAAAATTAAAAATGAATGCATGTCAAACATTTTACTTTGCAAATTAATGAGGGAACCAATAAGATGTTACAATGTGGTTCAAAGGAAAACCGAATTTTCCCATCAGTATTGACCTGGAGCAGGGCAACTACCACCAGGAGGCTCCAAACTACAGTTGAGAAGAGAGTTTTAGACACACAGTCAACCCTAGGAAATTTCTGCTTGGAAGGTTTGCCTTAGTCATTTCATTGCCCTTTCAATAATGTGACCCTTCCTTTAATGTAATTAAGTATTTTGAACTTCACTTATTGTATTACTGGTGAGTTTTACTCTATTTGGTTGAATATGTGTTATTTCTCTTAAATCCAAACTTAGCCAATACAGCTAATGCTAACATCTGGCTACTTTATTATTTCCCCTATTGCAGTGTGTACTGAGCATTTGAAACATCATTATTTTATTGTTTTATTAGTTTCCTTTTATTTTTTCCCATTATAACTGCTTGTATTGATGTTTTTAATTACAAATTTAGTAGATTACATTATATAAGAATCTCAATTTAGGATGAAAATTTTGTTTAAAATTATTTTATTTAAATTTATTTATTTATTTTAACTTGACTTGAGAAGGACAAAGTAAGAGAGAGAGGAAAATGAGAAAGTTCAGGTCCGAGGTCGGCCACGTGGGAGTCCAGCACCCTTAACCATCATGCCACCTACCGGCCCCATAGGATGACAATTTTTTTTTTTTTTTTACACAAAACATTGTTAATAAAGGTAGTCGCTTACTGATAGAGAGTCAATGCCTGTACACCATCCTGCTTCTTCTTGAGACTTATGCTGTGGTCATTAAGGAGAGAAAATATCTTCAGTAAAGTCAAGGACAAGCCAGTTAGATTTCTTTTCTCCTTAATCATGAGTCCTGAAACTCTTTTTCCTAAATGGCCAGAGTGGGATATATGCTTCATTAACATATATAATGCTTGACATTTATCATACTACTTCAGCTCTAATATGCTTGAATTAATGGCAGTAAAAACTTACGGTACTAATTAATGATTATTATTTTCCAAATACTGAAATCTAACCAGACGTAATAAAAAGAATTAGCATCAAGTAAAGCAAAAATAAATAAGGCTAAAAGGGGAAATAAACTTCATAGCACATATGAAAAAGTATTAATATACTGGCTACATGAAAGCTTTCTTATATATTGGTTAAGAAAAAATAAAAATATTTGTCTAAACTTAGGCCCATTCAAACTCTGTGCCAAAAGAATTGCCCCTCCATTTTCTTATCGAAATAATGTTCTGCACTTCATTGTTGATGTTCTAATCTTCCAACATTTCCCATTGTTGTCACATTCTTTAGAGCCACATTTCTCAAACTTCAATGTCCCCATGCATAGCTTGGACATCTTATTAAAATACATATTCTGGAGCCAGTCAGTGGCATGGTGGTTAAGGTGACTGGGTCCCACATGGCTGACTGTGGTTCAAGTCCCAGATCTGATGGCTTAAAAAAAATCCACCAGATGCATGAACATGTCCATAAATCCCAAAAGGAAGAAGGGACTGAGACATGATCATCTCCCATGGGTGATGCTTTCTCACTTTTCCTCTCTCTGTCTTCTTCTGGTGAATGAACACAACCACTTTCTGGCAAATTTAAAAACAAACAAACAAACAAACAAACAAAAACACATTCTGATTCAGTAGGCGTAAGAATATGCATTTCCTAACAAGCTCTCAGGTGACACAGATGATGTTGGACTCAACCTCATGTTTTAACGATCGGCACTTTTAGTCATATCCTTCATTTATTCATTGGATTGCTCACGTTCATAAAATGGAAGTACATTGGGAATGGGGGTAGGGAGCTGGTCACTGATACCCTTCCCTTTCTCCAGGGCTGCTTGCAACTCTGCCTCTTGCTAGCAAAGACTTTTCAATGCTTACCAGTTACTGGCATCTGCTGGCCTCCAGGATCTGCCTCCTGATGGACTTGATTCATTGAAAATGCTGGCTCCTGACTTAATAGGTTTCCATTCCACTCTAAGTCCAGCCAGCATCCTAACAGGAACAGATTAGTAGCTGCTAAGGGTCAGGATAGAGGTAAGGGAGATGAGTGTGCTTGAAATGCAACTGGTGAGAGCTTTGTGGTGATGACATTGTTATACACCTCAATTGTATCAATGCCAATAGTGTGGTTTTAGTGTTATACTATGATTTTGAAAGATTCTGTCATTGGAGAAAACGAGGTAAAGAGTGCACGGGATTTCTCTGTATTATTTATTACAACTACACTTGAATCTCAAAATTCTTTTTTTAGAGAGAGATTTTTACTATACAGCATGTGCACTTGCCAGAAAGACAGAGAGAGACAGAAAGCGAGAAATCACTCCCTGGGGCGATGGCCATGTGGCAATCCCTTCTCCTCCATTCTCCTCTCTGGACTTTGGACATGCACACACATGTGCCCAGCATGAGTTTTAAGTCAACAGGTATAGATGTCAAACTGCAGTCAACTACATGCGAGTCCAGTGACATAACCATTACACCATCTGCTGGCTCCTCAAAATTATTTCTTGCAAGTGTACATGAATTGAAAAGAAACAGTTCACTTGTAAAAAGATAACATTATAACCAATTGAATAAAATGAGTCCATTTATAAATGAATGAATGAATTAATGAATGAATGAATAGGAGAAGATAACCCTTTTTCTCATAGAAGCTAACTACCAAATTTTGAAGGCAAAATGGAATTAGAAACTCATCATTTGGCAATCACAAGAATAATGATTAATTCAACAGATACCAGAAATTAAAATTTAAAGAACAGAATATTTATATAGTCTTGAAATACGCCCCCATACGAAACACTTGTTACAAAGAAAAAAGTAAAAAGAATTTTATTCACAGTGAAGAAATCTAGCAGACACTTCCTTAATCATGTAATCAAAGTTATCACCACCAGTGGCCAGCAGGTGGTATGGGGCTAAGGCATTGGACTTCTACATGGTCGATCACAGTTTGAGTCCTGGACCTGGTAGCTTGCTTTCTCACTTTCTCTCTCTCTCCCCCTCTGTCTTCCTCTGGTCTAATTTTTAAAATGATAATAAATTTAAAAATTAAATAATTCTTTATAAAAGTTCACAGTTCACATCACCAGTAACAGAATGAATCAACATTTGCATGCTGCTTGATAGGATGCTTTGAGAAGAACCACAGTATCACTGTTTTATTTTGCCAAAGATAAAGATGGCTCTAATCACAAAGAGATGTCAGAAAAACTCAGCTTGCAGAACAGTCTATAAGATGACCGACCTATGATCTTTAAGTGAAAAGGTCATGAAGATCGAGAAAGACTGAGGGCCTCTTCAAGGCTGAAGAAAACCCAACAGATAGGCAAATAGATGCAACCAGCTGTCCTGGACTGGTTTCTTTTGCTATAATGGACATGAATGGATGAGTTGGTGAAACTTGAATGGGGTTTGTTAATTAAATGGGGTTTGTAGTTCCTGTGTTAGTGTTAATTTACTGGTTTTAATGGTTCTATCGAGGTTGTATAAGAGAGAATGCTTTTTGTCTCTCTATAGGAAGATCATGACAAGGCATTCAGGGGTGACAGGGCATCAGCTAACAATTATTCTTAGTGAAATGAAGTACAATCCTAATACATTGTCCCTCCTTTATGGAATATAAACTCAAGTTGGGACAAAGAAAACATTTGGGGGCTCAGAGACCACGTGGTTGTTCTACCTTGAAGTTCAGCAGTCCTTACAGAAGGGAAGTAAAGGTGGCTATAGACAATGCAACACAAGCCAGAAGACTCTTGAACAAGAGAAATAGTGCTGACCAGACCACACATTACGAAACACTGGTTGAAAATGATTTATTAAGGTCCAATTAGTATACGTTTAATTTCAAATAGTTCATATCTCCTCCAGAAAATACGCATGAAGAGTAAAAGTCCAAGTTCATTTCTTTCACCTCCAATATAAAATGTCCTGTATTTTGTATCAACTCAAGTATGTGCAAACTCTTTTCTGTTAAATGGTTCCCCACAGTCTTTTCACTGTGGGTACTTCACAAGTCTACCCTCTGCTCAAATGCTGACCAAGCACTGAACCCCTTCTTCCTACGCAGCCATCGTCCTTTTGGACTTCTTTCTCTTAGACGTCCTCCTGACCTACCCAGACCTACTTCATGACTGTGCTGCTTCACTTGTTACTTACTACAAACCAATAAGATTCCTGGACAATGTATTAAACAGGCATCACCTAATATGGCAGCAGCCTATCAGGGTGGTTCCTGGAGAATACACAGGATCCAGTCACAATCTGATACACCCAACCCATCTGCTCTAGAAAGGTCCTTCCTTCATTGGCATATTGGCTTCCTTTGCATTTTCTTCAATTCTATATTATATCATAGCTATCAAGAGCTTGGATGACCAGTCCCTCCAACAAAATTTAGAATTACTAGCTAGATTAAGGTACCTTGGCTACTATGACAATTGACTTGTTCCTATCATCTTGTTATATAAGAAAAAAGTCACTTTCGACTAAAGTAATCACTGCATTTCTTTTGTAAAAAACGTAACTGGCTTTCTTCACAATTGCCACCCATGCAGCACAAAAATAGGAGACCCCCCTTTCATAAAAGGTAAAAGCAAAAGATGACATTTCACATTAAAAAAAAAAATCCTTCATGGGAATATGCCTTAAGTAAATAATCACTTATACCAACAAAGTTTTATATACACAAATTTTTTGCAACTTTATAATAGTGAATATTTCAAAAATAACCTAAATAATCAACAATATGGGAATGGTTAAATAAACTGAAGTGTGTCCATTAAATGGAATATTATATAGCCATTAAAATTATGGTTTTGTAAAATTTTTAATGCCGTAGGAGAATGTGGCAATTCTATAGTAAAAAAGAACTACTTATAAAACTGTTTACAGTAGGATCCCAATTATGTAAGAAAGTACATAATATACATACACATATACATGGGATAAAGGCTGCTAAAGGTGGTTACTTGTGGGATGTAAGGGTAATCAGTATTCTTTTTATACATTTCTGTATTTTTTTGAGTTTTCTTACGATGAGTATGTATTATTTTATAATTCAGAAAGTACAGGCTATTGTAATTTTCCTCTGATGTACTGGCAATTAAAATGCACTTGAGTACTATGAAGATGTAGGAACAATATTACTGTGCTTCGTTGCCTATGACTTTTTTTAGAGTACATGTTTTTGGTAATAAACTTACATTCCCAATTTGTTGTATACTTGCTACCACATTTTAATGAAGGTGTAATATCATGATTAAAGCATTACTTGTTTTATAACCTAAACAAATACTGGCTTTGACATCTAGGTTCTTCTATTTCCTAGACGATTTAACATTAGTATCCTTTCATTTTTTTTTTTAAGTAAGGCATACATACATTACATGCATGCTTTCTAAACAAAAAATTATTCTAATTTACAGTTTTCCTATATAAGAAAAAATGGAATTATGGTACTTGAAACAGTCTATAGTCTTATCCATCACAAACATGTTGATAGGCATAAACATGTTTATTAAGTGAAATGTATCCTTTAAAAATAAAAAAGGAAGCCTGTATGTAAATGAAGTTGTGGATTCAATTAGTCAGATTTTCTTCTGACTTGCACCAAACCAAACAAAATCTTTCAAAGTCTAGTTAGTGTAGTCTAAATGGACACTCCAGTGTCTATTCTTGAATTCCTTTGAAAGAACTCCACTTCCTACTTTCCAAAGGAACAGGGAATCAGGGTGAGAGTTGTCCCTTTGGCTAATTTTCAATGTACATCAAGTCTTGTGGGGTCTAGGTACAAATACTGCCATTGGTTAGTGTTTAAATACATGAGTTTATTTTTCTCTTCTCTCCCACTCCACCTTGCCCTGGCAATTGGGTAGGGGCAGGCTGTTCATCCTTCAATAAGGGATGGCTGGCTCTTCGTCTTAGTTTCCTTTCTAAACCACAGAGTGGTCATTGCTATGAACTCCAGCCAAGATGGTGTGGTTGAGGGAGGAAGCTGAGCGGTCGGAGCCTTCCGTGGGGCCGCTCGTGTTCTCACTGCGCTGGCAGCAGAGGATCTGTCTGAAGGTGGCGCTCATTTCCTTGTCGCGGTAAGAGTAGATGATGGGGTTCATGGCAGAGTTGAATTCAGCCAGAAGAAGGAAAAATTTCTCATAGGCCAGCACGTCACACTGTGGACAACACACATCCAGCAGCAGTAAGACCAGTCCAGGGGTCCAGCAGATGATAAAGGCACCTACAAGGACAGGAACAGGCATGAGGCAGACCAGAAAAAGAGAATGAAGAAAATGTCATTATGAAACACGCAACCATAAGATAAAATGATTTCAGCTCAATATAATAAAAATATTGCGATTAGAAACCACCCATCACTGCAAACGGGACGTGCATTTTCTGAAATGAGAAAAAAATGACATCATAATCGGTGTGATAAACTTCATTCAAATCCTCTAAAACTGAGTACTTAGATATTACTGGTGATTATTTTTCATCAAAACAGAGTTTGATAACCAATGAAGACATGAAACACTGCACTCAGGATATATGCTTCACCTCTTACAGATTATTTTTAATAAAAAAATGTCGTTTTCAGACAAATTATAAGCACTAATGACAAATATCTTTAATAGTTAAGGCACAGTTTCTAGATTCAGGTTGCCTGGGTTCAACTTTTTGCTTTGTCTTTTAATAAACTGGATAAATTTAGGTGAATGACTTTCTTACCTCGGCTTTCCATTTGAAAAACAGAGATTAAATTTACCTCATGATGTTTAATATAATGATTGAATGCTAATAATCACTCCGGATATATTAATAATAATAATACGTTATTATTGCCTGCTTGGTGGCATGAGCCTGTCTGACTAGCAATTTTTTTTTGGAGAGGTTTTTGCTATAGGGCACATGTGCTCACCAGAAAGACAGAGAGAGAGAGAGAGACAGTGAGAAATCACCCCCCAGGGGGGATGGTCACGCCGCAATCCCTTCTCCTCCATTCCCCTCTCAGGATCTTGGGCACGCATGCACACGCGCCCAACGTGAGTTTAAGCCGCCAGGTCCGGGATTCAAATCATGGCTGACTACATAGCCATGTTCAGCAACATAGCCATTACGCTAACTGCTGGTCCCCAAAATAGCAATTTTTAACAATAGGATGTATGTGTTATTTTTATTCAGCAATCACTTATGCAGTGTTTTCCTACACGTTTTATGAATAATAACTCACTTAATCTTCACAAAATGACACAGAAGCTAATTTTCCCATTACACAGATAAAGACACGGAGATCCAGAAAGTTTAGACAACTTGCTCAAGGCCACTAAAGATGTTAAAATGTGCCAGACAAGGGAAAAATCCCAGAATTTCTGTTTTTAGAGGCTGACTCCAGAGCCTATATTCCAGAAATGCTACATTATACTTCTACTTTTTAAAACTAACACAACTAAATATTTTCAATCAAATTTTATGTTTTTGATATTTTACTAATTTAGGTTAGCTTTGTTCTTTTTCTTCCCCCAACTATTCTGAATCATTAAGATTTACCACAACTGTAGGATTAATAGCAACATAGATTACATTCTTAATTCCATTCTATTTATTGGGTCCTCTGAAAAATCATGACTTATTTTCCTACATTTTGCAATGCAAAAAATGTATCGTTTGGATCCCATGGAAAATGGAGATTATAAAACTACTGTGTTACCCCAGGATCTGCTGAGATCCCCGCCTCAAAGGACATGAAGTGACAGTACCACACTGTAAGTCCCATTACATCTCACCCAATGGGCCCCATCTATATGGCCAGGCTACAGAGCAAGCAGAGGGGAACCGGGCTGATCCCAGAAGTACATCTGAATTTTGGATTTAAACAGCACTGGTCTGGAGCGCTGTAGGTTTGGAATGAGTTTCAAGGAATGAATTTCACAAAACTCAAGGAGTGCATTTCATAAAATGTAAACAAATAAGATTTAGTCTCCAAACACCCCCGTTTTGAATATGAATTTTCTTTTTGTGAACCTTTTCGGCAGGGAAAGGAAAACAGAGAAAGGGAAAAAGTACCCTCATAAAACTCTTTGTTCCACAGCACTAATGCTGTATTGGTTTTAAACTACTATTCACTTTGAAGACTGTCCAAGGTGCTTCATTTTCTTAATAAATACATACCTTAGACTTTCCTTAGAGAGAGAAAAAAATATTTCAAATATCAGGAGATAATAGCTAAGGAGCTATTTGAACTTCAATAAAAATGTTAATAAAGCATTCATTCCAAGTCCTTGAATTTCCTTGCTCGAAAATCACTCAGAAAGCTAAACATAAAGGAAAATCAAAGGAATGCTCTTGGGTTTCAGAAATAATGCATTATTCATTGAGAAGCAGGAAGGGAATTATTCTCTGGGTGGAAAATGCTTAGATGGAAAATACATGGTCCTATTATTCCATTTACTTGGAAACTAAAAACACACAGACCCTTCATGAATGGGAGTGTACTCTTTCAAGTTTCCTTTCTCCTCTCTTTTATCAAAGCTCTAATTGAGATCAAACTCAAAGTTTTACTAGATATTAGCAACATGCATCTCAATAGATATATTTTTAATAAAATTATCTTCTTTCTTCAGGCAGCAGAAAGAAATATCCTTATTCTCATGTATTTGCTCAAACTGCTTGACTTTGTGCAAAAGCAAAAAAAAAAAAAAATTAAATACAGTCACTTGTTTATGATTTCTTCCAATGTTAAAATTCAAAAAAAGCAAGGCTTCCAAAGGAAGCCGTGGTCTTAGAAATTAGCCCACGGGCCTTACTTTTAGACTTGAGAAATGCTAGACGCCTTGCGAGGTTGGAGACAGGAAGTGGGAATCACCACAACCTGACACAGGAGCTAATACATGCGGACACCACATTGAGGAACTCAGAGTCCTCTTTTTCTTTACTGAAGAGATTGTTTTTAGTACTATTCCCGGGTTAGACCACATGGTTCCAGCACTCTGTGTTTAGATCTTTAAGACGTGACCAAATAATTTTAGTGACTCATAGAACAGGCCCCAGAAATCAACGTCTAAAACCAGTCATGGAGGGTTTCTCCCTCTTCTTCCCTCCCTGCTCTTTCATAAACATGAAAAATTCATTTTATAAGCTATGCTGATGTACAGTGATTGAATATATAAAATTTTAAAAATAATAATTATAAAAGAAACTGAGACAAAAAAAAAAAAAAAAAGAAGAAGAAGAAAAAGAAGGAGAAGGAAAAGAACAACTAACCAAAGGACAAGAATGTGCTACAGAAGCGGATAATTGAGTCTGGAAAATTCCAAGGTGGTGAGGCTCCTAAACCATAGTGAATGAATATTATGAAAGCAAGTTTGCTCACATTAAAGATTTCTTCCGGAGCTTTTTTTTTTTTCTTTTGCCTTACAGTACATGCGCTTGCTGTAAGGAGAGAGACAGATACAGTGAGAGAGTAAGTGAGAAGGCACCCACCACCAATCCCCAGGGGTGATGACCATGCTGCCAAGTTGTGATACCTTCTCCTCCATCTTCCTCCCAGGATCTTGGGCACACAAGCACATGTGCCCAGTGTGATTTTCAAGCTACTGGTTCAGGACTTGAACTGCACTTGGCTATGTGGGAGTCCAGTGATGTAACCACTATGCCAAATGCTAGTTTCCCTCTGGAGCTTCTTAAAACAAAACAAAAATCACCCCCAAGCCTGTTTAGTAATAGGTAACTGACCATAATTCAGTCAGGTTACAGGACTTGAGATGTGCATCATGAGCCCTATAAACATGTAATCTATAAAACTGAGTATTGCGACCAGCAGATGGCATAATGATTACTTAACTGGACTCCCAAATAGTCGACTGAGATTCAAGTCCCAGACCTAGCAGCATAAAGCTCACTCCAGGTGTCTGTGTGCATGCCCAAAATTCTGAGAGGAGAATGGAGGAAAAGGGATTACGGTATGGCCATACCCCCAGCAAGCACATGGACCCTACAGCAAAAATCTCTCTTAAAAAAACATCAAAGTGGATAAGAATAAAAAAATTAATTAAACAAAACCAACAACAAAAAACCTCCATCGTAGCCTGCTTAAACTGGAGAAGTAATCACCTTCCTGCCTGTTCCATACAGCATGATGAGAATCAGATGGAGGTCCAGCTTATAAAACCCCTCTGTACACTACACATCTACCTGACCACCACTACCTAGCACCAAGAAGGCTGCTATAGCACAACTCTAGGACAGCTCTTCCCCAAAGCAGAATGTGAAAGCACATTTTGGACCATGAGATTACTTGGTATTTCAAAAAGGTCTGAAATGATACCATGCTGATTATAAGAGATTCTTAGATTCTTAGATTTGTAGGTGGGTGTGAGAAGAATAACAAAGGAAAAGAAAGAAGGAACAAAAGAAAGCATGGAACCCCAAACCGTTGTGGAGGTTCTCATGGGTCAAGGCAGCACCTACCAAGATGGAGCATAAAATAATATGGTACCCAGTAGGGGACAATGCTTTAGGTAGTATGTGTATTTCTAGTGTATTGCGGATGGAGGAATCCCTACAGGCCAAGGCACAAAACCAGACAAGTGGGAAATATCACAAATTTACACAGCACACAGTTGTATAAAAGAGGAAGTACAAGTAATTTTTGGCTATTTCGTGTAATCAGAAGCAAAGGTGGCAGAGATAAGATGCCCAAGGTCATGAAGGTCTTATGCACCTGGCTAAGACATTTGAAATTTTCCCAGGACAGCATCAGTTTGCTACCTATTACAATAGCCTGCAGAGCTTATAAGAAATAATAAACTTCACCCTCCTCTCCTCTTAGGAAATTTTAATTTAATTGGCCTCACTGGTCAGCTTTTCATGTATGATAAAACACTGGTGACAGAATAGAAGAAGAAAACAAGATAAAGGCAAAAATATTCAACATTTCTGAATTCTATAAAAGAAATATTGAATTAGGGTGGCAGCACTGGGGAAAGAGAAGAGCAAAAGGATTAGGAAAGTATTTCATAGACGGTCTCCACAAGATGGATGACAAAGATTAAAGAGGCGAGGATGACTCCTGGATTTTCCATCTGGTTGAGGGAGGAAACAGGACAGTGTTGGAGTTTTGTTAGGGGAGGTGAGGAAAAGACAGTTGATGACCTTCATTTTATATGTGTTTAGTCTGAGGTAACTGCAAGACTTTGGATGGAGGTGCCTTTAAGACATTATGATAGGCTCCTGGAAATTTGAGTTCTGGAAACTCTCAGAATGCTGAACAAAAATGACTCCTTTGGGGGCCAGTAGGTGGTGTGGTAGTTGGGGCCTTGAACTCCCACACGGTCAACCAGTTCGAGTCCTGGACCTGTCAACTTGCTTTCTCACACTTTCCCCCTCTCTCTCATGTTTTCTCCTTTCTCTGTAGCAAGTTAAATAATAATAACAATAATAAATAATTCTTATAAAAAGTGGTTACTTTCATTCTGCTTTGCCAGTATTACAAGCGACAGGGACAGGAGGATATTCAAAACATATCCATGGATTGCTCTTCCTTAAACAAACTTCATTCTTTCTGATACATCTGTCAAAGCAATCTATGAGGGCCCGATGCCCACAAAGATGGAGGGAGAGGTGTTGGAATGTAGATGTAAGAGGCAGGGAGGAAGAAGGCTGTTTTGGAACAACAGGTCACAGCTGCAGACTGAGATCGGATTACCACACCTTCCCTCAAATCTACACAACCTCATCAGCTGAATAATGCGTACCATCTGGTCTCACAATCAGTCTTTTTTTTGAGAATGACTCCTCCCTAACTAGTTCAACTTTGCTTATATACGGAATGCAAGAACCAAAGTTAAAGAGGAAAAAGTCCTTGCCAGAGAAGACCTCTAGGGA
>NW_006159542.1:2063760-2076351 GCF_000334495.1 Tupaia belangeri chinensis
GCCCAAGATTTTTAGATGAAAAAAACAGAAAGTGTTTCCAGTCTGACTGGCAAAATCGTTTTTACAAAAAAAAAAATAAATAAATAAAGGAAAGAAAGAAAAGAAAATCAGATGTCTCACAGATTCTAAACAATTCAAGGTAAATGGTAAATTGATTCTACATTAGCGCTGTACCCAAGTTAACCTCTCCATGGCCTTTTTTGCTTGTCTTATAAATGAGGATTTTAGAAACAGTCCCCCTAATCTCAGAGGCCTGTCAGAGGCAACAAGTGAGAAAATAAATGTTGGAATATACAAACTGCTTTTTGTATTACCGCTAAATTGTCTTCCCTCAGGGAAGGCATCTTGGTATCCCAGAATCTAATCAAATTTAGTTCGTTTGTGTAGTTACATTGTGGCTTTTACTACTAAGGTACAAATGTAAGATGTGGTTAGCTAGGAAATCCTCCCATATTTTAAAAGGGGTATGTTAGACAAATCTTATTCCTCCATCCACCAGCTAAGAGGTCATCATCATGGGAAGGCATATGGGTGCCTTTCTGAGAATAAAGCTTTTTGAAAGAGTAATCTTGATTAATTATAAAATCCTTTTTTCCTGACCATTGAAAAGACATCATTCAACTGAGATATCTCTACAGTATATTATTTCTATCTTGACATCATTTTGACTCCACCCGAAGCAGGTCAGGAAGACCCCAGCCATTCTGAAATTCAGAACGGCCTCTAATGAGAACAATCTGATCCAGGGCTGAGTCATAGTCAGATCTGTTTGAGGGATGGTCAGATGAGAAACCAGGAATGGGTATTTGAAGGAATCAGGATAATCACTCAGGAGAATGCAATTGATTCTGATTGACCGTAGTGAGGAATGATTTGTGTAAGCCCTGACCCATGCAATGCTGCCTTTTTCCATACACAGTGAAAGCCAAATGACTTGCCCGGTGGCATTTTATACTCCTCTAACAAGAAACAGTGAGTACCACACACATTAGGGGACTACAGAAAGTGTATGGAACATAGGCATTACAGTACATATCTACTTGGTGTAAAAAGTTTTAAAATCCATGCACATTTGTCATAATTCATTTTCCATGAACTTTTTGAAGACCCCTTATACATACTTTGTATCCTACAACAGACTCCAAATCTAGTCCTTCAACTGGGCATTGGAAAGCACATGTTTGTGTCTTGTGAGCTAGTGCCATCTCTTATAAAAAACAGAAGAAACCACCAACCTAGCCAATTGAGCAAATCCTTCTATCTGCCTCCTGCAGTAGGCTTTAACTACTGCCTCTTCCTTCATTCTTCTCTAAAGTTCATCAGGCACCCAACACCCAGAATGATCTTTCAGAGAAGCATAAATCAATTCACATTATTGTATTTTCCTACTGAAAATCTTCTTGAGGATTCCTACTTGAAATATTCCTACCTGACATCCTTACTATGGTCCACAGCGCCTACACATGACTGGCTCCTGCCATTCTCTTGGATCTCATCTCTTTCCATTCAGCTTTCTGTTTCTGGGTTCCAGCCACACGGACCAAGCTTGTTTCTGTCTCGGGATCTTTGCATTTACAGTCCCTTCTATTGAGAATACTTCTTTGATAGCTCTTCATGTCTGGTTACTTACTATTCACTGTCACTTCCTCAAGGACAGGCAAAATCGTTTTTACAAAAAAAAAAATAAATAAATAAAGGAAAGAAAGAAAAGAAAATCAGATGTCTCACAGATTCTAAACAATTCAAGGTAAATGGTAAATTGATTCTACATTAGCGCTGTACCCAAGTTAACCTCTCCATGGCCTTTTTTGCTTGTCTTATAAATGAGGATTTTAGAAACAGTCCCCCTAATCTCAGAGGCCTGTCAGAGGCAACAAGTGAGAAAATAAATGTTGGAATATACAAACTGCTTTTTGTATTACCGCTAAATTGTCTTCCCTCAGGGAAGGCATCTTGGTATCCCAGAATCTAATCAAATTTAGTTCGTTTGTGTAGTTACATTGTGGCTTTTACTACTAAGGTACAAATGTAAGATGTGGTTAGCTAGGAAATCCTCCCATATTTTAAAAGGGGTATGTTAGACAAATCTTATTCCTCCATCCACCAGCTAAGAGGTCATCATCATGGGAAGGCATATGGGTGCCTTTCTGAGAATAAAGCTTTTTGAAAGAGTAATCTTGATTAATTATAAAATCCTTTTTTCCTGACCATTGAAAAGACATCATTCAACTGAGATATCTCTACAGTATATTATTTCTATCTTGACATCATTTTGACTCCACCCGAAGCAGGTCAGGAAGACCCCAGCCATTCTGAAATTCAGAACGGCCTCTAATGAGAACAATCTGATCCAGGGCTGAGTCATAGTCAGATCTGTTTGAGGGATGGTCAGATGAGAAACCAGGAATGGGTATTTGAAGGAATCAGGATAATCACTCAGGAGAATGCAATTGATTCTGATTGACCGTAGTGAGGAATGATTTGTGTAAGCCCTGACCCATGCAATGCTGCCTTTTTCCATACACAGTGAAAGCCAAATGACTTGCCCGGTGGCATTTTATACTCCTCTAACAAGAAACAGTGAGTACCACACACATTAGGGGACTACAGAAAGTGTATGGAACATAGGCATTACAGTACATATCTACTTGGTGTAAAAAGTTTTAAAATCCATGCACATTTGTCATAATTCATTTTCCATGAACTTTTTGAAGACCCCTTATACATACTTTGTATCCTACAACAGACTCCAAATCTAGTCCTTCAACTGGGCATTGGAAAGCACATGTTTGTGTCTTGTGAGCTAGTGCCATCTCTTATAAAAAACAGAAGAAACCACCAACCTAGCCAATTGAGCAAATCCTTCTATCTGCCTCCTGCAGTAGGCTTTAACTACTGCCTCTTCCTTCATTCTTCTCTAAAGTTCATCAGGCACCCAACACCCAGAATGATCTTTCAGAGAAGCATAAATCAATTCACATTATTGTATTTTCCTACTGAAAATCTTCTTGAGGATTCCTACTTGAAATATTCCTACCTGACATCCTTACTATGGTCCACAGCGCCTACACATGACTGGCTCCTGCCATTCTCTTGGATCTCATCTCTTTCCATTCAGCTTTCTGTTTCTGGGTTCCAGCCACACGGACCAAGCTTGTTTCTGTCTCGGGATCTTTGCATTTACAGTCCCTTCTATTGAGAATACTTCTTTGATAGCTCTTCATGTCTGGTTACTTACTATTCACTGTCACTTCCTCAAGGACAGGTTATCATTGGCTATCCTAGCTGCATCCTCCCCCCACCACATCATCCCCTTCATCATCCTTATATCCGTTATGTGCATCCTAGATGATCTTACCTGCTAGTTCACATGTTTACTGGTTATCATCCCTCGATAAGAATACTCTCTTTTAGGTCTATCTCTGCCATCAGGAAGGAATGGTGCCTCGTATACAGTAAACACACAATATACCTGCTGAAAACATCAGTATGTCACCACTAACTGCCTAAAAAATATATCAAAAACAAGTAAACCTGACTAGTAGAAATGTCATTGATTCTGTCTGGAAAATAGACATTAACATCTACTGTGTGCAAGGTCTTTGAATGGATGCTACAGAACATTCAAAGGGGCAGGAAGTGGATTCTACTTGGTGACATCTCATTACATATGCAGGGAGGCAGGCTCAGGAGGAGGAGAGAGGGAGAGGCAGCCATTCTTTCTTGGTAGTCTTGCTATGGCAGTCCTGCCCTAGCCTCCCAGTTAACTAAGATTACAGTAAATCACTTTAATCATTTCTTAGTTTTCTGCTTTATGTTTGTACCCACAAATGTAAAAATATCTACCCATATTTGCTTCTAGTTTTTAATGATTTCATGTTTTACTTTTAACTCTTGGAATCTTTTGACATTTATTTTGACTATTGACAAAATCATGTATTTTTATAGTACACAATATAGTTTTGTGATGATATACACATTGTGGAGTGGCTAAATCAAACTAATAGGTTTAAGTCCATTTTTCCAACACTGTGTAGCAACCATTTCACATTTATATGTGTATATGTGATATACACACTTATAAACATATTTTACTCACATATCAGTATCCTAAACACAATGCTATGTACCTTACAACAGACTGAATAGTAGGCATTACCATCTCCATGTCAGAATTCCATAAGGAGTAAAGGAAAAATAAGGATATACTCAAAGAAAAGCAGCACCATTTCTTGAGCTGAATGAACACATCAGTTTATAGATTGAAGAAGTTCACTTAATGCTGAGCAAATAAAATAAACATGCAATTACATATCTTACTAAGAAATCTAAAGTCTGAGTATAAAGAGAAAATTCTATAGGTTTTAGAGAGTAGGCACAGGGTAAAAAATCAACTATCCACATAAGAGTAAGAATCAAAATGGGATCATACTTTTCATCTCTGACGGCAAATTCTAGAGTAGGGGAACAATTTCTACAAAATTTTGAAGGATAAGAATTTTTAGCCTATGGAGCCAGCAAGTTGCATAGTGGTTAAGGTTCTGGACTCCCACAAGGTCAACAGTGGTTCAAGTCCCAGGCCTGGCAGTTTGAAAGGTTCACCAGGCACATATGTGTGCAAGTCCAAAATCCCAGGGCAGAATAGAGGAGAAGGGATTGGGGCATGGCCATTCCCTCTGGAATGAGATTTCTCACTTTCCCTCTCACTGTCTCGCTCTGTCTCTCCAGTGAGCATACATACCCTATGGCAAAAAAGCCTTAAAAAAAAAAAAAGAATATTTAGCCTGTAATTTTGACCTCTGATACCTGCTTAAGTTGTATCCAAGTGTGAGGTTATACACATGGTAGAAGAGCAAATACATAGGTGAGAATGTAAACAGCAATTTCAGGACCACTTCTGAGAAGAGAGGTAGGAGGAAGGGACAGAGAATAGGCTTTCGTTATAGCTATTGTTTTTTTTACAGAACTGAAGAAAATAAAGCAAATTGTTAGTATCTGTTTGATCTTAGCATGAAATAATTAAATAATTAGATGTTTGTTATATTATTTTGTATTTTTATATTTGAATATTTCATATTCAGATGTTTATAAATGAAACTAGAATTTGCAATTTTTTCTTGTTTTGAGGTTTTTGCTATAGGGCGTGTATGCTCACCAGAAAGAGAGAGACAGAGACAGAAAGTGAGAAATCACCCACTGTGGGGGATGGTCATACAGCAATCCCTTCTCCTCCGTTCTCCTCTTGGGATCTTGGGCACACAGGCACACACACTCTGAGTGAGGTTAAGCCACTAGGTCTGGGACTTGAACCGCTGTCGACTACATGGGAGTCCAGCAACATAGCCATTATGCTAACAGCTGGTCTTGTATTTTTCTTGTTTTATAGAAAAGATGAGGAGAGCAAACAGGAGTATTCATACTCAAAGTTTTGTCTTGTTGGAGGCTATGGTAGATACTGATTACACCTTTAAGTTTTCTTTATTTTCTTTTACTTTTTTTTAAGGTTTTTGTCATAGGGTACATGTGCTTACTTGAGAGAAAAAAAAAAGAGAAAGAGAGAAACAGTGAGAGAGGACTAAATCCACCCCTCCACCCCCAGGACAGATGGTCACACTACAATCCCTTCCCCTCCTGGGACTTTTTGTTTCCTTGGATTTACTTTTAGGTTTTTGCCGTAGGGCACGTGTGCTTGAGGGAGAGAGGGAAAGTGAGAAATCACTCCCTTGGGGAATGGTCACACAATAATCCCTTCTCCTCAGTCTCCTCTCAGGATTTTGGGCCAGCACAAATTTGGGCCAGCACACACACACAGCTGGCATGTTTATCAAGCCACTAAGTCTGAGACTTGAACTGAGCGGTTGGTTATGTGGGATCCAGCCACCTTAACCATCACACCACTGGCTGGCCCTCTTTCTTTTTCTTCTGGAGTTTCTTTACACTAGATACTGGATATTTTAGAATGTACATTTAAAATTTTATTGTTCCTTGAAAACTCTTTAATTTTTCTTGGGTATTTTCAACTCTTTGCTTTTTGTTTGCTGTCCTGGGATATTTTCAGGACTTATTTTCCATATCTAATATTTGGTCTTTAGCTATGTACATTTTGCTATCTAGTAGTACTTTTTGTTTTTCTGTTTATTGCTGGGTAAAAAAGAGCAGGCAACCAGATTTTTTTTTCCAGGAATATTTTCTTCTCTGAATCATGTTTTATATAATCTCTCCTGATTTAGTTAATGTAATCTTTTGAATCTATGAAGCTATAATTAGAACTAATTTTAAGCTATTTTGTATATCTTACACTATCACTGTTTCCATGTAAGATGGTGCTTTATTCTCAAATGCACTGCAGAGCACCACACTTCAAGGAATGTCTACTGATGATGCAGGAAACTTTCCTGTATAGGGCAACCCCTTAATTTAGGAAGAGAGCATAATGAATTGCTACCAAGGCCATATATTTTCCTATACCTAAAACATGCAGTGATTCCATCTAATGAGTAGGCAAAATGTTGGATGAGACAACCATATAGGCGAAAGTGTGTTCCTCTGAAAGTTCATTCCATGAATAGAGAAAATGAAGTCACAATAAGGCTCAAATAATATGGAAGAAGCATGACCATCCAATTAGCTGCAAGAAGCACACTGAATTACATGAAAGAATGTTTAAAAGTCTGTGGGAGGAGCCAGGAGGCAGTGTGGTTAAAGTGCTGGACTCTCATAAGGGTGACCACAGTGTGAGTCCTGGACCCAGTGGCTTGAAACTCATGCCAGGCACTTGTGTGTGCATGCCCAAAATCCCAGAAGAATGGAGGAGAATTGCAACATGGTCATCCCCCCTGGAGTTAACCATCACACCACTGGCTGGCCCTCTTTCTTTTTCTTCTGGAGTTTCTTTACACTAGATACTGGATATTTTAGAATGTACATTTAAAATTTTATTGTTCCTTGAAAACTCTTTAATTTTTCTTGGGTATTTTCAACTCTTTGCTTTTTGTTTGCTGTCCTGGGATATTTTCAGGACTTATTTTCCATATCTAATATTTGGTCTTTAGCTATGTACATTTTGCTATCTAGTAGTACTTTTTGTTTTTCTGTTTATTGCTGGGTAAAAAAGAGCAGGCAACCAGATTTTTTTTTCCAGGAATATTTTCTTCTCTGAATCATGTTTTATATAATCTCTCCTGATTTAGTTAATGTAATCTTTTGAATCTATGAAGCTATAATTAGAACTAATTTTAAGCTATTTTGTATATCTTACACTATCACTGTTTCCATGTAAGATGGTGCTTTATTCTCAAATGCACTGCAGAGCACCACACTTCAAGGAATGTCTACTGATGATGCAGGAAACTTTCCTGTATAGGGCAACCCCTTAATTTAGGAAGAGAGCATAATGAATTGCTACCAAGGCCATATATTTTCCTATACCTAAAACATGCAGTGATTCCATCTAATGAGTAGGCAAAATGTTGGATGAGACAACCATATAGGCGAAAGTGTGTTCCTCTGAAAGTTCATTCCATGAATAGAGAAAATGAAGTCACAATAAGGCTCAAATAATATGGAAGAAGCATGACCATCCAATTAGCTGCAAGAAGCACACTGAATTACATGAAAGAATGTTTAAAAGTCTGTGGGAGGAGCCAGGAGGCAGTGTGGTTAAAGTGCTGGACTCTCATAAGGGTGACCACAGTGTGAGTCCTGGACCCAGTGGCTTGAAACTCATGCCAGGCACTTGTGTGTGCATGCCCAAAATCCCAGAAGAATGGAGGAGAATTGCAACATGGTCATCCCCCCTGGAGGGTGATTTCTCACTTGCCCTCTCACTGTCCTCTGTCTCTGTCTCACGAGTGAGCACATATGCCCTATGGGGGGGAAAAAAAACTTAAAAAAATGTTTATGGGGACCAGCAGTTAGCGTAATGGCTATGTCGCTGGACTCCTATGTTGTCGACCGCGGTTCGAGTCCCAGACCCAATGGCTTAAACTCACACCAGGTGTATGTGCATGTGTGCCCAAAATCCCAAGAGGAGAATGGAGGAGAAGGGATTGCAGCATGGCCATGCCCCCCCCCCGGGGGGGGGGGGTGATTTCTCAAAAAAAAGTTTATGGGAAGCTGAATGAAAGTATGAGCTTATCACAGTGGAAACAAATTAGAAATCCATGCATAGAATGATCAAAATATGCAAACTCCATGAACTTTTTTGAAGATCCCGCTTATGTTCTTTCAAGCACACACACTTGCGTACACTCCTCTTCCAACAGAAGCCAATGTTCTCTGTTGTAGACTATGATCCTTGAGTTCTCCATAAGCATACAAAACAATTTACTTCCAACAAACCATTACATTCTAAACCATGTTAAGATGGGTCATGGCCTCTCCTCCTCCTTTCTATACGTGCCATCTGATTTCTCCCCAGCTCTGGGTTGGGGTGAAGCAGTTGAGGTCACAACTGACTCACTAAAGCATTATCACCTGATAAACAAAAAACAATGCTACTCCAAAGCCTGCCAAAAAATGTTCTTATAAACCTTTACTATTTTCAAAAGATAAATATATTTTAAACTTGTAAAATATAATGTATATATAAAATTTACATATATACACATATACTTGCATGCACATGTAACATATAAATTTATGCATAGCATGTATGCATATATGCACACTCAGGACAGCGTCCACTTTTTAGTATCTTAAAAAAATGGGTTTATTTTCTGTTATATGCAGTCGATTATGAGACACAACCAACGAAGATGGTACCATGTACATTCTTCACACAGAAAATAACTTATGAGTCTCAAAATGTTTAAATCTGTTTTGCCTTTGGGACCAGCATTTAGCATAATGGCTATGTCACTGAACTCCCATGTAGCCAACTGCAGTTTGAATCCCGGACCCGGTGGCTTAAACTCACGCCGGGCACGTGTGCATGCGTGCCCAGGATCCCGAGAGGAGAATGGAGGAGAAGGAACTGCGGTGTGGCCATCCCCCCGGGGGGTGATTTCTCGCTTTCTATCTCTCTGTCTCTGTCTTTCTGGTGAGTGCACGTGCCCTATAGCAAAAACCTCCCCCCCCCCCAAAAAAAAATCTGTTTTGCCTTCTAAATTTAGTGATACATTGCAAATTTTTAGAAAAGCAAAATTCCCCAGTATTTTAAAAATAATAAATCTTAAACCTCACAGAAAATCAATGCTGTCAACTCCAGACCAACACCATCTAACTTAGAAAGCAACTCTAAACTTATTGCATGACTGTGGTCCAGCTGTTACTAAGGTGATTTGAATAATATTTATCCCTTTAAACGGATAAATAAAATTCCCCCCAAAATCTTTCCCTAAAAATCCCTAGCAAAAGTTCAACATTAACAGGAAGTTTGTCATTGGTTTTGCAACATATTTAATTTTTCAGCTATGAATTAAGATTCTCTCAAAATGATATTAATCAAAACAAGTCCTGAAATCTGGCTGCAAATGTTCATAGAATATAGCTGATGACAAAATCCTGTGGATTTTAGTTTTTGTAGTTCATGAACTACTGGCATAGATCAACAATCTGTATTACCCAGGAGACAAACTTCAAGGATAAAGACACGTAATGGAAATTTCATTTACAGTTCATTTTCTTACTATCAAAATAGAATGAAATTCAAAAACTTAATCCAAAAGGATATTTTGTGAAATATTTTTTAACCTGAAAATGTTTAGGACAAAAAGAATAGAATATATATCTACATACACACACTTTCTTAATGGCCTAAACAAAAAATGAAAAAAAGAATGGCAGAAATTGTAAATGTAGTCATTCTTTTTGAGACTGGTTATGTCTCCTACAATTGCCAAATGTCCTGGGTTGATCTTTATGAAACACAGATTCTTGTCAGAGTGGGAGGGAGGTACAGTCTGTTCTGTTATAATATGATAGCAGTGTGCCTAACATATCTCCCATTATCAAAAACTTTTTATGAAAGTTTTTTGTTTTTGTTTTTGTTTTTTTACAAAAACTTTTTAAAGAAAAATTATACTAACTGTTGCTCAGTTGGGAGGTGTGTTTAGGCTAAATAATTCCAGATTTATAATTATAAACATATTTTTTTCTACACAAATTTTAATTACTTCAACTACAAATGTAGAATATATAAAGCTCAAAACTGATCAAACTGAGCCTAAACATCACAAAACATAACTGTAACAATATCGGTCCTAGGAAATTATCCCATAAACATATTCACAAACAATACAATCATTCATGTGCAAGAAATTTACAATATTACTTATTTTTCAAAATTGGAAATAAATTAGGTAACTACAAATAGGAAAGCACGCAAAGTATGTAGCTTCCATAAAGTAGAATCCTGTTCAACTTTTAAAAGTTATTAAGAGGGACCAGCATGTAGTATGGTGGTTGAGGCACTGAACTCCCATAAGGCCAACTATGGTTCAAGTCCTGACCCAGCAGCCTGAAATTAATGCCAGGTCTGTGTGCATATATACCCAAAAGCATCCTGAGAGGAGACTGGAGGAGAGGGGATTGTGGCATGGCCATCTCCCCTGGGGAGAACTTCTCACTTTCCCTCTCTCTGTCTCTCTCTGTTGAGCGCACATGCCCCATGACAAAAACAAAAATAAAAACAAAAAAATGGGGGATGGGTGGTACATAGGATCATTTTCTTGCTCTGTAAGACTAACCTACACAGGCAGGTTCCAGATGGGCATCCAGAGACCTTCCTGAGTACGTGGGTACACGTGTACCCATGATTCACTCTGTTCTGAGGCTGGGGTGAATCATAACATTATAATCCTCTAGGAAAGCTGCCTTTCTGTCTCTGTCTCTTTCACTGATGAAATAAATAAATACACTTTAAAAATGAAATAAACCAAATACCTTTTAGCAGGTATTTGAAGACTGTGAGAGCAGGGGAGTAGTTAGAAGTGCACACAGTGACTCAGACAAGAGGTAAGGATGGCTTTGAATATGGGAAGATGATCATCACAGAGATAGATACAAGTTCACTTCTTTTCATGAGTGAGAGAAACACAGAGAAAGAGGAACCTCCCATAGAGTTTCATGCTATGATTCCTCCCATCCCCAGTCTTCCCAGACAGCCAGGATTAAGGACTCACAACCAGTAGATACAGATCAACCAGGAAACTGAACACAATATCGCTTGAATGCCCTGTTAACACTGCACCATCGAGCCAGCACAAGTATGTTTGGGCAGTGGAGCTGCTGTGATTCGCTAATAGGTTGAATGTTAAGGAGGAGAGGAGTCAGGGATACCTGAAAAAGTGGTTTTAGCAACAGGAGGTCACTGATGCCAGTTCATTGGAATCAGGAGAACAGAAAGCTAATAGGAGGAGGTTCAAGCAAGAACAGGAAGGAAACTAGATTACAAATACAGACAACTCTTTGGAGAAGTTTCATTGTGAAGGGAAGAAAACAGTGGCTGGGGGCATGGATTATTGTGTTTTGCAAAGCTATGGTTCACCCAAGTTAGTAAAGAGAAAGTCAGTTAAGAAGAGGTGTAGTCCTTGTGTATATACAAATACACACATGCCCTCACACACTTACATAGGTGCATATGTGTAGAGAATATTTTTGGAATGCTACATCAGAAATTAGTTATTGCTATGGCTTGAGGACCGGAGTGAGAGAAATAGTTTATGGTATATTTTTCACTATTTCACTGTTTGTGCCAGGATTTTTTTTGACACGTATCATTTTTTAAAAGTAATATAGAGTTTACAACTGCCAACATACTTTTAACAGGATGCCAACTGAGTTGCTAGAAATACAATGCAGCTTTAGATTTATTTGCTGTACAAATAGCATATTGTGATTATGAAATAATCAATATGGCTTCTAGTAATTCAAAGCATTACCCTAATAAATGATTCCATTATATACAAATCAAATTGTAAAAGCTTAATCAATGAATGTCTATAATGGACTAGAAATCTGTTAAATTAACTCTCAAAATGCTGTTAGTTTTGCATTCAGAGAATGAAATATTTTTGCAAATGAATAAGAGTAATAAAAAGGAAATGAATAATGTTTTCAACTTGAGAAGTTGGGGCACAAAGAAAATTTCCCCAAGAGTAGAAAGAGATTATAATATAAATTTTACTTAAATAGAAAATAAAAATAATAAATGATAAAAAACAAAACTTAGTGCTTAAACAATTAGGAAAAATTTTCTTATAAATATTACCAGGGAAATAAAGAAAGAAGTTAGAACAATAAGTTAACCGTGGATGATGAAGGAATTCACATAAATTGTTGAAGGTTATATAAAATATTTGTCAATAAATTTGAAAATATAATTAAAACTGATGCTTTTTAAAAGGAAATAAACTATGAAAATTGGCACAATAATTTGAAAATTTGAATATACCCACAACAAAAGAAAAATATGGGAACTATAATTGTTAAAATATTCTCTTCAGTTTGTCAAAAACAGAAGACTCAGATGTATTCTTGGATGAATTTTAGCAAACCATTAGGAAACAGTAAATTCTATGAAATTTACATTTTTCCCCCGTATTAAAAATTTTGAAAAGTTTCCAATTCATCCTAAGATATTAAACTGGG
>NW_006159542.1:2076382-2138062 GCF_000334495.1 Tupaia belangeri chinensis
GGGGGGGTGTGAATAAAATAGCCCCCTCCTTCACAAAGCTATAGATTAGATTTCTCAGTGGGATCAAGACTGGCCTTAGGAGTGGAAAAAATTACTTGTTACATATGACTGTCTGCTGAATTTCAAGGCATTTAGCAACCTGTCTTCCTTCAATCTTATTTTCATACTGCCTACTTGCTAATAGAAAAAGCTAAATATTTGACAACCATCCAAATGGGAGAAATATTTTTAATTCAGTAAGGTGGGCACATATAAATTAAAAACAAAACTAAATAACATTTTTATAATAAAAATTGAGGTTTTATTTGCAAAATAATAATCTAGTAAAAATGTGTTGTCTTGCCTTTTTTTTTTGCTATAAAGCACATACACTTGCTGGAGACAGAGACAGAAAGAGAGGGAAAGTGAGAAATCATGCCCCCCCCCCTTTGGGGAATGGCCATGCCACAATCCTTTCTTTTCCACTCTCCTCTTGGCATGTTTTTCAAGACACTGGGCCTAGCATTTGAACCTCACAGCCAGTCATGTAGGATCCAGCAGCCTTAACCTTCATACCATCTGCTGGCCCAAAATGTGTTGTGTTTCCATAAAGAACATTACATAACATTTAGGAAAAAAGAAATAAACAAATGGAGCTTCATTTGGAAGAGAACACTTAATATTTTTAAAAACTAACTTTTTCATAATTAATTTTTCTATTAAATGCATTGGGAAGCAAGCTAATGAAGCCTTGCTCCATATTAAAATACCATTAAGCTTATTAAAGTTTCGAATTAGTTTAGGACAAGCAGAAAGATAAACAAATGGAAAATAATAGTCTGGAATTGGATTCCTGCATATATTGATAATAGAATAAAATCTATGTATTTGAATATGGAGAAAAGATGAAGTGTTCAATAAATTGTCCTGGGATAATTAACTTTTTAATAGAGAAAAGGAAGCAAAATTAGATTCACACTATATATCAATATAATAATAAAAAATGAATCATCCAATAAAAAGACAAAATATGTGAATAGCCAGTGCTCGAAATACATAAAAACGCATTAAGCTCACAAAAGGATGCTTAATTTCATTAGTCACCAGAGAAATACAAATTAAAACCACAATGAGATATCACTCCATATCCACTAAAATGGCTAAAATTAAAAAGAGCAACCCTAGGGGCTGGCAGGTGGTATAGTGGTTAAGGATGCTGGACTCCCACATGGGTGATTGTGGTTCAAGTCCCAGACTTGGCAGCTTGCTTTCTCACTTTCTCACTTTCTCTCTTCTCTTCTCTTCTCTATTCTCTTCTCTCTTCTCTCTTCTCTCTTCTCTCTTCTCTCTTCTCTTCTCTTCTCTTCTCTTCTCTCTCTCTCTCTCTCTCTCTCCCCCCTTCTCTCTGGTCAAATTTTAAAAGTTAATAAATAAAGTTAAATTTTAAAAAAAAAAAGAGTAACCCTAGCAATGGTTAGTTAGAATGTTGTGAAACTGGAACTTCAATCACTGTCAGTTGGATGATAGGAACTCTTTGGAAATACTTAAGTTAAACCAAACATTCACATACCATACAACTCAGCCATTCCACTCCTAAATATTTATCCAAGAGAAAGGAAAGCATTTGTCCACAAAAAAACACATACATGAATGCTCACGACAACTTTGTTTGTAATACCCAATAACTAGAAGCAACCCCCCAAGTCTATCAACAGATGAAGAGATGAATATATAGTGAAATTTCCATACAATGGAATACTATTCAGTAACAGATATACAGTATTGATACATGCAACAACATAGATATCTCAAAATAATTATGCTACATGAAAAATGCCACTGTATGTATGTTTTCATTTAGATGAAAGTTTAGAAAATGCAAGCTACTATAAAGTGACAAATAGCAGACATTGGCTGTCTCAGAGACAACTGGAGGGAAGAACTGATTATAAAGAGGCCTTAGGAAACTAGTAGGAGTGACAGAAGTCCTAGTAATCCTGCTTATGGTGATGGTTTCACAGGTACATACATACCTATGTCAAAACTCATCAGATTACATACTTTAAATATGAGCAGTTCATATATGTCAATTATAGTTAAGAAAAGTGGGGCTAAAGACAGAGAGATTGAGACAGAGCAAGAGGTTAACCAAGACCAGAAGGGCCAGCATCAACCATCTTGGGTTTCTCCTTCCTAGCTCCTGGTAGAAACCGCTCAAAACCATGCAACAAGCTTAGTGGTACCATCCAATGCCTTTACTGGGAGGCCCATGGTAGTCCAGCAATGTCTGTGGCTGGATGGTTGAGTCTGTTGTTGCAGGAATGATATATCAGCAAGTGCTTTTGACTTGAGAACTAAAGCTCATCAGTATTAAACATGCTACTATCATCTTAAAAAGAATAGCTCATAGGTTGGAAAAGATATAACATGTTCCTATTAATGACTTAATGAGAAATAAACAGCGTACTCATATATGATTGAAAGAAGAATCATTTAACAGTCTTTTTAAAGTGCAACTTGGCAATGTGTATCTAAACTTAAAAGGTTCTCTTTTATCCAACAGTTCCACTTTTAGAAATATATAATACCAGGGCCTAGGGAATAAGGGAGTTGGATCCCATAGGGTCAACTGTGTGGTTTGAATCCTGGCCCCAGAGGCTTGAAAATCCTGACAGGAGGGAGAAATAGAAGAGAAAGGAATGTAGGGTAACTAAGCACCATTGGAGGGTACTTTTTCACTGTCTTTATCTGGTGAGCATCTGCACCTTCTAGCAAATTTTAAAAAGGAAGAAAGGCAGAAAAAAAGAGAAGAAGAGGGAGGAAGGAAGGAAAAAAGAAATTATACAGAAATACTTGAAGCGCACAAAAATATGAAAATAGAATGTTTGGTGAAATAATACTTGTAATGTTTGAAAATTGTGAACAGTCTAAATGTCCATCAATAGTGTAAAGAAGTGGAGTAGGTTATCTTGACTGATATGTATGGGATTCCTTCTGGAAAAAGAAATGTAATACGCTATAAAGATATATGTGATTCAATGTAATATAAACAAGATTATGATAATAATAAAATATAAAAAAAGAAGTGGAGTAGGAAGCAGCCATCACACTGACTCACAGTGTGACTCTACTTACCAGCACAGGAAAATAGGTATGGCCACTACTAAGTCTGTAAAGTTCCACTGTGCACAGTGGCCCACTTATTAATATTGTAAATTACTCTAGGTACCTATGTCCATATATACTCTATGTGCCTTAAAAAAAGGTTCAGAAAGATGTATACCAAATTGTTAATAGTAGTTTCCTCAAAAGACAAGGGGCAGTGGCGTGGACTTTTGATTTTTTTAATTATTTTATTTAACTTTATTTATTCATTCATTTATTTATTTCGATTTGACCAGAGAGGGATAGAGTGAGAGAGAGAGAGAGAAAGAGAGAGAGGAAGAGAGAGAGAAAGCAAGCTGCCAGGTTCAAGACTGGAACCACAGTTGGCCGTGTGAGAGTCCAACACCATTAACCACCAAGTCACCTGCTGGCCCCTGTATTTTCAATTTAAATGTAAACATTTTTGTAAATGTTGGGGTGTTAGGAACATATTCCTCTAATAATTAAGGAAATAGATATTATTCAGGCATTATTTCCATGGGCACTCAAGAAACTAGTTAGTGGGGAGGAAGAACAATTGAATTTCCTTGGAAATGAAATTTCTTTTATTCTCCCAGTCTGGGTGATTTGAAAGATGTTAAGATATATATTCAAATATTATAAGAGAAAAGAGATACACAGACCTGATGTCAAATACTGTTTCTCTCCTTTGCTTGGGAAAGGAAAGTTACTCACTTTTGGCCATGCCTTTGTTTTCTTATCTGCCAAACAAGAACACTGTCTCAGCACCACTGTGAGGACTGACTGAAGAAACATTGTAGGTGGTGTAGAAAGCACAGCACCACCTCACTGGCCCACTTCATTGTTTTTCTTTATTTTTTTTTCTTTCCTCCTCAGAAATACCCAAAGAATAAATCTACAAGAAATATGGAGTCGGATGGTGCAGTGGTAAAACAGAATACTCTGTAAGGCAATCCCACATGAGAAGGTTCCTGTTTCAGATCAGAGAGCTCCCAATCACAGGTACACACGTGCCCATAACCTGGGGCAGCCTGAAGGCTGGGGCTGAACTGCAATGTCAAGACCCTGTTGAGAGCACACTCATGCACACATGCTCTCTCTCTTCAGAAAAAAATATATTACAAAAAAAATAATAAGACGAAGACAGACAGACAGAAATATAAGCATGTGAGGTTCTTCTACCTTGGAGCTAGAGAACTGAAGAGCTGTACTTCTATTATGCTAGTCCCGCAGTTACAGAGTGACCCATTGAGCTGTCCTCTACAAGTCTAAAAAAATTTTGAAGTGAATCACCAGCATTTCTTGATGAGCTCTCAAACTTCAGGACTCTTTCGTTGGAGGTTGAAAATATCATGAGTACTTTCTTCTAATTTTTAAATTTTAGATCTATTACACTTGAAAAATGATTTGCAGTAAAAGTCAAGGTAGTACATAGTTTAAATGGTCCTTTATTTCTCCATGTTCCAGGCAGAGAGGAATAAGCTCTAAAGAGTAACTGGCTGCCCTAGCCTGCTAAGCTACTCTAGAGTTCTCGAAGAGGAGGAACTCCTGGCTCTGGACAGCCTGGGAAGACCAAGTGTGGGGGATACTCCACTCTGAGCATGCTCAAGATTGTGTAGAAGGGCGGCCACCTACCCTGGAGCTTGGAGCAAGCTGCCCAGGCAGAGCCAGTTGGGTTTCTGGACAGCTTGCTTCAAAAGCTTTCCTTTCTGAGGCAGATGGGGGGGCCTGGCTACTGGGCACTGTGAGCTCCCTAATCCTACAGGCTGGATTTGGCCCTTAACAGATCTAAGGCAGAGGCCAGAGCTTCCTAGCTGGGGAACTAGATAAGACTGACTTGTTTTTTAATGACAGAACCTGATCCAGCTGAGATGTTTGAGGAACACAGATAAGTCGAGAAAGGAACTTCTTCAGAGTGTGGATGCAAACCTCCTATTTCTGTTTTTCATAGGCTACAGCTTAGGAGAGGGTGAGGGGACTGATCTGACTACGTAAGCACTGTATGGGAGTGTCCCAAGTTGGATGAACTCCAGCCACCTCTGTAGGGTTGGACCCCACCCTTCAAAACAGCTGGGCTCTGGGAAAGAGCCAGAACTGAGAGCATCTCATTGCAGAACAGCCTGGGCTAAAGAAAAAGATACTATTTTGTTAAAGAATTAAAGTAGCACCAACACCAAACCAAATGAAGCCAAAAGGGCTTCATGTTTCCTATAAGGAATGGCAAGGAAACCACAGGACCATCCTGGTCATTTCTCTTGCCCTATGTACCTATCCATTTATTGTACTTACCTTTCCTAATCAAAGATCTTTATCAGGGACAGCCCTGTAGCTTGAAAGTTAAGGACCCAGCTCTCACATGCCCATCTACCATGTGAATCCCAGCCATGTCAGCTTGAAAACACATCAGTCACACGTATGTGTATGCCTCAAATCCCAACAGGATGGAGAAATAGTGGAGAACAGATTATGGTATGACCATGCCCCATTGGCGGTGTTTTCTCCCTCCCTCCCTTCTTCCTCCGTCTCTGTCTCTGTCTCTTTGTCTCTCTGGCACATATGTGTGCCCGCTGGCAATTTAAAAACAAAATCCTAATCAGATCAGACTTACAAATTTTGAAAAGCTTTGTTAGGAAAGATGTAAACTAAGCTAACTGGCATACTGACAATTTCTTTGCCTACATTTAACTCTATGAACTCATAGTAGAGTGTTTCTGGGTTACACTGGAGGGAGAAGTGGACTTTCAAGATGTAATCCAAGTATATGATGGTAACGAAGAGCTTCAAATCTAACTTGTAATTAGTTTTATTATTACTAAAGATTTTAAACTGCTAGTACTTTCTAGGGTACTCATTATTTTTCAAAAACACTGCCAATAATCTTCTCTTTCAACAACCCTTCTTTTTCAGACATCTGCTACTACTTTAGCTTTTTTGTAGCCTTTGGATGTTTAACTATAAAAACTTTAAATAAAAGTTTTTAAGAATTATTTTATCTAATTGTATTCATCATTATTTTTATTTTTTAAACTTGATCAGAGCGAGACAGAGAAAGACAGAGAGGGAGGACAAGTGAGAAAGCAAGCTGCCTGGTCTAGGACTTGAACCCCTGTCAGCCATGTTGGAGTCCAACACCTAAACCACCACACCACCTGCCAGCTCTATGAACTTTTAATTATATTTTTTAAGTCCAATTTTTACATTTATCATTTATTATTCCTAATCAAATGTATCAAGGACAATCTACATTTGGGACATTTAAAAGATCTCGGAATATAAAATTTAGGTGTTCAGTCTGATTATTCAGTGATAACTCTGTATTGTGCACCTAAATAGCAAATATTTTATTTCTTTTATTCACTGTGTTTCTGGAAAGTTACCCTATGCTTAAGAAGGTAAGAGAAACAAAGTGAGTAACACAAATAGTAAGCTAAGATCTAACACAGAGTGAGATTGCTAGATTGAAGACTTCCGAAATACAAGTATGCATGAACATTTAACAAAGACGTAAGACATTCAAAGATGGCTTAAAATCTGGGGAGTGGAGAGAGTAGAGGGGAGAAAACAATGACCTGTATTTGAAAACACAGTATTTTAGTGAACTTATAGAAAGTTGATTTTATTTTGTTCATCAGAAATAAACAGGCACCGTTGACAGGGTCTCATTATGCCACAACCCTGCCCTAAGCCTTCCAGTGAGTCAGGATCCTGAGTGTGTGTGTGCCCAGTGTGTTTCAATTTGAGCTGGGATCCAAATCCCGGACTTCCACATGGCTCCAGAACTGTGAAGCAGCATCCTATCACCTGTGCCACCATGGCTTTGTCATGTGACCTTTTTAATCACACAGAGGCACTTATTTTCCCATGCCCTGCCTTCCCACTCCTCCAACTCCTTTAGCAAAGTTCCTATGGATTGCAGGGCCAGCAGGTGGTGTGGCAGTTAAGACACTGGATTCCACATGGCTAACTGTGCAGTTTGAGTCTTGAACCTGGCAGCTTGAAACATATGCCAGGTGTGTGCGTGCATGCCCAAAATTCTGGCAGAAGGGAGAAATAGAGGAGAAGGGATTGTGGTGTGACCATTCCCAGGAGGACTGCTTTCCCACTTTCTCTCTCTGTTTCCCTTGAGGAACTGTACACACCCTCTGGCACATTTTTTAAAAGCAACTAAGGATCTGTATTGAGAATGTTCAGAAGTTAATCAACCCGGAAATAGCTTTGAACAGGTGTTTTGTACAAGGCAGTGTATTAAGAGTCTCTGGGAGAATATAAAGACATAGACCTACCATGGGCAGCTTCAACACTGAAACTGAGAAAAGAAGGTATTTCGGTAACTAAAAGGAAGCGTAAGAGGAGGGAGGAACAGGGGTGTGGGGGCATAGAACCAGAGAAAGAAGGCAAGAGAAGGTCACCTAGACTAGTGTGTTCAACTTGAATGCGCATACAATCACCTGCGGGTCTTATTACAATACAAATTCTGATTCAGTAGGTCTGGGGTGAGGCCCAGAGTCTGCACTTCTCACAGATCCCAGCTGAGGTTGATGGGACACATCCAAGCACAGCACTCTGGGTAGCAGGAGTCTAGAAGACCAGTATCATCCAACAGAACACTCAGCAATGGTAGAAACAGCATGTGTCAGAGCTATCCAGTATGGTAGCCAACAGGTCTGTGTGGCTAGCAAGCATATGAAGTATGAAGAGTGTGACTAAGTGACTAGCAGATGGTATAATGGCTACGTCACTGAACTCCCATGTAGTTGACCGTGGTTCAAGTCCCGGACCCGGCAGCTTAAACCCACGCCAGGTGCATGGTCATGCGTGACCAAGCTCCCAAGAAGAGAATGGAGGAGGGATTGTGGTGTGGTCATCCCCCATGGGAGGTGATTTCTCACTTTCTGTCTCTCTGTTTCTCTCTGTCTTTCTGGCAAGCACATGCACCCTATAGGAAAAAAAGAAAAAAAAACTCTCAAAAAAAAAGCGTGATTAAGAAACTGAACTTTTAAATGCATTTAATACATTTTATTTATTTTTTTTTTTAGTGAGAATTTTTTGCTATAGGGTGTGTATGCTCAGCAGAGAGACAGAGAGAAAAACAGAAAGACAGAAAGAAATCACCCCCAGGGGAAGGGCCATGCTGCAATCCTTTCTCCTCTATTCTCCTCTCAGGATTGTGAGCATACACACACCCGTGCCTGGTGTGAGTTTCAAGCTTCCAGGTCATTGAACTGTGGTTGGTCATATGGGAGTCCAGAAACATAGCCATTATGCCATTTGCTGGTCCCCAATACACTTAAATTTTAAAGGGCAAAGTGTGTCTGTCTAATAATCACCTTATTGGACAGTACAGGTCCAGACAACACAGTTTATTCATTATTTTAAATTTATTTATTAATCTATTCATTTGTTGTGATTTTCAAGTCACTTAGTCCAGGTCTTAAACCATGGTCAGCCTTGTGGAAATCCAGCTCCTAACCACCACACTACCTGCTGGTCCAACTTTTTATTTATTGTTAATTTTTTGAGAGGTTTTTGCCTTAGGGCATATGCACTCACCAGAGAGAGACAGAGACAGTGAGAGGAAAAATGAGAAATCACCCCCCAAGGATATGGCTACACCACAATCACTTTTCCTCCATTCTCCTCCTGAAATCTTGGGCATACATGCACATGTGCCTGGCAAGATTTTCAAGCCACCAGGTCTGGGACTTAAACCATGGTCAGCCATGTGGGGTCCAAAGATGTAACCACTATGCCTCCTGCTGGTCCCCCAACATTTTTTTAGAGAGAGATTTTTGCTATAAGACATGTGCACTCCCCAGAGAGACAGAGACAGAAAGTGAAATATCACACCCCTCCCCAAGGGAGATGGCCACACTGAAGTCCCTTCTCCTCCATTCTCTTGGGATCTTGAGCACACACAAACATGGGCCTGACTTGAGTTTTAAGCCACCGGGTCCAACACGAACCCTGGTCAACTATGTGGGAGTCCAGTGACGTTAACCATTATGCCATCTACTGGTCCCCCAACTTATTTATTTTTTAAAGTCCATTTTGTTTTTTTTTCCAGTGAGCAGGACAAAGAGACAGAGAGAGGAGGAGAGGGATGAGCACCTCTCAACAGGGCATGGTCATGCTGCAACCACTTCTCCTTCATTTCCCTATTCCATCCAGGACTTGGGGCATACACACACATGTTCTCAGTGTATCTTTCAAGCCAACAGAAACAGGATTCAAACCACACAGTCATTCATGGGATCCAGCAGCCATGACCAGCAGGCCATGGAACCAGCTTCCTGAGAACATTCTATAGCATTTCCATTCCCACATAAAGTCATCTAAGGAAGAATCAAATTTTCCTACTTTGAAATGTTACATTCTTAGGCATAATCTGGGGTTTGGGACCCTCCTGATAACAACAGTACAAAATTACATTTTATTATACCCAATAAATGAAAAAATAACCATCTGATTTATATCTGAATCTTTGGATGTTTCCTAGAGTTTAAGAATCCCATTTATATATTATATAGTTACATTTTCCATTTTTTGCAATTTTCCTTCATTTCTTTTGTTATTTCCCTTAAAAGTGGAAGGGTATTTGGCTATCTGAACCCTCATCCAAAAGTTTCATTAGCTACTTCCTTGTAGTCTCTCAATTTTTACTGACAAGTGCCAATGAACAGGACACTTGACATTACCAAAAACTTTGTGACCATGTTCATTGCATCTAATTACAGTTCTAAACAAATCCTTTCTTTGCTCTGTTCCTATAAACTAGCCATTAGAGTAAAAGCCTACATCTGCTCAAGTGTTTCTGAAAAACATGTAGAATATAGAGTAAATAAAGCCAGATGAACTCTACACTTAAGGTTTCATTCCCTTTTGGAGTTTTATGTGTAAGATTTGACTGTCTATAAAAAGTCCATTTTTGCAGCCTTTGGAAGTTAAGCCTGGTAAACTTGACCAGAGGCAATTCAGAGGAAGGTGGAAGAAGAAGTGGTGGCCCAAGGATAGGATATTTGCTGACTCACTTTCCCACCACAATAAGGGTGGCAACCGAAACTGAGGCTTTCATTTTGCTCTTCTCCCCACTCCTAAAGATACAAAGACGTCCACTCATTAAAGCCCAGTGTGGCAGCATGATTATAGACTGTGAGGAAGGAGAGAGACAGACAGAGGGGGAGCAGGTTTGCTGACAGAACTGTGAGAGATACAATCGTCAAGGTATAGAGTACTTTCGGTTGTAACAAAGCCACTAACCAAATTCATTTTCCTAATTATAGGTAGTCTTAAAGGTTCCCACATTCCCCAAAAGCTCTGAGTAAGACTTGCAGACCATGTGAAATGATAGAGACTATTTTCTCCATGCTCTTTCCAGCTAAGTATAAATACAAACTCTAGAAACACACACACACACACACACACACACAAAGCAACCGAAGAGAACTCTTGAGAGGTAGACCAAGGAAGGTGAACTAGTTAGAAACCTCAAAACTGGAGGAACAGCATAGTGACAGGATATCTCAAATCCCCACCCCCATAGAAAAATGTCAGCCAGACCCAGTGTTTCCAAATTTGCAAAGAGCAACAGAAACCAGCTCATGTACGCTCATTTCCCTTCAGATCCAATGGGAGTTCCAACAACACTACCAGGTTAGCCAGCAGTACTAGAAAGAGGAGATCAGGAGCCTTACTGACAGTCAGAGGCCAGGGAAAGCTTCCCTTACTTCCCCCCCGCCCCCAAGACCCCTTCCTCCAATGAAGCAGCAGCAGCAAAGTAGATCCGGCCACTAAAAAGGCTCCATATGGGCAGGGTTCTCCTTTGGAGTAGGGGAAGTATTGTTTCCCCAACACAAGTGCCTGTGTCCAGGAAATCCTCCTTCAGTGATTCCATGGTATTATTCACTGAACAGTATGTTATTTAAAGATATATTGTTTGTTACATCATTACCAACAATTTTTTTTCAGTTTTTTTTAGTTTTTGCTGTAGGGTCAATGCACTCACAAGGGTAGGAGTGAAAAATCACCCCTCAGAGGTGATGGTCACTCCACAGTCTTCTTTCCTCCATTCTTTTCTCGGGATTTCAGGCATGCAAGCGTATTTCCAAATACATATTAACTTTTGTGATCAAGTCGCTACACTGTAATACCATTCATGGTTGTTTTATTCTTAATTCTGGAGTTTCAAAATTACAGAATTAAAATATTTATCTGAATCTATTTTGCATCAATGAGGAATTTCTTTATATCATAATTTTTAGAAACGTCTTCTATCCCTTAAACTTTAGTCTTATATATAAGATATATACCTCATATACTTTATATGCTATACTAAGTTTTATATTTGCAGCATATATAATTTCATTTTATATTAAAAAGCACTTTAATTTTTATGGTTTTGCCCTAGAAGAGGCCTAGAAGAAAATGAGCTGTTTGTAAAGTATTTTGATAACTGGTTAACAACTCTAATAATTTTGTTGCTATGCAGCATTTTATTTTCCTGAATGTAAGGGTCAAACCCAAGAAAAATATTTAAATATGAAAAAAATGCTACCATAAAATGATAGGAATGTGTACTTTTATTATATTATTTCTGAGGTGACTATTTTGCCATATATTGGGTTGATATTAAAAAAGAAAAGTTAGCATTTTTAACACAGGCTAAAATTATAGAGAAAATATTCTTTTAAAAATTTTTTTTCTTTTTCTTTTTTTTTCTTTTTTGCTATCAGGTACATATGCTCACCAGAAAGATCCAGAGAGAGAGGGAATGTAAGAAATCACCCCATACCTTAAGGGGATGACCAGAATGCAATCTGCTCTCCTTCATTCTCCTCACAGGATTTTGGACACCCACACACATGTGCCTGGTGTGTTTTTTAAGCCACCAGGGCAGGGGCTCGAATCACGCAGTCAACCATCTGGAATGCAGCCAGCTCAACCACTGTGTGACCAGCTGACCCAAGGTGACTATTTTCTTTCTTCAATTTTCAGCATTTCTCAGCTTGTCTGTACTGACCATATCTTGCTTACACCATGGAAAACAATATGTATTATAAGTGAGAATTTAGAAAGTGAAGCAGAACAAAAAGTAAGACTACAGAGAGTGGGAGGGATGGCTCGCTGTTCAAAGAATACAAGAGATTTCCAATTTGTATCAATTTCATTGTCCTAAAAAAAGGAAGATAGCCTTAAACAAAACAAAACAAATCACACACATACACACACACACACACACACACACACACAGCTTTTCTAATTTCAGGGGAAAGCTGAATGGATTCAGAAGATTATACTACAGAACATAGAAACCACAGCCCCCTTTCCATCCCAAATAATTCAGCTTCTCACCAATTATTCTTATATCTTTTTTTTCTTTTTTTCTCTTATGCATATTTTAGGAACATTTTCCATTTAAATGAAGAATTTAAGTACTACTAATTTAAAATATTTAAATTTTTAGAAACAGCATGCTTTTAAAAATATTTTTACTTTTATTATTTAAAAATTTGTAAGATATTTGTTTAAGTAATTTTACAATGATTTATTAATAATAAAATGTTAATAAAATATTATCTGGATGGTTTTTTTTACTACTAATATTTAAATACATTAAACTATAATTTTTCATTTTTAATTATTAAAGTATTAAAAGAGGAAATTTCTATTTACATTAATGTCTTTTCACGTAGCATCTCCAAAGGGGGGAGGGGAACAAAGGGAAATACAAAGTAGAACAATAACCTAAAAGGATCCAAACATTTTGATAACCGCATTGACTGGAACATTCTAGTTTCTCTAGTCTCTCAGGAAGAGATTCATCAGGTAGCAGAGTTAACTGAACTCTGAGAAATGCTCCTTCCTCGGTGAATCAGAAAGTCCTACACAAGTCCAGCTTCCCAAAAGACTCTGAAAAGCCAAAGGGACAGCTCCTGCAAGTGTCACGAAGCCCAGAGACCTGAGAAGAGCCATGTTGAAGGGAAAGGCCAGCCATGCCCGGCCTCCTTTCCAGATAGTGGATGTGCTCACACACAGGAAAAAGTTAAATGGAACTTTCCATTTCCACTTCAGAAGGGACAAGAGCACTACCAATCAGAGTGGTAAGCGTGTGTAGGATTATGACACCTTCTGGGACCTTCCTCATATTGCCCTCACCCTCTGTTACTCGGTTGAGATGAGAATTTAAACACTTAGTGTATGCAAAAGGGCTGTGTGCTTATTTTAAAAGGAGCCACAAAGTAGAAAGGTAGAATATCTCGGTCTAAAGAAAACCTAAGAGGCAGAAATGTGAGGTAGAGAGGGTGGGTAAGGTAGGCAAGAAGCAGTCAAAGCCGCCAAGGACTGCGGAAGCAAGAGAAGAAAGCCCAAGAGCAAGGCAGAAACGAAGAGATCCAGTCCCAGATTTCAAATAACAACAGTGGGCCAGCTCAGGAGCACAGAGTTAAGTGCCATGGACAGGGACCCAGACCCCACGTGGCTGACCACTGTTCAAATCCTGACCCTAAAGGCTCGAAAATACATTGGGGGTATGAGCATGCATGCCCACAATCCTGATGAGATGGAGAAATGGAGCAAAAAGGACTGAGGTATGACCACGCCCCACTGAAGGGATAGTTTCTCTCTCTAGCAAGCACACATACCTTTGGGGTGGTGGTGGGGGTGGAGACCATAATAATAGAAAATGGAAAGAAAAACATAACTTCTTTCCAAACACACCCAACTTTTGACCACCCATGCGGCCAGGTCTCCTCGCTGTGACCCTCTCCAACACAAAGGTGACTTTAAGAACTTGACGGCACAGAACCCTGGAACTTGGGAACTTGAACTTTGCCAGGACTCTCCACCCCCTCAAAGGCAGTTCTGACTTCTTTACAAATGCAAATATCTGATTCATAACCCAGAGATAGACTATGAAACGTGTAAAAAGAAAAACTCTTGTCTTTAAGGACAGTTTAAAACCAATGTATTAAGTAGCAAAGGCCTTTTTGCTGACTATAGGGTTTCCATTTCATTGTTTCTTCCTTCTAAAAGCAAAGAGAGAAGAGGGAAGCTTACACAAGCTTCTCCTTTCACAATAAAACCCATCTTCAGACATTCGTCACTCAGAGAGCACTGAAATTTTATTAATGGCGCTAGTGTTTGGATTTCCAGGATTTCATGAACTATCAAAGCTAGTGCAGTCTAAATTTGAACCAACTACTAAAACACAGCCATATGTCTCTTATTTAAGACAGAATCTCAACATTACAGTTTTGTTATTACTCCGTGTCCAGGGAGAAGAGCTAGAGTTTCCATTCTAAATGTCACCAGGACACTCTGTCCTTCCTTCATCCTCCAGATGGGAAGAGCCCAGTTTAGTTTCATTCTTGGGGTGCTAATCTTGCCTCTCCTGGGATGTCCCAACCAGCAAAATGGCTTGACCTCAGCTGGACTGAGCAACTGGTTAAGCCCAGGAAGGTCAGATTTTTGGTCTCAGGAAGTTCTGGAACAAAAACAAGATGAGGCTAACAGGCATTGAGGAAGGACCTTCTGCATTTACGCTCCAACACCCCATACGAAGTGTGAAAATATGTGCTATTCCCTGTATGGGGAACATAAAACACAAAACCAACTGACTTGTCCAGCTACCATTCAAATGGAGGTCTGTGTTCAAATCCAGATCTTCCCATTATACTCCCTGACCTAGAAATCCATGTGGCATGTCACAGGTGTCTTTGTCCTGTGTCACTACCTATCTACCTACGTATCTACCTATGTGTCTCTGTTCATGTAACAAAAATGTGGAACTAACTCCAAGAGCATTTTTCTAAAATAGAGACTCGTAGAGCAGTTGTTAGTGTAAATACAGGTTCCAAAGGTACTGCTTACCACTAAGAGAGAAGAAAATCAGCACCAACCTGTCATTATACACACACACACAATTACAAAAATCCCTAAAGTAAAAGTTTTGCAAAAGTATTGATAAAAGGTATTGGGTGTATATGTATATATACCCACAATATAAAAATATATGTTATATATATGTACATATAGGCTTAAAGTGTGTTTATTTTGGTGTAAAAAATTTTTTTGAGAGATTTTCACTGTAGGGCACGTGCACTCGCCACACAGACAGAGAGAGACATAGAGACAGAAAGCAATAAATCACTCCCCAGGGGGGATGGTCACGCCGCAATCCCTTCTCCTCCATTCTCCTCTCGGGATCTTGGGCACGCAGCACACGCGCCCAGCGTGAGTTTTAAGCCACCGGGTCCGGGATACGAACCGCGGTCGACTACGTGGGAGTCCAGCGACATAGCCATTACGCTAACTGCTGGTTCCCGGTGTAAAATTTTTTTAAAAACCCATGCATAATTTTTTTAATCACCCCCCAGGGGGGTTGGCCACAATGCAATCCCTTCTCCTCCATTCTCCTCTCAGAATCTTGGGCACGCACGCACATGCACTGGCGTGAGTTTAAGCCACTGGGTCTGGAACTCAAACTGTGGTCGACTACCTGGGAGTCCAGGGACATAGCCATTACGCCATCTTCTGGTCACTCCCATGCCTAATTTTTTAATAATAGGTATTTTCCATGAACTTTTTCAAGACTCCCGTGTACACCAGAATTGCAGTGGTCAACTTCAGGATCACTTTTGTGTTCCTATTTAAATACCTCTATTACAAAATATCAACACAGGATAGGATTTATTTTTATAGAATAAATGAGTGAATAGGTAAATACTACATGTAGGCTTCATGGCCCAGAGCTATAAGGCCTGGGTCACCCAGTCCCTTGCATGACGATACTCCCATTTTGGTTTTTATGGGGGTTTTTTTGGAGAAGTTTTTGTAGTAGGGCGCATGCACTCACCAGAAAGACAGAGAGAAACAGAGAGCTAGAACGCGAGAAATCATTCCCCAGGGGAATGGACACGCTGCAATCCCTTCTCCTCCATTCTCCTCTTGGAATCTTGGGCACACATGCACATGCGCCTGGCGTGAGTTTAAGCCACCAGGTCTGGGACTCGAACCACGGTCAACTACATGGGAGTCCAGCAACATAGCCATTATGCTAACTGCTGGTCCCAGGACTCCTATTGTTACTACACAAAGGCCTTTGGCTTGTCCATGAGTTCCCCCTCTTTTTCCCTTGTAGTTGAGGTGGGACAATTCCTAATGAGGAATATATCTTGGTTGAGCTTCTCAGGTTTTCTCTAAAGAATGCTAATTGCCCACTCACCCTCAAAGAAAACTCCACTGATGTCAAACACTGAATATACAACTAAAAATAATTTGTAGAAGTGTGTCCCTTTGTTACTAATGATAACCATAATATAATACAAATGGCAAACTGCATCATTCACTTTTTTCAGTTAAGCTAAAATAAAGACGTGTTTTAAAAGGCTGTTTAGGAAGATTTAGCAGGGTAAACAGCGCTGAGTATATTCATGTTCAGTATTATGACAACTTTATAGTTGGGTGATGGAACAACTTTGGTCCAGTCACTGTGGCACAGTGATAAAACACAGTGCCTGCAAGTCTGGAAGCCATATGCCAACCACAGGTTCAGATCCCCAAAGTCCACTTGAAAAACATGCCAGACGCAGGCACTCATGTTTCTGAAGATCTGGAGGCTGAGAATGGGGATCACAGAGTGATAAGATCCTATTTAAACTGAGTCCTCTCTTTGCCTTTCACAAGTATGCACATATAACTCTCTCCTATAAAAAAAAAAAAGAAAATGAGTTACATTTTTAAAAAACTTCTTTTCAAATCCATCTAAGGCACAGAAAACAGAGCTTTAAAAGTTTCTGAAACTTTTGGAGGGTAGAGCAATTAAGTTTTAAAAAGACTAAAATGCTATGCTTAACTTAATTCCAGACTGGCAACCACCATAATAAGAAAGCCAAGTGAGGAGACAGTACCTCTCAAGCCCCACAGAAATACTTTTACTGCACTTTGGTCACAGGCCAAGAGCCTGCATTGAGGAATGATAGAGACATGATCTGGATACAACACTTACTATGTGGGCTATAAAGAAGGCCAAATTGTCCAGCATGCCATACCACGGCCAAGGTGTCTCTCACAAATGAATGCCCACAGGAAAGAGAGCTCTTTGCACTCAATACTTGGAAGACTTACTTCTTCTGACTGTACCTTATGGCCAAATTATAACCTAATCTTGCTTATATCTGCAATAACTGCTAGAAAGTATGTCTTTAATCTGACTCCATGTCACTTTCTAACACTTACTTTTCCCATCTCCTTTTCTGTGTGTGTGTGTGTGTGTGGTGTGTGTGTGGTGTGTGTGTTTATTTTTAAGATTGTTGCCAGAGGGTACATGTGCTCACCAGAAGAAGAGGCAGAGAGGGAAAAAGAGATAGTGAGAGGTAAAGTGAGAAATCACTCTCTCCCCCAGGGGGAATGGCCATGCTGCAACCCCTTCTCCTCCATTCTCCTTCTGGGATCCTAGGCATGAGCACACATGCACACACACACACACACACACACACACACACACACATACACACTCACACACACCATGACTTTCAAGCCATCAGGTCCAGGACTCAAACCACAGTCAGCAATGTAGGAGTACAACACCTTAACTACCCTACCGCCTCCTGTCCTCTCTTCCCTGTGCTTTTAAAATTTTTTGCCAGAGGGCACATGTGCTCACTGAAGAGAGACAAGGGGAGGGAGTGAGACAATACTCCCTCACCCCCCACAGGGAATGGTCATGTTCCAATCCCTTCTCCTCCATTTCTCCCTTCTTTTGGGATTTTGGGCACACATGAACGCACACCGAAAGTGTTTCTCAAGCTGTCAGGTCTGGGACTCATATCACTTCGTTGGCCCTGTAGGATCCAGCCGTCTTATCCACTATGTTATGGGCTGGCCCCTGCACTTATTTTTAATTCAAGTTTTTCTTCCGAACTATATGAATCTTTTCAGCTGCCTTAAATCTTTTTTTTCTTTCTTTCTTTCTTTCCTTTTAACAAGGTTAAGTATAAATAAACACACAGACACATCTGCTACACATGTCTACAGGACAGTTTATGGAAACCAGTTATTTGGACATAGAAACCACCCAACATGAATGGGGCCAGTATGTCTCCTATAGATCAAAAAGAAGAACATTAATTTTCAGCTCTATTTTAACAGAGAGAGCCAATCAGTCTACGATCTATTACCCATAGGCGAGTCTGCAGACTCTCAGATAGCAACCTGACCCAACAGAGCTATTGGCTTATCTGCACGGTCACAATTATATCACAATTATGTGTTTCCACGCCACTGTGCTCAGGAAGTAAGTGGTCTGTGTGTAAGAAAACTTCTAGCCATTCTAGAGGTGAGTGGACAAAGGGAACTGTCAGGTTTGAGATGTGGCATTTCAAAACAAACAAAAGCATGAAGGAAGTGTCAACGAAGGAATGGGTCAAGAGATAGAATCAGAAAACAGAAATGCCTCAGCAGCCCACAGAAGAGAAAAACTGAGGGAAGAAGTGTTACGTGATATATACGATGTCCTCCTCTCTAAAGGAGGACAAATATTTCTGGTGAAAATATATTTATTTTTTTAAATAAGCACAGATTTAAATACATCGCATTCCACTCTTTAGTCTTCAGCCTGGCTCCATGAATTCCTTTTGAAATGGCATTTTCTTTAAAAGCCACTTTTTCTTCCATCTGTACTCAAAACACATAGTACGTCTATGGTAGGCACACACTAAGGTGACCTCTAATGAACGCTACCTCTGTGGAGTTCTCCATCCCCAAAGGTGAGAGCAGAACCTGTAATTTGTTCTAACACATTGAATATGGTGATAGTTACAGGATGTCCCTCTCTAAATTACAGGCTGTTAAATGACAAAGGTGAAAAGGGATTGCAGATGTAATTACAATGACTTTAAGCTGATCAAAAGGGAAATTATCCTGAGTCAGATGGACATTATTAAGTAAGCTCTTCTAAAAAATAGTTGAGAGTCCAGAGACTGAAAGTATTAGAGACTCTCTCTCTCCATTGCTTACTTTGAAGAAGCAAGTGGCCAAGAATTCTATAGCCACAAGAAAATGAATTTGCCCAAAAACCTAAGGAAATTGGGATCAGCTCTTTCCCCAGTCAGGCCTCCTGATGAACACACAGCCCAGCCAACATGTTGATTGCAACCTGTGAGACCCTGAGCACAGAATCCAGCCAAAGTGTGCCTGGTCTTCTAACCCATAGGCACTGTAGAATGCTAAATGGATTTTTTTAATTTTTTTTTTCAAATCAATAAAAAATGTTAATATGTGATTTGGCATAGAATATCAATACAATATCTGAAGACAGAGCTAGTTTGCATGGTAACTGCCTTCTGATATTAACTGTCACACATGTAATGGAAATGTTGATCTCCTTTCTTGATTTCCCATATCACTCTTAGCCAAGGCCTCCCACATTAAAGACTCCAGATACTTAAACCAAAGCTGCTGCCACTGTGTCCATGATGTGTCGCTGGAAGACCACCACAGTCACAGGTCACTGCGGGAGTTTCATACTTGATTGCCTCCCACAGGCCCGGAAATGTTTAACCTGGCCAGCCTGAGACTTCCACAATTTCCCATCAGTCAAGCATCATCTTGATTAGAAAGATTTAGCACATGCAAGTCAGTGTCTTCAACCCCAAAGCTATGTGGATCATTTGTTCTCCCTTCGCCTATTTGGGCCTAAAAATCACCAGGCAAGCACAGAAGCAGCAGATGTGCTACCAACCTGCAAAGAGAAGGCAACAAGTCATGTTCGTTTTAATACTAAGATCAAAACACAGCCTAAGGCCAGGCTATTCAGTTCCATAATAGCATGTTCTCCTTGCTCTGCACAAAATTATACCCTGATGAGGTATTTCCATGCCCTTATGCCCAGAAAGCGGTTAGGCAGCAACAGCTCCAGTATGGGTGAAAGGGTTAGGCATCTGAACATTTGGAGAAAAAATGGTCATTAGGAAGAAGGGAATGTTTGTCTCTCTTCTTTGGGAGCATTTTTCTGTCGATTGTAAATCAAATTTAATTGTTGTGCTATTCCTCTTTTGAGTGATAAATATAATGCTTTTGACATAAAGTTTATTTATGGATATTTGAAATTATTTCTAACAAAAAGTATTACTATTTTTTTCAACTGTTGGGATTTTTATACACTAACTAAACTACAATAACATTCAAATGTACTAGACACAGCAGAAATAGCAAATGTTCTTTATTTAGAAAAATCAAAGAGAACAACATCTTTTTCTTTCCTTCCTTCCTCCTTTCATTTTTAACTTTTGAAATATTACAGTGACAACATAGCAAGTTAGGAGCACCAGCACTGAAATGTCAAACCCAGCGGTAGGCAACAGGGGCCAGCAAATGCCGAATTACCTTCAGCAATTCACACAGTCTCTCTGGCCTCAGTTTTATTGTCTCTAAAATGGGCAAAATTATAACTGCACTATCATCTCTACAACTGCATGAAAACAATAACACATTACCTGTGTCTAAGAAGATACATTAGAATATATAGCTCAAATGTTAAACGAATGCTTTTTTATTTTAATATGTACGCTTTATCTTACAAACCAGCAAAGACAGATACATTTTAAAAATACATGATTTATTATTCTATTTTTAACAAAAAATTAAGTAAATAAATTTCTTTCTTTCTTCTATAATGTTGCCAGAGAGCATATGTACTCTCCAGAGAGAAACAGAGGGAAGGAAAGTGAAAAAGTATCCTCCATGGGGGATGATCCTATTACAATCCCTTCTCCATCTCTCCCTCTTTGTGATTTTGGGCATGTACACACATGTGCCCAGAGTGTTTCTCAACCTGCCAGGTCCAGAATTTAAACCATGGGGTTGATCACATGGGACCCAGCTGCTTTACACTCTGCTACTGGCTGGCCCAGTAAGAATGAATTTCAAAGTTACCATCAGAAAATACTAACAGTTATTATATATTAAGAGTTTATTATAAGTCAGGAATTGTGCTAAGGGGTACCATACATTTTCTCATTTGATTCTCATGAGAACAGAGACCCATTATTATCTCTATTTTACAAATGAGAAATTTGAAGTTCAGGGAAATTTGATGATAAGTGATAAACCTGTGATACAAAATCAAGCAGTCTAATCCAGAACCCAAAAATAATTATTCAAAGTGTTTCAAATAGAAAGGGACTTCAAAAGGTCCATGGAAACATGGGATTGAGGTATGAGTTTATTTTATAAGTGCAAAAGATTTTGAAATATGTGCGTAGTTTTTTTCATAATATGCATTTTCTATTCATTTTTTTTCAAGACCTTGCATACATTTTCTGGGTTGACAAGGCACAAGAACAAGGAGGCATGATCTGAGCACACAGGTGGTCTTTGTCACTCTAAGGAAGAGCATGTCCCTAGAGAGTTAGGCAGCCTGGTCTGGAGGCCATGCCCACCCCCACCAGAGGGAGACCACCCAGAGGAACACCCAAAGAGAAGCCCCATCACAGAAATGCCAATGAGGCAGCCTACATTGACAATGATGCTCCCTAGAGTTGTGAGCCAAAGTCCCGTAGGACTTAGGACTTAGAACACACCGTCTGACCCACAGGATGTTACCAAACTACCCCAGAGCCCACAAGGCACATCCAGGGCTCCAAAGGTGCTACAGAGTGGCTACAGAGACCATGCTGCTCGAGAGAAACTAAGCATAGAACAGCTGTAAGTAAAAGGGAAAGAAACTAATGGCTAGAACCAATAAATAAATAGAAGTAGGAACTAAGGAACAAGAGGCTCAAAGTCCTTCAACGTAGAACATACCTTTTTACATGTGACCAAATACATTCCTATTTTTGTTTATTCTTAGCTTCTAAATCCCTGAAAAGTTTCCACCTCTTTTCAGTTTGCTAATGTTGACCCTCCTGAATAAAAATAACATAAATGGCTACAACATAACCTCATTAAAGGTAACAGACTTTCAGTGTTGGCATGGATGTGACAACCTACTCTCATTACCTTGTAGTGAAAGTGTAAATCGACACAAACTTTCTGAAGGACACAAAACAATAAGACTAAAAGATAAGATCCATATTAAAACATTTTTGTCTCAATTTTTTTTATAATGGCAAAAAGAGAGAAAAGTTAAATGCCAAGTGGTTGTATTTCCTCATATGGACAGACTGAACTTTGTGTAGAAAAACACATTTTCCAAGATTACTTGATGGCATAACATAATGCTCAAAATGCTTTTTTAAAAAAATAATACTATTAATATATGGGAACCAGTAGGTGGCATGATGATAGAGGCTCTGGACTCCCACATGGCTAACTGTGGTTCAAGTCCCAGACTCAGAAGTTTGAAAATCACTCAGGCACATGTGTGTGCATACCCAAAAATCCCAAGAGGAGGATGGAGGTGAAGGGTCTGTAGTGTGGTCATCCCTGATTGGGGGGAGATTTCTCACTTTCCATCTCTCTGTCTCTATCTCTCCCCAGTGAACCCAGTGAATACATGTGCCCTATGGCAAAAACTTAATTTAAAAAAAATGGTCATAGGAGACTAGTATCAATTTTTCCCTTCAGGAGCCAAGATTTTACTTTAGTTATTTTGTGTTTCTCTCTAACTTTCCCTTGCCTTGCCTTGCCTTGCCTTTCCCTTCTCTTTCTCTCCCCTGCAAGGCAGGTATACATATACATGTGCATGAGACAATCACCAGTACACACTATTTAAATGGCCCTGAAAAAGGTGTTATTTTTTACAGTGAAAAGAATTAAAACTTGAGTTTAAAATTTAACAAGAACAGACTAAATGCTATGCAATTTAAACCAAAGTCAGACTCTGCATGGTCATGTGGGAGGTAGGGTTGGGAGTGGGGGTGGTACATGACCCAAGTATTATGCCTGCATGCCAACACAAAGATCTGGCTCTAGCAGGGGACCAAAAATCAGCCAGTTTAACAAGTATCCGGTGTGATTCAGACACAGTGGTCTTGGGACCACACTTGAAGAAACACTGAATGAGTGAGGGCTTCCATGATACAGATAAAGAAGTCCTCGGACAGGTTAAGTGGATTGCCTAAAGTCACACCAAGCAGTAAGTAGCCAATCTGGAGTTAGAGTACAGTGCATGTCTTTACAACCACACTACATTACATTCTTACTTAGCATTCCAGAGATTTCTTTTCAAATCTGTGTCACTGCTCTATATGCAGCAGCTGCAAAAACAGCCATAGCTTATATTTATGTGGCACTTCCTATAAAAGGAGCTCTCACGTTCAATATCACATGTGGCCTCGGCAAGTATGTATTTTCTGTATTTGGCAGATGAAGAGACTGAAATTCAGAGACTCAGATTCTTACTCAAAATTTTACTAATTTGGGACAAAGTAGCACTGACATGCTTACTATTCATATCATAATTTCTTTAGAAACTCTCAAAACTAAAGACCCAGGAGAGGTTGAAATGGGTAGAAAAAAAATTAGTTCACAATAAAAATGAAAAAAACTCAAACTGTGCACACTAAAGTTCATATTAAAATTTTCAAGAAGAATAAAATCTTTTTGATAAAATTTAGCTATAATAAGACCAAGTAAATAAGAGAAGAAAAAGGAAAACTCACAATGGTAGAGGCGTTCACTGTCACAAATTGATTATGTTTGATTATGTTATGTATTGAAGACTTAACAATTAAGTCTCCATTGTAGCATTTGATTCTGATGAAATTTTTAGCTTCATTAAATCTAAAAAGTGTAGCAAATTAGAAATATTTTAACTGAATTATATACAACATGGCTAAAGAGATAAAAGTGGATTAATAATACACACTCCAAAAATATCTTTTCAACAAAAATCCATGTCACCCTAATTCTGATTTAAATACCCATATTTATAAAGTTAGTACAAAAATGTCCTCAAAGTCTAATCAAAACAATATATCAAAATAACACATGACCTCAATAAGTTACCTGGTAATGAAGTTATATTATTATTCTTTTTTTAGAACATTTTAATTTCATTTTATTTATTTATTATCATTTTTTAACTTGATTAGAGAGAGAGAAAGTGAGAAAGTAAGCTGCCAGGTCCGTGACTAGAACCATGGTCAACCATATGGTAGTCCAACGCCTTAACCACCACACCACTTGCTGACCCCATACAACATTATTAGTAAAATTATAAATCAGTAATTGCTGAGAAGTAACATATTAAACATAAGTTGTACTGTAATACAAGAAAATCACTTATTATGTAATATATTATAGACAAACATATACATATAAAATGAATATATTTTTTATTTCTAATTTCAATTTTTTTGTGTGTGGGGGGGGTTGCTATAGATCATATGCGCTCACCACAAAGCCAGAGAGAGACAGAATCACCAGCCCCCGGGGGGATGGCCACGCCAAAATCCCTTCTCCTCCATTCTCCTTTCGGGAGCTTGGGCATGCACACACTCACACTCGCACCTGGCATGAGTTTAAGCCACCGGGTCCAGGACTCGAACTGTAGTCAACTACATAGGAGTCCAGAGACATAGCCATTATGCCAATTGTTGGTCCCTAAAAGTAATGTTTTTAATAAAAATATTTTTTATTTCTCCCCTAAAGAATTAGAATTTGCCAAATTAAATAAAGTTAGTGCTCTAATCTCTACAACTTTGGTGTATTTGACCATTGGATCATCTCATTTATACCCGCCAATACACTGTTTTTTAGAATGTCTAAGTAGAGCCTTGCCTGTTTTCATTCAGAAACTCAAGGACCTCAGTTCCTTAATTTATAGTTTGGCTTTTCCTTCCAAACTGGGTCTACATAGAAGGAAGCATTCCTGTGCACCATGGGCTTAGCAATGCAGGCAAAGCAAACTTCTGCAGCATAAAATGGTGAATCACTTGCTGGCTACGGCAAAATCTCCCAGACTTTTCACTTCATCGGTCTCTTCTGCAGGTCCTTTAAGGCTCCTAAGTGGCTATCTTCTCCCTCCCAAGAGAAAGGAAAATAACTCAGGCAAATAAACCCATGCCTGCCACATAAAGAGACACTTTTTGAAGTGCAGAATTACCCGTTTAGAATGAACTCATGGAAAACCCTACTTAAAATGCAGTGTTCTTTGTGTTAACAAAAGTCTACTGGGGCAGGATAAATAAGTGAAGCCATGACTTTCCAGTCTCCCAATGCCAGATTAAAGCCCACTGCTCTAAAAGACCATGTTATTGCCGTGTCACCCTATGAGAACTTCATATTTGCTTTGGATCATTACAATAACTCCTCTATTGGTGGACGAGACCTGCCGGGGTTTAAGTAAAGCCGTGACCACACTCAGTCTAGACACTATCATCTTCACTAAACACATGAATAGAAAGTAGCGTCTCAGGCACAAGGCTTCAATTTAAACCTCGATAAAATTAAAAACAAAAATCCAAGGTACAAACATAAGAAAAATAATCCCTTGTTTATATAGAAAAACAGAGTTCGTTAAAATGTTTTTTTTTTCAAAGAGCATGACAAAGAATATGTAAAAGACAAGAATAATTCAGTTTGCGTCTGGAGGTATACAACATGAACTGATTATAAGCAAGCATAAATTCTTAGAAACTAATATAAGATTCTATAAATTGGATATGTTGTTTTCTTTATTTCCTGACAACTCAAAATAAAAATCTGAAAAATGCTATGTTGCTGGACTCCCACGTAGTCGACCGCAGTTCGAGTCCCGGACCCAGTGGCTTAAACTCACGCCGGGCGCGTGTGTGTGTGTGCCCAAGATCTCAAGAGGAGAATGGAGAAGGGATTGTGGCATGGCCATCCCCCGGGGGGGGGTGATTTCTCACTTTCTGTCCCTCTGTCTCTGTCTGGCGAGCGCACGCACCCTATGGCAAAAACCTCTCAAAAAAAAAAAAATCTGAAAAATGAAATAAATGAAACCCCCTGTGTACTGAAATTGACTTCCATGAAAATATGGAACCCTATGACAAAGAAAAGAATCAATGTAATAGAGAGTTGATTGTCATCTAAAATGCTTTACGTCCAACATAATGTCATGTCTGTACATGTGTGTCAGGGATGTCAGATCAAATATAGGATGCTGGACCAGTGGGTGGCATGGAGGTTCCAGTGGCTGGATTCCACATAGCCAACTTTGCATTCAAGTTCCAGATGTAAACCCATCCCTGGACCATAAACTACCAGATATAACAGAAGCCTTTGAATTCTCCTGCTGTGACAATAACAAAAGTCAATTACAGACATTCTGAAATCTCCCTGCCCACCAGGCCACTACGGATTGTAAGATACCACAGAGGGACCAGCAGATGGCATAGTGACTACATCACTGGACTCCTATGTGGTCTACCATGGTTCAAGTCCTAGACCTGGTGACTTAAAACTCATGCCAGGCACTTGTGTGTGTGTGCCCAAAATCCCAAGAGGAGAATGGAGGAAAGGCAATTGCAGTGTGGCCACCCTCCCTGGTGGGAAGTAGGGGTTGATTTCTGACTTCTTGTCTCTCTGCCTTTCTCTCTGGTGAATGTACATGTCCTAGAGAAAAAAAAAAATCTCTCTTAAAAAAAAAAAAGACAGAGCATTGTATTCCCTTCATGCTTCAGGTGTAGGTGTTGGCTTTCCCTGGCAACAATCTTTAGGTCCTGAAACACATGCACATCACTACAGAGCATGTAAACTCCATGCTTTCCACAGGATGTTTATTTGCACATATAGAAATTCACAGCCCCCCTTTTTGTACAGGTTAGTAACCATTCACAACCCACTTATTTCATAATATGATGGTTAATCTGCTACCTTTGGTCAATTCAAAAAATGAATGTCTTATACCAGTATACAGTGCAGGCAAAAAAAAAAAAATACATACACACACACACACACAAGAAAATACTGTCTAACAATTTGAGAAGCTCTGTCTCTCACCCTCAAGGATTTACATGATCTTAGCAAGCCTAACAAAGGTTATTGTCATAGCTAAGTAGCAAAATCACTACAATGTAAGGAAAGTGATTGAATGTCTCATTCAATTCAGAGCATAAAGATTATCTAACAGAAATAATTCCTTTGCTTCAGTTCACTTTATAAACCCCCACATACCATCACTCAAAGATATAATTCCAATAGTACTTTTATCTTAAAAGTCTTTTTAGACATTGCGCAATCAAATCATGGTAACTTGCAATAGAGCATGCACACTCAGCGGAGAGACAGAGAGAGAAAGAGAAAGTGAGAAAGCAAGCTGCTAGGTCTGGGACTTGAACTGTGGTCGGCCATGTGGGAGTCTAGCAACTTAACCACCACATCACCTGCTGGACCCAATAAAGTCTGATGACCCCACCCATTTGCCATTTCTTCCATATCTGCCAGACACTGTCCTTCGCTGTTGATTTAAAGGGAACAGATAGCACCCTGAAAGTATGTGCCTTAGTACTGCAGATCCATTGGAAAGAGCTGGTGACTTTCTGATTGATATTGATAAAATCTATTCCAAAATCTATTTACTAGTCAACACTACTTAATCATCTCTGGAGGGTTAGAAGGTCAAAAGTGCTACTTCCTGTAATGCTCATAGGAATTTCTCACATAGCATTGCTAATAGGACTTTTCAAAAATAAGGGAAAAATCAATGCTGCAGTAAAGACTTACCTTTGAAAAAGCAAAAGTTATTCAGAATAAAAGCTACCATCAATTGTTAAACCTAACAGCTACTCACATACAATAGCACTTTCATATTATGTCATAGAAATAAGCACCAAATCTACTGTGGAATATGGATCTGGTGTGTGAGAAGGTGCTTACAACTACTTGAGGAGAAAGGTCCTACTAGACTTATTTTATTAATTCTGAAACAGAGGCTTAGAGAGGTTAAATCACCTACTTCGGATTTTTGCCTAGAGAATAAGTGAGGTACCAGGATTAGAACTCAAACTCTGGCCTGTCCCTGCATACCTAGGCACTGAACCCCCAGGCAACTGAGATTCCCATGGTTGCCACAATTTATTCAAGGAATCTTTGCATCAGTTATCACCTTTAATGCAAGTGACTTTGCAACATTCTTATTGAGACCAACGAAGTCTCAGCTAGACAAGGTCTGGGTCACTTTCATCCAGATCTGAAAGTAGAAAGTCCTTCATGTTCTCATGCCTTCAGTCACACTTCAGAAGGAACTCTGTTGGATTCAAGTGGTATTTTTGAGTTTTGTTTCTGTTTAAAAGTTTATCCTGAGTAAAAATATTTGAATGGAGATGGGCAACAAAAGAGCATAAAGAACTGGTGTTTGCAAGCTGTTTTCTCTCTTGACCTGAGCCCAGGGTGTGGGGTCTGGGCAGCACTGTGGGACAGCTACAGGGTGTCTCTCCTGGCCACCTCCCATGGCACCATGCCGGTCTAGTAGCTGGCCGAACAATCAAGGCTCTCATGAATGTCCACTCAGGGACGTCACTGAGACCTGAGGAGACTGGGAGGTAGACTTAATTCCCCTTCAGAGCAACAGGATGTTCAGCTGGTCACCTGTGGCTAGGGAATAAGAGGCTCTGTGTCCACTCCTCCCCCAAGCGGCAGGACCAACTGGGATGCCTTCCCCTTCCTGCCACAGGGCTTTCCGCAGCCTCATAAAGCCATAAAATGCATTTCTGTGAGACGATCCTCTATAATTGTGCCACTCCTTTTAATGAGTAATAGCATACCTAAAAGCGAATTATTACAAAGGGAATACACCATGTATACAGAGCGGAATCACAATCCCTTGCGTTCATTCTTATGTTGTTTCTAACTTTTCCACTAGACGACTCTACATGGTCGATGTACAGTAGTTACTGTCATTATAACTATTTATAGACTAATAAATAAAATATAAATAAACTTCAGAATCAAATTGGCCAATTTCATCCGATAGAGAATGCACATAGAAAGTAGCTTGCTTGCCCAGAATCACTCAGATAGTTAACAGCCAAGTGAAATGTAGATCTCAGAGGCATTTTTTTCAATGAACATAAGTGAAAACACAAACACACACACACACACACACACACACACAAAGCACTAACTAAATAAAAACACCGAGCTGAATGCTAAACAGTAACACAGCGCTGTTAAGGAAACCAACAGGGGGCAACAGGTGAAATGGTAGTTAAGGTACAGGTTTCCCACATGGTGACTGTAGTTCAAGTCCTAGACCTGACAACTTGGAAATCATGCCAGACACATGTGCATGTGTGCCCCAAATCCCAGGAGGATGGAAGAGAAGGGATTATAGCATGGCTGTTCCCCCAGAGTGCAAGGGAAGGTGATTTCCCTCTCACTGCTCTGTCTCTGGTAAGCACATGTGCCCTATGGCAAAAACCTTGAAAAAGAAAGAAAGAAAGAAAGAAAACCAATAGGATGCTCGTGTGAGTAGAAGCTACATAGTGTACAATCAATTCAGCTTCAGATGTCTTTTGTCAAAGCTTCATTAAGAGATTAGCAGTTGAGGCACCAGCAGATGGTGTAGCAGTTATGTCACTGGACTCTCACATAACTGACCACAATTCTAGTCCCAGACCCAGTGGCTTGAAAATCATGCCAGGCACGTGTACAGGCATGCCCAAGATCCTGGGATGAATATGGAAAAGGGATTGCAGCATGGCCATCCCCCCTGGGGGGTATTTCTCACTTCCCTCTCACTGTGTCTCTGTGTGTGTGTCTCTCTCTGGTGAATGCTCATGCCCTAAGGCAAAAAACCTCTAACAAAAGAAAAAGAGAGAGAGAGAGAGAAAGATTAGCAATTGGTTATAATGAGGCCAAATTCAAGGAGACCCTTTCTGTGGGAGCCAGTTACCATAACAGCCGCAAGATTTACAGTTAATCCCTAGCTAGCCCCGGGAAGTACGAGCTGATGCTCACGTGAAGGAAACTAAGGGAAAGTGAGGCTAGGACTGAGCTAAGTAGAGGCGTGGGCAGTACGAACAGCTCCATAGAAGGCAGGAAACTGGGTCCTGGTTTAGGTCACCAGCTACCTCAGCCCTAAACTTCTCAATTGACTTGGGAGTTTCATTCTCTTCTTCATTTGTAAGATGAGAGTGATGGATGGTGTGATTTTAATGATACTTTTAAGCTCTAAAATTCTAAATCTAGACAGATCCTTGCCTTTTACAAAATTCTTCTTTACTATGTTTATACAGTGAAATGAATCTAGTGTTGAGCTCTGCATCTGAAAATCCAAAGGGGAACCTAGAAAGATTATAAATAAACAGAAAGCAGCACCTAGAAGGAGGGTGACCATACATCCTGAGTTGCCCCAAATAGTCTTGGTTTATGTCCCAGCGTCCCAACCAAGTAATGCCCATGTCAAAAGTGTCCTGGTGTGAATAATAAATTATATGATTACCTTAGGAGCTGGTGCTCATTTTATCTTGGGAAACCCTTCAGCACCTGCCAAATCTTTAGCATAGGGAGTCTTCAATAAGCTCATAGAAACACGTATATTATGTAAAAACTATATATGGATTTTGAGATTTTTTTTACACCAAAATAAACTTTTTTTTTTTAGAGGTTTTTGCTACAGGGCACGTGCGCTCGCCAGACAGACGGAGAGACAGAGAGACAGAAAGCGAGAAATCCCCCCGCCCCAGGGGATGGCCAGGCCGCAATCCCTTCTCCTCCATTCTCCTCTCAGGATCTTGGGCACGCATGCACACGTGCCCAGCGTGAGTTTAAGTCACCAGGTCCAGGACGCGAACTGCAGTCGACTACATGGGAGTCCAGCGACACAGCCATTACTGACCATACATCCTGAGTTGCCCCAAATAGTCTTGGTTTATGTCCCAGCGTCCCAACCAAGTAATGCCCATGTCAAAAGTGTCCTGGTGTGAATAATAAATTATATGATTACCTTAGGAGCTGGTGCTCATTTTATCTTGGGAAACCCTTCAGCACCTGCCAAATCTTTAGCATAGGGAGTCTTCAATAAGCTCATAGAAACACGTATATTATGTAAAAACTATATATGGATTTTGAGATTTTTTTTACACCAAAATAAACTTTTTTTTTTTAGAGGTTTTTGCTACAGGGCACGTGCGCTCGCCAGACAGACGGAGAGACAGAGAGACAGAAAGCGAGAAATCCCCCCGCCCCAGGGGATGGCCAGGCCGCAATCCCTTCTCCTCCATTCTCCTCTCAGGATCTTGGGCACGCATGCACACGTGCCCAGCGTGAGTTTAAGTCACCAGGTCCAGGACGCGAACTGCAGTCGACTACATGGGAGTCCAGCGACACAGCCATTACACTAACTGCTGGTCCCCCAAAATAAACTTTTACCATAACTCCATTTTCCATGAACTTTTCAGAGAGCCTCTCGTATTTCCTGTTTTCTGTAAGACTTCATCTCTGTTTGAAAATTACCAAGTGTTCATACTTAATTGATATGCTGTGATTTTTTTTTATAGAATCTATAGTACTTTGAATTTGAAATGTTAAAAATCTCCCTATAAAAAGTGGTTCAGAACTGACTGCATGGAAAGTGGAAAATTATATTTTTCCAAGAACTTTCTGCAGGTCCCTTTGCATGTTATGAAGATGGTGGCCCTTTAGTCAAAACTCCATCCAGCACACCCGCCACACGTTAATCACATCTGAAGATGCGTCCCTCAAAGGTAGCATCTGCTGCTCACGCTACTGCTGACCTCCTCTGCCCGCGCTGCCAACAAGACCCACCTCAATATTGCCTCCTCCAGGAGTCGCTCCTTCCTGCCACTTGGGATTACTCATTTGGTATCACCACTAGTAGCCTGTGGACCCAAATGCTCTGCAGCTCTTTCTTAGTCTCCTCTACTACTATAAGGTCCATAAAGAAGCTTCCTTTCTCCCCTTTTTATCCCTTAGCACACTATTAGCCCTCAACAGCATATTTTGTTGAACTAAAGTGAAAAGAGAAGTACGTAAGAATTGGCTAACAGGATATTGGCCAAATTATCTTTCATCAGAGAGATCGAGAAAACAATGGGCTGAAACTTATCTGGCTCCCACCTCTATTATCACCATGGTAACAGGCTTTTGTATGGTATGTGGACAGTGTCCTGCAGCTGAATGACATGAACCACGAGAATCTTATAACTGGATGCCCGCCTTGCCACTTACAAAAAAGAATGGACTCAGACAAGCCACTTGCCCTTATCTTAGCTCCATTCCCTCAATATAAGATGGAGAAAGTGTAACTCTCCTTGGTGTAAAGTAAATGACAACACGTGAAGAACAGCACCAGGTATCGACCCTGGAAAGTCTACACAGGTGATAAGGGGAGCTTTAGCTTCGATGGTGATCATTTCCAGCCGAAATGGGTCAAACTAGAAAAACGGTCTCCCTCTTCATCTCGGAAGAGATAATACATCCCACCTGGGTTTATTATACTTTATATCTCACACACAGCTCAGATGCAGAAACATCCACACCTTCACCATGATTTTTCTCTTCCCAAATTCTAGCTTTCCTGTTTTTTAATGGTCCCCAACAGAAATACCATCACAAGAATAGTGCTCGAAAGGAGAAGACTTCAAACTCAAGACAGATTGGTCAAATTAACAAAGAACATCTTGACTGCCATTCTGATCCAACCATGGAACATATTTCTGGTAAAATATCAGATAGGGAGAATTCAAGCCTGGGGAGGATTCCACGATATGCTGACACAATGAACCCTCAAGCAGACTACACCTTGAACAAAACACTCCTTCAATCAGAAGCAGTCGGTTCTAGGTAATAATACAACAATAAACAGTGGAAAGGGGCAGATAAAATGAATTCTGAGCATCATTATAAGAAAGAAGAAAATGCTCCCTTCAAGCTTCTTCACCCAGGAAACAAAGCACAGGCAGTGCTAGGCGGTATCAGTGGAAACAAATGGGATCGTGGTACTTGAACTTAATAGCACACTCCTGTTCAAACTGCCACAAAATGCAGCATGTGCTGGCAGTTGTCTTATTCTAGGAAAGCATTGAGGTGAAAAGGGCCTGGGCTCTGGAACCAGTTGGACTCCCAGGTTCTATACTTCCTAGCTATGTGACCTCAGGCAAGTTACCTAACCTCTCTTTACCTCTTTGTTTTTTGTTTTGTTTTTATTGCAATAGGGCATGTGTACTTGCCATAGACACAGAGAGAGACAGAGAGAGAAAAGCAAGAAATCACTCCCCGGTGAGACAGCCATGCCACAATTATTTCTCTTCCATTCTCCTCTCAGGATTTTGGGCATGCATGCTCATGTGCTCTGCCTAAGTATCAAGCTGCCAGGTCTGGGACTCGAACAGCAGTCAGCCACATGGGAGTCCAGTGCCTTAACCACTACGCCACCTGCTGGCCCCTGAACCTTATTTTTTACCACCTGTCAAGTGTGACGATTATATTTATCCTCCACAGAGTTGTTGTTTACAAATACTCATTTCTACAGTAGAGTAGTGCTGGCCATTTAGTTTATGTTACAGAAGTGTTTGACAAGAATAGTTATTAACTTCCATTCAAAGGCACTTTTATACATTCAAATACAGCTTATATACAACCTCATGCTTAACAGTCGGCTACTGGTACTGACACCATAAATCTCAAAGATGTCTTTTTTAAAAATATATTTATTATTTCTTCAGAGACAGATAAAGAGAAGCACCTCCAACAGGATCTTGACACCATGAACCCACTGTCAGTTTCAGCTGGCCTAGAGTCTGGGCACATGCATGTGCACTCCACATGCTCAGGGAGCTCCTGAACTCACAGCCTTTCCCCTAAGCATGAGCCTCTTTATCACTGTGCTATCACCTGGCCCCAGGAGCCTTTGTTTTAAACTGACTCCTAAGAATTTAGCTTGTGGACCCATAAATCCTTCTCTTGATCATGAAGACTAAACAGGTCTTAAGCCCAGAGTTTATTCTGATGTAGTGAAAATGGAAACTGAAGGCTTTCATGAGACCCTAACTTACCCAGAATAAATGAAAGCAAAACAAACATACTATTTTACTGAGCACCCATTGTAACCAGTCATTTTTCCAAACTGTGATATTTTCATTGGAAGACATGGGATGTAATAGGAGCATAGCTAGGTCTCGCTCCAACATGGCTGAATAAATTGGTGTTTTCCATAGTAACTTCACTATGGCTCTCTCTGGTACTCAGTTTTGGAGGCTCAGAAACTTGCTTTTGTCATCATACTCACCTGTTCAAAATTATTTATTGAGTACCTGTTTAGTGCCAGATAACTAAGACTGGCAATATGGAGAAGGCAGACAGCAAATCGTTGCAATTCCTGGCTGCCCTCATGAAGCAGATGATCTGTCTGAGATGACAGATATATATATATATTTTTTTTGAGAGATTTTATTTTGCTACAGGGCACATGCACTTGCCAGACAGAGAGAGACAGAGACAGAAAGCGAGAAATCACCCCCTAGGGGGGATGGCCACGCCACAATCCCTTCTCCTCTATTCTCCTCTCGAGATCTTGGGCATGCACGCACACGTGCCTGGCATGAGTTTTAAGCCACTGGGTCTGGGACGCGAACCGCAATCGACTACATGGGAGTCCAGAGACATAGCCATTATGCTAACTGCTGGTCCCTGAGATGACAGATATTAAAGATCAAATGTGCACAAACTAAAGTTGAAAGAAAGAAAGAGAGAGAGAGAGAAAGAAGGAAATTGTCAAATAGGCTAGTTTATAATAAGAAGAGGTTTGGGAAGAGCAAAAGTCTTGTTCTTACAAGAACAACCTTTGTCTCCCATAAAATCACATCCTAGAGATAGACACTTAACCTTCAAGCAGAATATACTGTAAGGAGAGCACTGGGCATGGCCTCACTAGTGTATGCTTTCCATCTTCTCCCCTGACCCATTCTTCCCATCATGCTGTTTTTCTCAAAAAGGCTACTGGCCATTTATTTGATTTCTGCTTCCCATACTAAAATCACATTCTCATCTCACCTCACCAAATTTCTTCACCTAGTATACCCTGAATGGAGTGTTCAATGTCCTAAAACTTCTTTCCTCTCATGGCAATAAAAATAACGCTATTTATGCCAGAGGTAGTTAATCACATTCTATCTTTGTGATGTCTGGTAGTTTAAATCTCAGAGGACAACATTATTTTTATTTTCAAGTTTGGGGTCTGTGGGGAGGGGAAGAAGGAGCATTTAGGGCAGATGTATACTGAAACTGTAGCCCTTTCATAAACCTTCAAAATAATGATCTCATTTAAGCTACAGAAAAACCCAAGGAGGCACCAAAGTTAATTTGACATGAATCATTAAGTATATTGCACATTGGAATACTGGAGACATTAAACAAAGGTCAAAATTAAAACAAGAACTTGGCAGGTTCATAGTCCAAGCTTAGTAGACATTTACTGCTGGTAGTTCTATGAACTCTAAGTAGCACTTAATTCATAATAGAGAAAGCACACACACAGGAAAACATCAACCAACATTCAGATCATGAGTGAACAAACATTTGATGCAATATGAAATAAAGGAAAATGTCTCGTGTTATTTAATTTCATACAAAAAATAGTATCCTTGAAAAATTAAGATGTATTTTGTCCATAGCATGGAAATCATGTCCTTGTGGCACAGGTCTGTTTTAGTTGATAATTAAACACAGAGGGACATCATGTTTGTACCACTAAATGTCATTGGCTGGATTGAGACAATCTCATATCTGAGGTGATGGGGGTCCCACTGGACATATTTTCTAAGTACTCCAGCTAGTCACAGGTGAGCTTTGGTTGTGTCTGAAATGCCAAACCTATTGTCCTTTCTCATAGATCGACAAGAGGGTCACCATCAGTAGAGGTAGAAACATCCTCCATGATGCTTGGTCCTAACCCAACCAATGAGACAGATCAACAACCAGAAAGCTAATCCACTTAGTGGCAATTAGGGATCCATCTCCTTTTAGTGACTAAAATATTTTTTTTAATATTTATTTATTTAATTGTATTTATCATTATTTTTTTTTAATTTGACCAGAGAGAGAAAGGAAAAGTGAGAAGGCAAGCACCAAGTTCAGGACTTGAACTGTGGTTGTCCATGTAGGAGTTCAGTACCTTAACCACCACGCCACCTGTCAGTGACTACAATGTATGTAACTTCCAGAGATTCAGAGGAAGTTCATACTCCCAGGCCACATTCACTTAACATTTCTTTATAAAGTGGAAGACATAATTATAGGAACTTATTATTGAAATCTATACGAGAAGATGAATGGTAATTGATTTTTTTTAAGATATTTTTAAATGGTGGGCGAGCTCAGGGACACAGTGGTAATAAGATACTCAAATGATTCTGGATCCATATGGAAGATATGGGTCCGTTTTCCCCATTGACCTGTACATACCAAGAATAAGTACACACATGCCCCTGGCTAGATGGCTGGGGAGGCGAGTCAGGGAGGGGAAGAATAGAGGAAACTGCAACATGAGACCCTGTTGAGGGTTCTCTCTCTTTACTCCCCCTTCTCTGTCTCTCATGAAATAATTTTTTTAAAAATTTTAAACTGCAATCAATGGTAACCTGAATATTGTCTGTGGAAAATATATAACTCAAATACCTAAACAAATTCTCACTGAGTTAATTTTTAAAATAGGCTCTCCACTGTAAGCTCTTAAAGAAAAGTTGTGTGCTTGTCTTTTGCAGAAACAACTCCAAGCATGAGCAAAGAGTCTAGGATCTAATAGGTGCTCTTTATTTTTATTAATTTTTTGGGGGGGAGATATTTTTGCTATACAACGCATGCACTCACCAGAAAGACAGAGAAAGACAGAGAGACAGAAAGCGAGAAATCACCCCCCAGGGGGGATGGCCACGCCGCAATCCTTTCTCCTCCATTCTCCTGTCAGGATCGTGGGCACGCACACAAACATGCCTGGCGTGAGTTTAAGCCACCAGGTCCAGGACTCGAACTGCAGTCGACTACATGGGAGTCCAGCGACATAGCCATTATGCCAACTGCTTATCCCTCTTTATTTTTTGAGTACACAAATGAATAAGTATATTCCTTGTGATCACAACCAAGAATTTTTTCATCCAGGAAAAACAAGACTTACTAACAGGCAAAGTTATTTGAGCTTACAGAAAGAATAAAATCTCACCCTTCACCTTGAGATATGAATTAACTTCCCCTATTATGAATAAAAAGGTAATTTAAAAAATGCATTTTCCCTAAAGATGACTGTCACACAATACCATTGATTTCCACCTATTTTGTTCAGTATATTTATACAAACTTTGATATATTTACCTACGATGTAATTGTAACAACAGAATGTGAAAGATAATTTTCTTAGAAATAAACTAATAAAAATAACTACATAAAGGAACCAGATGGTGAGGCAGCAATAAAATGAGACACTCTGCAAGGTAATCCCATGTGAGAAGGTTTCTGGTTCAAGATCGGATAACTCCCTGCATGCACTAGGCATGCATATTCCCATGATCTGCAGCTGGCTGAAAGGTGGGGCTAGGGGGAGAATCACCACATCAGGACCCTTTTGGAGATGCTATTTTATTTTAATTATTATTAATTTGTTTTACATTAAATCACTGTGCATCATTGCAGCATACCAAATAAATTTTCCCATCATAAATACACCACACATCGATCCAAAGACATTACCACCCATGGGTATCATAAGCAACAGATTTCTTCCCATTTTGGGTCCCTTAAATGTGTATTTTGGGTCCCTTAAATGTGTTGCCCTTTTTTTTTTTTTTTTTTTTTTTGCTTTTGCTTGTTCTGTGTGTGTGTGTGTGTGTGTGTGCGCGCGCGCGTGCATTTCTCTCTCTCATGAAAGAAGTAAACTTTTTAAAAAAACACGTATGAAAGAATATTATTAGCATTATATAAAAGTATTTTTTATCTGAAAATCTGTAATGTAGAGGACACATGAAAAATGTTCCACAATTTGGACTGAAAGGAAATGCAAGCAGTCAGAACCAGCCTGGTTGGCAGAGACCTGATGCTGACTGCTGTTTTCTGGATTTGCTGGGAGGGCAGTGCTCTGGAAGATCTAGTGACCTAAGGTTGAATCCCACTGCAGGAAGGGAGTGTGGCTGCTGGCTGCAGCAGAGTGACCAATCAGAACAGAACCAGTTTCAATAACAGACCAATAGGACTGCTGCTTGAGTTGACCAATCAGGCTGCACAAGGGTCAACCTTTCATTTGCATGTAAAGACTTGTTTGAATAATTGGCAGGAAATATATTTTTCCATAAAAGCCCATCCTCAGAAACATTCAGGGAGTTAGTCTTCTGATAACCTTAACTATCTCCTGGATGATGTCACCTACGATAAAACCCTCCTCCTCGACAAACCTCATGGGTCAAAGTTTGGCTTTGCTGGCAGTGAGAGACTGTTTTCAGTCTGTACCTGCTTTGGTTGGTAACAGAAAATTCCTCAAAGCTAAATAATTGGTTTGGTTATTCTAGGATTTCCAATACTAGGATAGACAAACTCTTCAGTGGCATCTTTCACATCGTCATCATTTATCCTACACCACTGACACTTAAATTTTCGGAAAGCTGACTCTGTAATTGTAGAAAGACTGGTAAAATGATTTTTGTCATAGACATTTGATACAAAGATGATTCACCCTCTTGTAATTCCTGCATCTATTGAATATCCATATTGTTTGTCTTACACAATCTTACACTAATGTGGTTATTTTACACTATCTTAAACTAATGTGGTTTACACTAAGACATTGGAAATCTATAAAGTAAGTTATAATCAAGACAAAACTTACCCAGCACAATGACCACAGTCTTGAGAAGGCTCATCATGGTATCCCGATTCCGCCGAGGTCCAGAACTATGCCGGGACATTCTCATAGTCCTCTGGCGAACATAGCCAAAGATGTGAGCATAGAGAACCACCATTACCACAAAGGTCACCAAGTTGAAAATGGCCCAAAAAACTAAGTAAGAGTCACTATAGAGGGGTGCCATGTTGGAACAATGTTCGATATCACAGATACAGTTCCAGCCTACACTGGGTATAGCACCCATGACAATGGCCATAGTCCAGATGACCACAATGACCACCACCACTCGTCGGTTGCTCATCCGTGTGTGCAGCTGCATGCGGAAAACTGTAATGTGCCTCTCAATTGCAATAGCCAGTAAGTTGGCCACTGATGCTGTCAGGCTGGTGTCAATGAGGCCCTGACGGAGGAGCCAGGTGCTGACCGTCAATCTCCGAGTATTGGGTCCTGTGTTGAACATTAGGTAGAAGTAGGCCAAGCCAGCGAAGAAGTCCGCAGCAGCCAGATTAGCCATCAAGTAATAAATAGGAAAGTGGAAGCGGCGGTTGACGTAGATTGCCACCATGACCAGAAGGTTGGCCAACATGATGAAGATACAGACAGTGATTCCAAGTCCCATCACCAGCTTGCTGACCGTGTTCCATTCTGTGGCAAGATATTTTCCACTTCGGTTATAAAAAAAGGCGATGGACTCATTGTAGAAGCACTGTGGTTCGTTCATGGAGGTGAACTAAAACAGAGAGGAGGAACGTTGATTAAAAAAGAAAAGAAAAGAAAAGAAAATGAAAAGCACGGAGCAGCAGGTGGTGTAATGATTACGTCACTGGACTCCCACAGAGTCAACCACAGTTCAAGTCCTGGACCCAGCAGCTTGAGATTCATGCTGGGTACGTGTGTGTGCCCAAAATCCCAAGAAGAGACTGAGAAGAAGGGACTGCAGCATGCCATCTACTTTGGGAGGTGATTTCTTACTTTCTGTCTGTCTCTTTGGTGAGCACAAAACCACAGATCCCAATTTAAAGATGGAAAGAGGGCATAAGACCTCTATAGTAAATGCAGCCAACAAACAAAAGCAAAACACTTGAAAATCTGAGCCTGCGTAACATTCCATGACTATGGTGAAACCCCAAGGTTTCTTACAGTATTATTGTCTTAGAGATTAAAGACAGTTGGACTTAAATAAATGACAAGGTCTGTGTTTGGTGGTTACATGTCATTGAAGTCTACTAGAAAAGCCACATGGCTCAGAAATCTTACTTAAAATACATGAGACAGACAAAAATTTTGCCAGAATATTGCACTTGGAATATTTGCTATAGTGAAATCTATTTTGACCTGTGATTTAGGGAATCTATAAACATAGTTGGTTTACAGATAGGGTATCATTGTCCTATTATTCTGCATTTCTATTCTCACATAGCTTGTTCAATCTGTGATGCAGGTTCCCATAAGAACCATCAGCCCCAACATTTCAAAGAGGTTCCTATGCTTCAAAGCCGGCATTTGCTGCTCCACATTCCTGTGGTCATCACTGCCTACCCCCATGAATCCTTAGCCCCAGAATAGCACGTCAACCAATCTATGATGTTCGAGAACTTTTTTCTTTATGGAGGACCTAACAAAACCTCCAAAGAACAGTTGACACTTTGCTCTACAAGAAGTAAAATATATCGAGATTAGATTAAAGTACATCTTTTAAAATGTGGAATGATACTGCTTTATAATGTGAACTTATTTTTTAACATCACTGAATGATGAGAATATATGTACTTATTATTTATACTCTCATTTGAATCCAAAAAGGATTGAGGCAGTTTAAAAAAGAATAATAAAGGTGGTCAATAAAGCTATTCTAACAAAGTTAGAATGATGGGTACAGGAAGCTGCAAAGGAGAGGTGAGTGGGAGGGATGGGGAAAAGTTGGTTAACAGATACAAGAGAGTAAGAATGTAAGTGGAATCAGTTCTAGAGTGCTATCATACAGTAGAATAATAAGAGCTGGAAACAACTCAATGTATATTTCAAAATAGAAAAGTGGATTGCAAATGTGCAAAGAACACAAAAGAATAATAAATGTTTGAGACAGTGAACATATTTGCCCTGATTTGATCATTCCACAATATGCATGTTTTGAGCTGGTTCTGTGGCCTGGTGGTTAAGGCAGCCATATCCCACATGGCCAAACTCATGGTTCAAGTTCTGGACCCAGAGGCTTGAGAAACATGCCAGGCACATGTACATGCATGTGCCCCAAATCCCCAAAAAAGAGAGAGATGGAAGAGATGGAATTGATTGTTGCATGACCATTTCTCCTGATTTATCCCCCCCCCAATCTCTCTCGGGTGAATGCACATGATCTTTAGCAAATACATACAAATATCCATGTATGTGTGTATATACATATGCACACCCATTATGAAAAACCAGTGTACAAGTTTATACAACTATATGTAAATTAAAGTAAAACTTTAAAAAAATTAAAAAATAAAGTGACAAAGAAGAAACTATTAATAGAAAATAAAGTATCACAAAATTTAAAAATGCATAGAAAATTTTTTAAAAGAAAGAAAATAAAGTATCACATAGAATCAATCACTATTCCTAAGCCTTAGGTTTATCTAAGGCCCCTAGAATTAGAAAGTATTTCTTGAAGACAGTTCACATTGTATCTTTTTTTAAACTTGCTTTGATTCTAATAAGTTACTAAAGAAATATGAAAGGTTCAACCTCTTTTTAATCAATTGTTCCACTGAATATTCATATGTTGTACAGAAATGTTTACCAAACACTGAAAATTCCAAATTACTGTGAAGCAATTATTAAGTTGCCAGTCTTCTAACTTGTTCAAACATCTGAAGTCTCTTTTTTCATCTAGACTTTACTAGTTTCTAGATCATACTCTTTTTTATTATCTTATTTTATTTTATTTTTTAGTGGTTTCTCCTCTATTTTCCTATTACAATTTTGGGCATCCATGCACAAGCACCTGGCATGAGTTTCAAGCTGCCAGGTCTGGGACTCAAACCATGGTTGACTATATGGGAATTTAATGCCTTAACCACTACGTCAACTGCTGGCCCAAATCCTACTTCTAACATTATACTTAACATACTGTATAATTAATCCCTGTACTCATCTGTTTCTTAAAGAGAACATAGTCCAGGAAGTAGAGACTATTTCATGCATCTTGGTAACTTAGGTTGCTCCCACAGTGCCTCATTCATTGGAGATCAGAGAACTTGACTTGTAGCATTCCATTCCATCTTAAATCTTGGCATTACTCTGGGTAATTCATCTAATTTTCTTGTCTCTTGTTTTCTTGACCTCATCTCTAATGACCTATTCCATTACAACTCAGCTGCTCACATCCATGGTCACACCCAGGACTTTTTTAACAACCCAGAACTACTCTATCTCCCCTTGGAAAGAGAGATATTTTTTAATTTTTCAATTTCTTTAATATATTCAATCACATATACTGACTGTCTGCACTCGATGGCCAAAACTGAATGACTAGAGGATATAGAAACATAAAAAATAGAAATAGAGACACTCTAATTACCCATCACAACTTTCCATCCTTCAAATTTTCTCATTTAACCCTCAGTACTTTAGTTCTTTGAAATTATCTGTTTCTCTGACCTCTCTACTTCTCCCCAGAGAATTTTCTTCCCCATCCACATTCAAGATTAAATCTCCATCACCTTTAGGAGGAATAAAAAAAGAGAGAGAAATACACCCATGATTTCATGTTCTCCTTCCCACTTCGATTCTTTTTCTTACTCATAGCCAAATCTTCTCTGATATTGTTTCCCACTGATTTCTTACAATATGGCTTCTACCCCCTTCTACCCATTAAATCTACTTTAGTCAATTTCTGGAAATTCATATAACTTCCTAAAGTCATGCTAGTCTTTTTGTGCCTATTCTAATGGAAATTTTTCAGTCTCCCATGTTGACCTTGTCGGAGCACCAAACACATGATGGAGAGGCTCTCCTTGGACATTTTCTTTCCTCAATTGCCATGACATTGTACTCTCCCTTAAGTTTTGGTTATTCTCTCTGGCTGGCCCTTCTCTGTCATTTTTGAGAGTTCTCCTTCCTCTGTTCAATATGAATGTTTCTGCATTACTTATGTTCTCATTCCTTCAATGCACTTTCACTGAGTTATATAACTTACTCCAAAGGTTTCAATTACATTATATACCCCAAATATTCTTGTATGTACACATTTAACCCTTCCTTCTGAGCTTTAGGCAAATATAAACTTGCCTACTTAAATTGATCATCCCAGATCATCCCATATATACTTCAGTTTCAGTGTTTAAACCAAACTTACACTCATAACTTTCCTAAATGTCCTATCCCAGAAACTAGAACACAACCATCTACCCAAGAGTCCAAGTACTTAGCCTGGGAAGTCTTCCTTCTCTCTCCTCACTTAAATCAATAACCAAATCCTAGAAATTCTCTCTCTCTTTTTTAGAAAGAGATTTTTACTATAAAGCATGTGCACTCGTAGAGAGATAGAGACAGAAAGAAAGGGAGTGAGAAATCACCACACACACACACACGTGATGACCATACCACAATTCCTTCTCCTCTATTCTCTTCTAGGGATTTTGGGCATGCATGCCCAGCATGAGTTTTAAACAGCCAAGTTCAGGACTCAAACCAGGGTCAGACTACATGGGAGTCCATTGATGTGACCATTACACCATCTGCTGGCCCCAGAAATTCTCTTTTCTAAATATTTACTTAACCTGTTTATTTTATTCTATGTATGTCCATTAGCATCATAACTATGCCAACTTCTTAAGGGTTCTGTCTAGCCAGCTCCAATCTCCCCTCTAGTGATTTTTTATTTTTATTTTTTTAGAGGTTTTTGCTACAGGGCGTGTGCACTTGCCAGAAAAACAGAGAGAGACAGAAAGTGAGAAATCATCCCCCAGGGGAGATGGCCACACCACAATCCCTTCTCCTCCATTCTCCTCTCAGGATCTTGGGCACGCACACACACACGCCCAGCATGAGTTTAAGCCACCGGGTCCGGGATTCAAACCACGGTCGACTATGTGAGAATTCAGCAACATTGCCATTACACCAACTGCTGGTTCCCCCTCTAGTGATCTTTCTAAAAGAAAGATGACCAAGCTGTTTCCCTACTGAAAGTGCTTCGATGGCTTACAAGTACACTCAAGATAAAAATCTAAACTCTTCAATCATTTTATCAAGACTTACCCACTTCTTCAACCACAAGTCAACCTATTAATGTCTTCACACTTGGCTTCAGCTCTGTTTAATATGCTATGCCTTCTCTTTGATTCTCAGCCTCAGTGTGAACAGTGGTTTCCTATATCAGAACCATCTGGAGGGTTTGTAAAACACAGATTGCTGTCTCTACCCCAAGAGTTTCTAATTTGGTAAATCTGAGAAGAGGCCCCAGGTCATGCTGATGTTGCTGGTTCAGAGACTACACTTTGAGTGTTATGATCTTCCCTGATTTTTGTCCGTTGAAATGTTATGCTTTCTAAATCTAGGTAAATTGTTTCCTACCACAGTTCTCTACACTTTACTTATAAGAACATTAATGGACTACATAATAATTGCTTAATTATATCTTGATCCCCCTTCAACTAGGCCACATTCTACCTTTATTGCTCACTGTTGTATAGGATCCAACTCATATGGATTAAATGCTTTACTAATTGCAGTAATAAAGATACTTTCAGGGCCAGCAGATAGCATAGTGGTTCTGTGGCCGGACTCCAACATTGCTAACCAGAGTTCAAGTCTTGGACCCGATGGCTTGAAACTCAGGCTGGACAAATGCACGTGCATTCCCAAAATCCTGAGAGAAAGGAGGAGAAGGAATTACGGCATGGCCATCCTCTCTGGGGGTAGGATAACTTCTTGCTTTCTGTCTTTCTATTTCTCTCTGTCTCTCCAGTGAGCACATGCACTATATAGCAAAAATCTCTCTCTCAAAAAAAAAAAAAGGTAATTTCTAAATATTTACAATCTACAAATTTCTTTTCAGCAAAGATACAAAAAACTGCAAGTGTAAATGCAAAGCTCTGTTCTTTCCACCACCCATTTATATTCACTGAACAAAGTTTTTAACCAAATATCAATAATATATTATGGGGATCAGCAGTTAGCGTAAAGGTTATGTCACTGGACTCCCATGTACTTGACCACGGTTCAAATCCCAGACCCGGTCGCTTAAACTCACGCAGGGTGCATGTGCATGCATGCCCAAGATCCCGAGAGGAGAATGGAGAAGGGATTGCGGTGTGGCCATCGCCTAGGGGGTGATTTCTCACTTTCTGTCTCTCTCTTTCTGGCAAGTGCCCTGTAGCAAAAACCTCTCAAAAAAAAAAGAAAGAATATATTATGTCACACATTCCAACTCCTGAACACCAATTTCTGGCAACATCCAGCAAAATGTTTAACTTTATAGCCCGTCCACACAGAAAATGATGTAGCTAAGAATGACAAAGTCAAAATGTATGAATTGTCTTTTAAAGCCACATTATGCTAAAAGGAATAAAAATGACAGATTTTCTGCAGTGGCATCCCATGTGTTAAATCAGCATGCAATTTCACGGCATGTGACCCAGTTCTATGCCACTTCCTTACCTCAGAAATTGAGCTGTGGCACCATAAAAGCCATACTTATTTAATATTAGGTCATTGGGACGATCATGACATATTTTTTTCTATGCAAAAATGCATCCTGACTTTCCCAAAAATCCAGTATAACATGATTTTTTGAGCCTCAGTGAAATGAGAAACTTGAACTAAATTAAACATACAGTCTATTTTTAAAAAAAAAAATTCTATACAAAGAGGATTTGGGGTAATAACTCAATATTTCACAAAAATTACCAGCTTCATATTGACAGAAAATATACGAGAAATAAAAAGTAGGTGTGTGATATAGCTGAGAAAAACAAAAAGAATTTTAGCTAGATTTAGCATAATAGGACTGAACTGAAAGAAATTAAATCTCCTATCACCTGCAAAGAGCAGCAGATCTGGAGAATAAGCAGAGCAGGCCCTGGAAGAACCTGTAGTAGCAGTCAGAAGGGCAGAGCAAATGGACTCTCTAACTTCTGGACTTGATGGGCCCAGAAAACTTCCATTGACTTCAGGGAGAATCCAATTTAGCCACAACTGGACTATAAGCCAATAAGATAGTCGAAGCTATCATGATTAAAAAAAAAAAAAAAAAAGATAAAACATAATGGGGGAAAAAATGTGATCTCAGAAAAGATGATCACTCTGGAGAGTAAGAGAAAACATCTCCAGCAGATTTATAAGATGAAGAAAGAGAGAGAAAGAGGCGAAGGAAAAGATTACATTCTAGTGTGTCTCTGATTTGTGTTCTCAATGTGCTTTATTAGAATACTAGCTTTGAAAATAGAACAAGCCATAATGGGGGGGCCTGGCAGTGGCTCAGTGGTAAAAAGGTGCTCTGTGAGCTAACCCATCAGGAAAGGTTCCAGGTTCATGTCCAGAGACTTCCCTGAGCATACCAGGCACAAACATGCCCATGATGCAAGAATAACTGAAGCTAGGGATGGGTCACAGTTAGCTCCTATTGGGGGTGCTGTCTCTCTGTCTCTCCTTATCTCTCTCACTCATGGAAGAAATACACTTTTTTAAAAAGCCATCACAAAGAAAAATTAAATTAGTAAGAACTACATGATGATTATATTAATCTCCTATTGCTACTGTAATAAATTGCTAGAAATTAAAGTTTAAATAGACTTGTATTACCTTAGAGTCCTGGAGGTCACAAGTTCAACATGTGTCTCACTAAGCTATAATCAAGGTGTTGGCAGACTGTGTTCCTTTCCAGAGGCTCTGCAGAGAATCTCTTTTCTTCTCTTTTCCAACTTTAGAGGCTGCTCACAATCCTTAGTTCATGGTCCCTTCCTCTATCTTCAAAGCCAGTAATAGTAATAATCAAATTTTTCTCAAATTACATCACTCTAACACTGACTCTCCGCTCCCTCCTCCACACATAAGGACCCTGGTGATCATACTGAGCCCACCCGGATAATCTGGGACAGTCCTCCTCAACTCAAAGTCCTTGACTGAATTTCTCTGTGAAGTAGCACATTCACATGGTCTGGGAATTAAGTCATAGATATTTTCAGAAGCCATTATTGTGTCTACCAGAACAAACTGAAAAACAATTCCTGGGATCAAATCTATGGCTTAGTGGTTAAGGAAGCTGGATTCCACATGTTCAACTACAGTTCAAATCCCAGCCCCAGTGGCTTGAAAAACACACTGGTTGCCAGTACGTGCATGCCCCAAATTCCAACAGGATGGAGAAAGGGAGGAGGGGCTGCAACATGGCCGTGTCCCATTGAGGGGTACTTTCTTCCTCTCTCTTGTTCTCTGTCTCTCTCTGGCAAGTATATACACCCTCTGGCAATTGGGGAAAAAATAAAAAGTCAAACTCATTAAGGCTAGCCACAGTGAATGATGGCAAGGTGAGGACCTGCCATGCTTTCATTTTCATGCCGTGAAACGGCCCCAATTTTGTGTCACAAAGCCTCCTGTACATACCAAGTCACATCTGACTGCTGAGACCAGGGGAGATTATAGCATAAGGACCCTATTGGGGGGTATATGACCCTCCTGCTCTCCTGGCTCTCTCTCTAAGGAGAAATAAACTTAATACAAAAAAGACCCAACGCTTTAATAATAATAAATCACATACTGTATCGATGAAAAGTTGAAATGGGAAATCAGGATATAAACAAACATGCTCTAATTTTGTCTTATTACTTAGGTAAGAATCAAAACATACTATTTGAATTGTAATAATAATTTTCAAAATAAGATTGAATATGCTGCTTTTTAAACCACCAAACTGAATAATTCCTGCACTAAAGATGAAAGATTACTTTTTATGTTAACAAAGAAAAACAGTGAAAAAATAGGGAGAAAAGATAAACAGCATACAGAATAGAAGTTCTGTGGAATCTATATATATAAGAATATAAATGATTTTCCTTTTACCTTTATAAAACTAATATTAATTGCAAGAAATCTGGGAAAGAACAAAAGTGTACTCAATAATACTTTTTTTAAAAAAAAAGAAAATGCTATCATCTAAATCACTATCATTAAAGATTTCTCTGTAATAAGAATTTACACAAGTTTGCCTTACCCATGAAACAAAAATACAGGTAAGACAGCATTATTTCACAGTTAAATCATTTTCCACAGTTTCCTCCACCAGTTATTGCATCTTTGGATGATAGGGTAGGGGAAAAAATCGTTATTGTCTGCTCTATAGATATTCCAAATCTCTGAAATTTACCTCACCTAGCCTGTAATCTCAAATAAATGAAAAAAAATAATTAATGAATCTGCCATGCCTAAGCTATAAAGAGGAATATATAATGCTCCTCTTCATTAGGCACATCATCCACTCACATATTCACAAACATTTATGGAATGCCAAGCACAGGCACAGCTCTGCACTATGTATTCAAGGGGTATCAAAATGGCATCCCTGAGAGCAGGTGTGATGGAGTCACTCACACGCTATCTGCTGTGCTTTTTTTAATCTCCTGAAAAGCAACTACATATTCATTAGCTAAGTGAAAAAGGAAACACTTGGCAGAAGCTCACAGACTGGTAATTAATTATGTGACTTACTAAGTATTCAGATAAGAACGTTAATATGTGCTCTACGATTCTCTCTAAAGGAGAGATTTTTACTCTATGATGGATAAAGGACCAGTAATAAGACAAAAGTCAAACCAACTCCGTTCCCACTTCTGTTAAAGCACACCAGGGGAGAGAAGGAGTTGCTGATTTATGGTCCTGGCTAACCAGGCCTCTTCCGGAGTCTCCTGTGCACTAGCAAACATGGTCGTCTGTAAATTCTGTGAGTCTCGAGTTCCTCATTTGTAAATTAAGATATGAATGATCTCTAAAACTTTTTCAATCCTTGTTTTTAAACCTAAAATAATCAGATATTTCACGTGTTTCCATATTTCTTCCTCCTCCCCCCAAAAAAAAAGATTAGAAAGAAGACAGCATAGAAATTAATTAAATCCCATTAAGTCACTTTTCTTAGAGCCTCAAATTAGAAATAAGTAAGCAAAAAACGTAGGGCAATTGGCCACTAGAACTAGAAAATAGGCCACAAGTCAATGCTGATAGAAACTAAAAATGCTCTGAGGACGGAACTGTTAAAATTGCAACTACTAAACTTTAAACAGTGCATCCTAAAAAGTATTTAAAAAGCTAATTCCCATAACACAACGGTGTACATCGATGTAGTGTACACATACATAAAAAGAAACTATGGAAAACACAAAAAACTAAGGGTAATGAGAATAGTGTTCATCTGTTATAGGCCTTTGTCTACCAGGATGAAAAAAGGTGTGCACCACACTTGCCAAATTTCCAAAGAGAATTTTGTGCCACCCCTCAGAGGAGGAATGGTAAAGTCACTAAAAAAATACCAAGACATGCTGGATAAAATACAATAACTAGTTTTTTACATGCATCATGAGTTAAGAGGAAATTATAAACTAAGGTGACAGGCTGCCCTGGCAGCAGATGAGGAAAGATTATGGTGTGGGACTGATTGACTGACTGATAAATTGCCAGTGGGTGAATGCACTCACTGGAGAGAGACAGAAACAGAGAAAGTGAGAAAGCATCCCCCACGGGGAATGGTCACACCTCAGTCCCTTCTCCTTTATTTCTCTCTCCTTCCAGGATTTGGGGTAAAGAATAAAATAGAAAGGAAACAAAGTTGACTCACTCACCAATTGCTTTTAGTATATACTGGCTGCCACAGCCAGGACAGTAAGACAAGGGAAAGAAAGGATTGGAAGCGAACCAGCAGTTAGCGTAATGGCTATGTTGCTGGACTTCCATGTAGTCGACCGCGGTTCGCGTCCTGGACCCCGTGGCTAAAAACTCATGCCGGGCGCTTGTGCGTGCGTGCCCAAGATCCCGAGAGGAGAATGGAGGAGAAGGGATTGCGGCGTGACCATCCCCCCTGGGGGGTGATTTCTCTCTGTCTGTCTCTATGTCTCTCTCTGTCTGGCAAGCGCATGAGCCCTATAGCAAAAACCTCTCCAAAAAAAAAAAAAAAATCTAAAGAAAGAAAGAAAGAAAGAATTGGAAAAGAACTTATTTTTATCCATACATGGTATAATTGACCATGGTTCAATTCCCAGACCTGGCAGCTTAAAAATAAGGCCAGGTGTGTGTTTGTGTGCCCAAAATCCCAAAAGGAGAATGGAGAAGGGATTGCTGTATGGTAACCCCACTGGAGAATGACTTCTCACTTTCCTTCTCTCTGTTTCTCTCTCTCTCTTTCTCTAGCAAGCACACATGCCCTAAACACACACACACACACACACACACACAAATGCAAGACAATCTATACACTAATTAAGGGAGTCTAGCAAATGAACTGGATTAAACATTAAACCACACAAATCAACTATGTTCCTACTGAAATATCAGAAAAAATATTTTGAAGTTATTATTACAAGAAAAAATACATTTATTTACAATAGCAAACACTCTAATGTATCTAGGAATAAGTCTAAATACTTCACAACCTATGAGACCATCTAAATAAAGACAAAGAAAAGATATTTTATGAACAGAGAAAGCTTTAAATGTGTCCACTTTCCCAATATTAATGTATAAATTTAATGTGACAAAATTGGAAGTCCAAAAAGGTTTTTTTATGGAACGTGACAGCCTTCCCAAAAATTGAAGTGATTGTATTAAACAAGAGCATCCAAAATATTGGGTTGTCTGGAAAGTCATGATGCATTTTTACATAGAAAAATAGAAAAATGTTCCATGATTTTCCTGACGACTTAATAACTTGGAAAACAAAGATCTAGATGTCCTATTGAATATCACATTTTATTTTAAAGTTGTGATAGTTAGGACGCAGAAATGTATGAATGGCTCAGTGAACAGAATCAACACACATATTATAATTTGATAGAAGAGACGAGGCCTTATCCATCAATTGGAGAAAAGTGGAGAAATGGCATAACTGCTTATTTAAATGGAAAAAGTTCATCTTTATCATACATAGAAATCCACTTCAGGCTATACAAATCCAATAACATATAAAGAAAATTATTTTGGGCAATATGAGGACATATGTAAAAATAAATCTCAAACTTTTAGAAGAAAATGAAAAATATACTTATAAATGAGGAGCAATGTTCTTACTGAGAGCAAAACAATGACAGAATTTGACCAATCAAAAACTTAGGATTGTTTTGCTGCAAAAGACTTTATAATGAGTGAAAAGCAAAGCTAAAGATCAGTAGAAGGTTTAGCAATACACTGGGACCAGCAAATATGTAGTGGTTACATCGCTGGACTTCCACATGGCTGACTGCAGCTTGAGTCCTGGACCCAGTGGCTACACTCACACTGGCCACATGTGTGTGCATGCCCAAGATCCCAGGAGGAGAAGGGATAGTGGTGTGGCCATCCCCTCTGGGGAAGTGATTTCTTGCTTTCTGTCTTTCTGTTTCTGTTCCCTCTGTCTCTCCAGTAAGTACACATGCCCTGTAAAGCTAAAATCATTCTGGAAAAAAAAAAAAAAGGAAGTTTAGCAAGACACATTAAGACTTTCTTTACAATGAAATGTAAGTATTAAAATAAAAAAGATAAAACCCAAAAAATTCAATAGAAAAATGAGCAGTTCATAGAAGAGAAAGCCTTAATGGCCAATAATCACGTGAAAAGAAAATGATTTTAACAGGGAATTGGAGACATTTAAATACGAACTGCAGTGAATTCAATTTCTTTTCATTAGGTTGGCAAAAAGTAACAAGTCTAAAAATATCAAGAGTTAGTGAAGAAAGTTTTGCAGTGCTAGTGAAAGTAAGCATTAGTACAACAGCTTTGAAAAATAGTTTGGTGGGCCAGCAGGTGTCGTGGTGGCTAAGGAATCAGTTCCCACATGTCCAATTCCATGGTTCAAGTCCCAGACCTGGGAGCTTGAATATCACTCCACATGTCAGTGTGCCCCAAACCTGAAAGAGAATGATGGAGAAGGGATAGTGACATGGCCATTGGCCATCCCCCAATCCAGGGGGTAACGTCATACTCTTCCTCTCTTTCTGTTTCTCTCCAGCAAGTGCCTATGTCCTAGGGCAAAAATATTTAAAAAAGAAAAATTTGGAGAAAACCACTAAAATGTTCATGTGTTCAAAAGATTCTATCCCTACCAAAAAAAAAAAAAAAATCACATGTGAGCCTAAAGAGAACCACAAGGATTTTCATTGTCACTAGGGCGCATGTGTGCACACACACACATATACACACATCCAACATTAGCAGCAAAATAAATATGAATGAACTGCAGAACTGATAAACTACAATCTATCCAGAATGCTATATTACATAATAGTTAAACAAAGTAGAACTTCATGTATGCTAACAATGAAAGAAATGTGCACAAGTATCCATCAATACACCATTCTTAAAACCTACTACAGGGGCAGCAGGTGCAACAGTGCTTGGGGTACTGGACTCACACATGGCCAAATGTGGTTTGAGGCTGGACCTGGTGGCTTGAAACTCATGCCAGGTACGTGTGTATGTGTGCCCAAGATCCCAGGAGAAGAATAAGGAGAGGGATTGCAGCATGTCAATCCTCCCATGGGGGTTGATTTCTCACTTTCTCTCTGACTGTCTCTCTCTGATGAGGGCACACACCCTATGGCAAAAGCAAATAAAAACCTAATACATATATTTTATTTCTTTTCACATATGTGTACATCCACAAACACATGAAGGGAGATGTTAACAACATGGAATGTTGTCAAAGTTTTAACAGAATTGAGGAGAAACACAAAGGGCTTTCAGTTTATTTGTGAGTATCTATTTATTTTATTAAGGCCCAAAAGACCTTGAAAAAAATATATCAAAGTGTTAAAATTTTACAAAGCTGAGTAAGAGGCGTTTTTTGTATTATAATTCTTTCTATACATTCCATTATGTTTGATACATTGCATTATTTAAAAAGGGGGAAAAATCAGTATGAGTTATTTTAAAAGGGAGGGGGAAGAGGATGGGAAACAGTTTCTTCATCTAGAAAATGGAGAGGAAACTCTAACTTTTTTTTAAAGTATGGCACATTGGTTACTTGTTCCTGTGATATCTGTTCTCCTAAAACTTTTAAATCAACAACCCAGAAGGCTTGAACCTTCATAAACCAAATATCATCTCTATAATGCAGTCATACTTGAAATGACAGTTATCTAAACAATAAAAGTAAATAATGCATCCTATGTAGAAAATAAAAGCTATTAGCCTATTTTGTTCAGAGACTAGTAACAGAATACACTAATTGACTTGTTCGATTAGTACATTTTTTTGTTTGTTTTCAGAAGAGGTTTTTGCTGTAGGACTCATGTGCTCACTGGAGAGACAGAGAGAGACAGAAAGAGAAAGTAAGAAATCACTCCCCAGGAGGGATGGCCATGCCACAATCCCTTCCCCTCCATTCCCTTCTTGGGATTTTGGCATGCATGCACATGCGCCCGGTGTGAGTTTTAAGCCACCAGGTCTGGGACTCAAACCACAGTCAGTTACGTGAGAATCCAGCAATGTAACCATCACACCATCTGCTAGTCCCTCCATTTCAATTTTAAGACAACTGTGTGCCTATGGCTTTGACTATCTTCTACTACTTTTCCTTATTATATTTTTCTATTATTGCAAAATAGCATGTCCCTATAAACTTTCTTTTTCTGTGACAAGCCTGGAGAAAGAGATTTCTTGTACAATAAAAAGGCAGCATTTAATATTTTAAATATCAAGATCAATTTTAATAATCATATAAATATCAAGCAAAAAGCCTTTAGAAGAATTCTGAGTAGGGTCCTCCCTGGAGCACAAAGGTTAGGTGTTGTACATCTCAGATAATGGCCACGTGGGAGCTGCATCCCACATGCTGACCATGGTTCTGAATCCCAATCCCAGCTGCTGAAAAAGTACACCCAGCATGTGCACATGCATGCCCAAGATCCACATGGGAAGGAAAAAATAGAGGAAAGGGGATTGTGACATGACCAGTCCCATTGGGGTTTCTGTCTCTCTTTTTCTGTCTCCCTAGAGCATGTGCCCTCTGGAAATAAAAATTAAATAAAATTTTTTTAAAAAACAGTTCTGAGTATGTGCATATGCCTGATACGTCACTTGTAAAAGTAAATATCGTAATGAAACTGGTGACTGTAACCATATCCTACAATCTTCCCTATCATCTGTCATCTTATTTCTTCTGCCATTTCCTTTCCCACTGCCATAGAGCTGAATTGTCATCTGTGGGTTCAGTGTTGCCTTATTTTCTTGAATGAAACACAGGTTGATCAGCACCCTAGTCTCCGGGACCTGACAAGCTTCTACAGGTGCGATCTACACCTGACCATTAGAGCTGACTCCTAAGTTTCAATCGGCCATCTCCACACCATCCAGCACAACAGAGTTGAGTCCTGAAGCATGACTACACCACAAGTGGCTGGGATGCTTCCTGAGCTTCCCCTCTGTGGCTTGCACCAGATAATGCTAAACAGTTCCAGAGTGTCCAACACCCTAAGAATTAGGCCCTACACCAGACTCTACATGAATGATTTTTTCTTTCAGGCCTAAAGTAAAATTCTAAAACCTTCCTGTGCTACCTGGTGAAAGTTCATTTAAGTGCATATGTTTTGAAATCCCCTGCTGGTCATTCTAAATTTGAAATCAGACAGTCACCTAGCTCATCAACCACCACCCTCTTTTCCTCTGTCTGCAGGACTAGTTTTTCCACTCTAGTGACTAGTGACTATCTGAATCTCCCCAAGTTGTTTTATTGCCACATAAGCCTTTCAGAAACTAATCTGCTCCACAGTCCTTTCATAAATATTTTCTCTGATGCTAAAGAGCAAATATCAACCCACTTTTACTTCCATCCCTTCGCAAGCTTGCCTAAGACAGTAATGTAAGAAACAGGACAAGTTTAACTTACAGAAGTTCTTAAGTGATTCTATACAATTACCACATGGCAGTATCAACACTGCAAATGTGAGCTGAGTTTTTCTAAATGACAGACTTATTGCAGCAGAACACCACTCTAAAAGACAGGAATGAAGCCAGCTGGTGGTAAGCGATTTAGGTGGCTGGATCCCACATGGCTAACTGCATGGTTTGAGTTCTGGAATCAGCAGCTTGAAAAACACATTGGGCACATGTGCTTGTGTAACCAAATTCCCAAAAGGAGAAGTGGAAGAGAAGGCATTGTGATGTGACCATGCCCCCTGGGGTTGCTTTCCCACTTTTCCTCTCTCTTTCTGGTGAGTGTGTATTCCCTATAGTAAATTTTAATGATGATGATGATAATAATAATAATAATAAAAACAGAAATCCTTGGACTTAGTGATCATGAGCTCCTCAGCTGGTAAAAAAACAGCAAGGTATTGTCCCACCTTAGCATACGTCCCCACAAAGCAGTGACAAAAGTTTGAAAAAAAGTAACTGGAGAATCCAAGAGTATGAAAGGAGAACAGTCCAACAACACCATACTGGGCAGTGAGGAGAAAGCCACACTCCCTCTTTGGGATAAAGGAGGGTACCCATTAATCATTAAAAACTACACCAATTAAAAAGGACGTATGAGAAAGAAAAATAAACAAACATGAAAGGTGTCATTTGTGGTTTACCCTAGGTGCCCCTGTACAATTTTGTCTTATGGAAAAATAATTCAAGATGTGCTCTCAGATTCCAAAATAAGATATCCTCTTAGACTTTATCTGAGTTTATAAACACAGAAGGGAGCAGAGATGAATTTAAATTGCAACATGAGAACAAATTTCACTTCTAATAGAAACATGGTTCAAGATGGAATAAGTCAGAATTCTCACTGTTTATCTCCACATGCATTTATTCCTGGCAATATCCTGGAGTTTTCCATAGAGTATTTATCTAAGCTGACTTTCCCCTGATGGATCTTCTGGCATAGCCTATAAGTACATTATATACACAGACCATATGTAGTGGTAACTACCTTCTCCCTTAGAGAACTCCCAGAATAGTCATGAGGGAATGGAAGGAATTAACATACATCAGATACCTATTGAAAACTGATACTGCACAACACACTTAGAAGATGATTTGCCATTTAAACTCAAGAGTAGAGACCCTATTTTTTTTAATTCTACAGGTTAAAAAGATGGAAATATCTATATTGAAAGATGGATGGACTGATAAAATGTGGCACATATACGCCATGGAATACTATTCAGCCATGAAAAATGAGAGCCTGGCCTTTGATAGAAAGTGAATGAATATGGAAGATTTAGTGCTAAGTGAAACAAGTCAGACTATGAAAGAGAGGCATTGTAAGTCCCCACTTAATATAAACCAAATGTCTGCATTCTATAGCAGAAACTTAAAGATTAGAAAATATAAAAACATGGAGAACAATTGTGGATATTAGAGATACTGTGTGAGAAGGGTGGAAAATGGGGGAAGGTGAGAGGAAGGGAATTAAGGGGAAAAAGAAAGAAGCAAAACATTTAAGGTACACAAAAAATGGAAAATTATCTGTTCGTGATAGCATGTATGCTAATATCTTTAACTGGACTAATATACAGTGTATTCATGCTGGGAAATGATTTTGCATGCTGAAATGAAATGCAGTGATTAAACATATTTTAGAAAACATACAATTTTTTAAAATCCTCAGTTATGGTCTATAATACCCTAGATCTGAACCAAAATCCAGCATAAGTCAGAATTCTCACTGTTTATCTCCACATGCATTTATTCCTGGCAATATCCTGGAGTTTTCCATAGAGTATTTATCTAAGCTGACTTTCCCCTGATGGATCTTCTGGCATAGCCTATAAGTACATTATATACACAGACCATATGTAGTGGTAACTACCTTCTCCCTTAGAGAACTCCCAGAATAGTCATGAGGGAATGGAAGGAATTAACATACATCAGATACCTATTGAAAACTGATACTGCACAACACACTTAGAAGATGATTTGCCATTTAAACTCAAGAGTAGAGACCCTATTTTTTTTAATTCTACAGGTTAAAAAGATGGAAATATCTATATTGAAAGATGGATGGACTGATAAAATGTGGCACATATACGCCATGGAATACTATTCAGCCATGAAAAATGAGAGCCTGGCCTTTGATAGAAAGTGAATGAATATGGAAGATTTAGTGCTAAGTGAAACAAGTCAGACTATGAAAGAGAGGCATTGTAAGTCCCCACTTAATATAAACCAAATGTCTGCATTCTATAGCAGAAACTTAAAGATTAGAAAATATAAAAACATGGAGAACAATTGTGGATATTAGAGATACTGTGTGAGAAGGGTGGAAAATGGGGGAAGGTGAGAGGAAGGGAATTAAGGGGAAAAAGAAAGAAGCAAAACATTTAAGGTACACAAAAAATGGAAAATTATCTGTTCGTGATAGCATGTATGCTAATATCTTTAACTGGACTAATATACAGTGTATTCATGCTGGGAAATGATTTTGCATGCTGAAATGAAATGCAGTGATTAAACATATTTTAGAAAACATACAATTTTTTAAAATCCTCAGTTATGGTCTATAATACCCTAGATCTGAACCAAAATCCAGCTGGATCTAGTCCTATGCATTCTGCTCTTTTTCAGTTCCATGTTAGAAGACACCAGTCCCACTGTTTTCACTGCATGACACTGAAAACATATTTCATGCTGCTATGAATTGTTCATACCTTAGTTTAAAAGACAGTGCTATCAAAAAATTTCTATAATTCCTTTTTAGAAACTCAATTTTTAAAGATATTTTTAAAATTCATATTACAGAGTATGTGCATGAATTTGGGAAAGAGAGTGAGACATTGACAGGGTCTTGTCATACTACAATCCCCTTTCTCCACCCTCTTAGCTTGGCAGGATTTGGGCATGGGTAAGCACACCCACATATTTCAGGTCTTCCAGATGGAGGACCTGAACCTGTAGATTCTAGTGCTATAAGTCCAGTACACCATTGACTATGCCACTTAGGGTTGGCCAGAGGCTCATAATTCAACAATTACCACCACCAAATTAATTCCCTTACTTTGGTGTCTTCAGTGCATGTCTTGTTCCTTCTATGGGACATACCAGGTATATGTGCATGCAGGCCTAAGATCCCAAGAGGAGAAAGGAGGAGAAGGGACTGCAGCATGGCTATCTCCCCTGGGTGTTGATTTCTCACCTTTTGTTTCTCTGTCTCTGTCTTTCCAGTGAGTGCACATACCCTATAGCAAAAATCTCTCTTTCAAAAAAAAAAAAACTTTACTCTCACCCCAAAAATAGCAGTAAGTGAAGCAAGCATGACAAAATGTTAGTAATTGTTGAATTGAGATGGTGGCTACATTGAGTTTATATTTTATTCTTATTTTTGTGAATGTTGAAGATTGCCATAACACACAGTTCTTAAAAAAAAAAAAAAAGTCATCTTTCAATATTCAAAAAAATGCAACCCATTTAATGTGGAACTCAGTACCCCTTTGGTATAAAAATATCCACTAACAGTAATCAAACTTCTAAAATGTAGATTTTTTTTTGGAGGGGGGAAATTATAGATTTTGTTAAAAAAAAACAACAAATGATTATTTTAAAATATCTTATCTTCTAACTGCAAGGAGAGATCGATCACTTTTCTTTCCTTTTTGGCCAGGATGCACAAGAGAGAAAGCAAGCACCTCCTTATGAAGCCTCGATCCCTTTTCCACTTCTCCATACTGGTAGCATTTTTGGCAGGTGCATGTGTGCATACACACACACACACACACACACACACACACTCATCCAGAGTGTCTTTCAAGTTACCAATGCTGGGATTCAAACTGTGAGTCAGCCATGTGGGATCTAAGTCTCTCAACCACTAGGCCATAGGACTGGCCTGACACCAATCACTTTTTTTTTTTTTTTTGAGAGGTTTTTGCTATAGGGCGCATGCGCTTGCCAGACAGACAGAGAGAGACAGGGAGACAGAAAGCGAGAAATCACCCCCCAGGGGGGATGGCCACACCGCAATCCCTTCTCCTCCAGTCTCCTCTTGGGATCTTGGGCACACATGCACACGCGCCCGGTGTGAGTTTTAAGCCACTAGGTCTGGGACGCGAACCACGGTCAACTACGTGGGAGTCCAGCGACATAGCCATTATGCTAACTGCTGGTCCCACCAATCACTTTTTAACTGAACCTGAATAGGAATTATAGGAATAAGGGCTAGCCTGTGTCATAGTGGCTGGGGCAACTGGATCTTACATGATTGACTACATGGTTCAAGCCTCAGACCCAGTGGCTCAAAAAACAAGCCAGACGCACATGCATGTGTGCCCAAAGTCCCCAGAGAAGGATGGAGGAGAAGGGATTGTGGCATGGCCATCCCACCTGGAGGGTGTTTGTTCACTCTCCTTCTGTGTGTGTGTGTGTGTGTGTGTGTGTGTGTGTGGTGTGTTTTTCTCAGTGTGAACATATGCCTTATAACAAAAAGTTTTTAAATAAAATTTAAAAAGAATTATAGGAATTATAATTAACATTAAAAATTTCAAATTCACATCTTTAATGAAAGCTATAAGAAATCTCTCAGAGGGTTCAAAATACCTTTATGTGCTTGGCTTAAAACCAAAATAGTCACTTAGCAAATGAGAGGCAGAATGAAATACCTTATAAAATACTGACAGAAGATTCATTCTTTACTGGAATCATGAGTATAAGAGCTAAACACCCTTTAGGTTCTCTGACCCTATTCTTGTCTCTAAAACCAGTTCTGGGTTTGAGAGAAGCTGAGTCTCTCATTTCCCTGTGCAATGATTGACCCTTGCACTACAATGAAAAGGAAACTTTTAATACAAATTCTACCCATTCTACCCACAGGAACCCCAACAACCACGATTAAGGTAATGCTTAAAAGAGTTCTAGAAACAGAAAATGGCTATTGAGAATGGCAAGTTAAACTTTTTGCTTTCCTACCCCACCCCCACCACCCCGCATTCACAGGATATGAACACATTAACTTAACCTAATGATGAACAGATTCCTGTCTCTGACCATGTCCTCGGAACTTCCTTCGGAGAAGGAAGCGCTTTATCAGTGTCTGGGCTAGCAAAACTATAAATTGGCTGCAAACATGGAGTCTTCCTGCTGCTGCTAGTCCAGTTTCGCCTTGGTATTCACCTAGCTTTGTAAGAACTAGGTGTTTTTCAGCAAGAGAAAACAAAAATCCATTTTACAATCCAGGCAGCAGTAAAGCAGAGAACACAAACTTGTCCCACTTCAAAGCACAAGGCGTATCTTTCACTAAGTAAACAGCAATCCCAGCAGGAGTGACAATGAAAGCTTTCTTCCCTATTATTCTTTGAAACAATTGCAAGCTATTTGTTCATATTAATTGGTTTATATCTAGTATTAGGCAGCCATAATTAGAAAAATGTTCTTTGTTACCAAATGAATAGAGGAATAACAAAAGTAAAAGCTTTTTCTTTTGAATTGTTGCTTTTGCCTTAGGAAAGGATTTTCCAGGCCGTTCCCACTTGAATGTGAGTTTATATTTGCAAATATCCCTGCCTTTGCTCTAAATCATCCAAGCTGACGTGCCAGATAATACCACAATAAGCTGACTAAGGGAATTGCTCATTATGCTTTGCCTAAGGAGATGCTGCATTGAAATAATGTGCATCTTCTCTGAACCTGGAGGATAATAAAAAAGAAGTTATCAATACTATCAAACAAGGGCAAGTTGGGCTTGACTAAAATCTGACTGTTCGAATTATATGTGAAGAGCTGACATATATGCAAGAGGCCTATAACAGATCAGAGGAACCTAGGAAGCAAAGGACCCAATGGTTGGCTTCTCTCTAGAAGAGTAAACTACATTTCCCCATGACCCCAGTTTGGAGCTGACTCCTTCCAAGTGGGCCTATCAAAGGCTATCAAAGGCTATCAAAGGCTACCACTATTTCCAATATATGATGAGAATATCACATTCAACTACTTGGGTTGACATTAATTAACAAACTTGCTCAACAAAATTGTTCCAAGTCAGGACTTCTACCCAAGTCTACAATGTCAAAGCCTGGGCAACTGCTGAACTACACAGGCTTCTTAAAGAACAATGTTCAATTCCTTAATATGACTTGAGAGGCCCTGCAAAGTCTCCAACTTGACAACCTATGTCATCTGTGCTGGCTTTTAGCATTTGCCAGTTTCAGTAGTGTAAATATCCCACTATGGGTGATTTCAATCTACCAACCTGAAATCAGCAGAGGCTCAAAGAATTTCTGAAAAATTTAACAATCTGCTTTTGTAAGCTGATATAAATGGCTATAGGGATATCACTGTTTACAATCCTGTATCTCACTACACTGCAACTATCTTGAACAAAATTCTAAATTCTGTGATTTCATCCCAGGACATTTGACATTCCTCTATGCTCTTTCTTCCCCCTTAACAACTCATACTCATTCATTAGTTCCCAGCCTGGTGCTCCTCCTTCAAGAAGTCCTCCCTGACCCTCTAGGTCTTTTCTGGGTGCTTCACTTTATTCCCACAGTATTCATACTTCCTGTATCATGACATTTGCAACACAGTGTTGTGATGTTTCGTTTCCTTATCAGTATACTTCCTACTATATATTTTTCTTGTTTTCACTTATTTCATTTTGTTGGCTACTACTATTTTTTTTTTTAAACTTGATCAGACAGAGGCAGAGAGAGAGAGAAAAGGGAAAGTGAGAAAGCAAGCCA